>NC_133650.1:114896669-115247556 GCF_009905375.1 Apium graveolens | reverse complement strand
GTAAAGATGATTTAATAAAATAAATCAATTTCAAATAATAGAAGATATCTGAATATTATTCTTTAAACTAATTTCAATTAAGAATAGCTTTAAAAATAAATGAAGTAAAAGTTTGGAAATTAAACTTGAAATGAATAATAATTAACAAAAGATATACTTATACGAAAGTAAAATCTTTATTTAAGAATCGAAAATAAGTTTGATTATTATTCAGAACTATCAAATTTAGCTAATTCGATTAATAGTTATAGAGTCCCCCATAATAAGGGTAGACGCAATTACTGTTTATCTCTAGCATCGGTATTATGCAGCTTATAAGCAATTGTATTGACAATAAAATATCAAGATATCAAAACATGCATGCATATATACATCATATCAACATGCTTCCCAAATATACATGGAACAATATATTGCAAGATTTGTTAACCATAACTCATGCACTTATCTCAAGATAATGTATATATATATATATATCATAACAATAGTTTATACGAGTAGAAAACTTGCCTGAGCGATCTTGGGTGGAAATAGGTTTGGGATTAGTCCGGTAACTATAACAACACATAAGCTGGAATGAATCCTCGGTCGCTTAGAAACTGGACTTATTCATTCACACCCTAACGCTCACATCTACGCTTAAAGATTTACATTAGTCGCTCGCGTACCCTCGGCTCCACCAATTTTAAAAAATTAAAAATTAAACCATTTTAAGGCAACCATTTTGCGAGGATTTTACCAACTGTCTAATAAAATTTATATAATTATTTCGTGTTCCGATTAGTCTTTTAAAGGCCTTAAACATCGTCTCAAAGTTACACGAGGGGTAAGGGTTCGTTCGCGAACGCCGTTACTTAAAACGGTCATTTCTCCTAAACCGTAAATCGGATTAAACCGAACCACATATCAAAACGAAGCTTAAATCATAACTATCTAAGAATAGAAATGGTGAGTTTATGGAAGTGGGGTTTGGGTCCAAAAGTTAAGCACAAGGACATTCTCTAGAAAATTGGCCATTACGACGGTTATACGTCAACGATTCCAAATTTTTACCATACCAATTGAAACCAAATCAACTACTCCCTCCGTCCCACTGGATTCTTTACATTACTTTTGGTACGCTTTTCAATACTCATTTAAAGTATAATTCCATAATATTTTTTTGATGTTTTTGCTAAATAAAGTTTTATGTTTAAACTTTTATCCAAAACAAATTTAGAAAACATTATGAAACTAGACGTTATAGAAGCCTCAAAATATGTGTAAATAGTGAACATAAACATCCCAGGATTAATCCTCAAAATACGTGCAAATAGCCTCGAAAACATTTTGAAGGTTTGAAAACATTTTGAAAACGTTCGAGGTAAAGATGATTTAATAAAATGAATCAGTTTCAAAATATTATAAGATACCTGAATATTATTCTTTAAATAATATTCAAATAAAGAAATAGCTTTTATAAAAATAAATGAAGTAAATTTTTTGAAATAATACTTGAAATGGATAATAATTAAGCTGTTGTCCCGAGGAAGAGGAGTTTTAGTCGTGATGGATTCCATGATAGCCTGGAAAGATATACTTATACGAAAATATTTATTTAAATAATCAAATATAATGTTTGATTATTATTCAAAACTATCGAATATACCTTATTCGATTAATAGTTATAGAAAGCTATATATATAATATACTCGGGAACATCGTCTCCCGGTTTAGAAAAATGTTCAACTTTTACGGTGTACGCAATTACTGTTTAACTCTAGCATAGGTATTATGCAGATTATAAGCAATTGTATTGACAATAAAATATCAAGATATCAAAATATGCATGCGTATATATATCATATCAACATGCTTTCCAAAATATACTTGCAACAATATATCCCAAGATTTGCTAACAATAGTCATGCACTTATCTCAATATAATGCATATATATATATATATATCATCACAACAATAGTTGTACGAGTAGACAACTTGCCTGAGCGATCTGGGGTGGAAATAGGTCTAGGATGAGTCTGGTAACCTATAAATAATATATAAGACGGAATTAATCCTCGTTACTTAAGAAACTGTACTTTATTCATTCACACCCTAACGCTCGCTTCTACGTTTAAAGATTTACATTAGTCGCTCGCTACCCTCGGCTCTACAATATTTATAATATTAAACGTTAAAGGTTTTTAAGGCAACTGTTTCGTGAGGACTTTACCAACTGTCTAATAAACTTTACATAATTGTTTCATGTTCCGATTAGTCTTTTAAAGGCCTTAAACATGGTCTCAAAGTTACGCGAGGGGTAAGAATTTGTTCACGAATGTCGTTACTTAAAACGGTCGTTTCTCCTAAACCCGTAAATTAAATTAAAGCGAACCATATATCAACACCAAGAATTAAATCATAAACTATCTAATAATGGCAATGGTGAGTTCATGGCAGTGGGTGTTTGGGTCCAAAGTTAAGCACAAGGACAGTCTCTAGAAAAATGGCCATTATGACGGCTATACATTACGATTCCAAATTTACCATACCAATTCACACCAAATCAACTACTCCCTCCGTCCCACTAGATTCTTTACATTACTTTTTGGCACACTTTTCAATACTCGTTAAAGCATAATTCCATAATATTTTTTTAATTCTTTTTTTTTTGAATAAAAGTTTATGTTTAAACTTTTATTCAGAAAAAAAGTAAAAAATATTATGAAACTCTACTTTATAGAAGCATCGAAATACGTGCAAATAGTGAATGTAAACATCCCTGTGGGATGGAGGGAGTACCAATCATCAAAAACTCAAGATCCATACCTAGGCTACTGATTTCAGTCATAATAAGCTCAAGAATCTCAATACATCAAACATTATACCATCTCCATAATCAACTAATCTACTTAACAATCAAAGTTCAAATCATGCTTAGACATTCAAATAACTACTCATCCATCCAACCCATTTTAAAAATCAAGAAAACAAACTTAGTACTAAAGGTTAGAAGCTTATACCTTTCTTGGAGGGTGGAAAGCTACTAGGGAGCCTCAAAGAACCTTGTTCTATCCTTATACATCTTGATCTTGCAAATGAAATCAAGAAACACAAAGTTATAATTTGAAAACACTATTCATCATCTTCTTTGATGAATTGTTTAAGCTACTTAGGAATGGAATTTGGAGCTTAAACCTCTAGGATAACTATATTAGATTATCAAGAAGTTATGATAATTACCTTGAGAATTAACAAGGGGTAGAACTTGGACTTTGAAATTCCATCTTTGTTTTTCTTGAAGAAGCCGTGAGTAGATGTGAAGGGAGAAGAAGAAAATGCTTTCTTTCTTGGTTACTTGGTATTTAAATGATGAATGGCTTGGTTAAGGTGTTAGATCACACCCACTGTAGAGGGGGTGAATACAGTGTAAAGTACAATCAAATCAAACTTTAATATCTCAAGTAACAGGAAGCAAACTTTATTGAAATAATAAACTCTGTTACAGTATGGAACTGTTACCTCTCAGTGATGAACAAATATCATGAGAGCTGCTAGGGTTACAATGAATAATCTTCTCGAATATGATAACACTTATAGTATAAACCCTATGTCTGTTTTTATATACTACACAGTTACAAGATAATCGCTAATTGATATGGAATATAATTCTGCTTCCTAAAATATATCAATCAGATATCTTTTCTTCCAAGTATTCTATTCTTCATAGAATTCCTTCTTCATGCATATCTCTTCTTATGTTTATCTCGATCTTCTTTCCTTTAATCAGCTACTGTCCTTATCTGAACATCCTTCAACACTTAAGTTTTGATATCCATCTTCTGATGATTATCTCCTGATAATATAAGTACTGATATCCTTAAGTCCTGACTTCCAGTAAGTACCGATTTATCCTGTTTAAGTAAGATCTGAAAACTAAACATAAATCATATTAACCATGACATTATCAAATATATCTAACAATCTCCCCCAACTTGTAAATTAGCATAATATACAAGTTTAACAGATATTTGATGATGTCAAAAACATTAAGTACAAATGCATGAGAATTAGACTAGATAACTACAACTTACAGTCCTTAAAGCTTTACCAATATTTAACTTCTGATAACAGCTTTAGTCTATACAAATATCAGAATTTAATCAGTTGTAGATCTTGACTTGGCTTCATCTTCTGATCTCTCTGATGTCAGGAGTTGTTCTGAGATAGTTCTTCAACAAACATCTCTCAGTATATCTAAGTTCATCAATCATCCTCCTTTTAGCATCTTTAAGCTCTGCATTATCTTCACCAATTTGAAAGATTGCAGCCCTGAGATCATTAATCTTTGCTTTTCTTATATCCTGATCCAGTCTGATCAAATAAGCTTTATCAGACTCAAGATTGAATTCCACAACCCTGTAACCCAGAAAGGTAGTTATAATCTTAGCAGTATTAGGCTTCATTTCAACTATATCACCCTTATGATCTCTGTACTTTGGAACATATGTGCTGTCAGACTTAACAGAATAAAGCCTTTTCTGACTCTGAATCTGATCCTTCAAATAGTTTGCAGCACTTCCTGTCAATCTGTCATCCACTTGAAGTAAGAATAGTACATGCTCCAATTCTTCAAAATACTCCAATGGAATGGCATTTTGCCTTATATGATAAACCCTACAATTTGTCATGAAGTACAACAAGATGTGTTCTTTCAAGTAGGTATGGTAAACCATTTGTACAGATTCCAATTGATTCAATCTCTCAGGAGTTGCTCCAATACCTGGTTCACTCAAGGAAGTTGGATCATTGGTAGTGTTCTGTATTCTTCTTTCATCAGCACTTCCCAATCCAGTTTTATCTCTTACTTCCTTTCCAGTAACTACTCTTGCTTCAAAACCACTTGCAGCAGTCTTCAAAGGTTGAGTCTGTTTTGCTTTAGTGAATCCTGGTAGGAGTGTCTTTGGTCTATCTTCTGATATCAAGTTAACTTGAGCTATGTCAGAGGTTACTTGCTTCTTTGGAATATCAGAACTTACTGTCTCTTGACTCTGAACAACTTGAGCCATGTCAGAGGTTGTATTAAGAACTTTTCTTGAAGTCAGAGCAAGATCATCCTTTTCATCAGTGATTTCTTCATTCTCAGGAGGCACATAAACCTTGATAGGTTCACCAACCTTTTCTTTACCCTTGGATCTTGGATCTATCTGTGGTTGTGATTTAACCAATGTTTCTTCAGTATTTGTCCTTTCATTTATCACAATGCCTTTGAGTTTTGGAAGTGTCTTTTTACCAGAAGATTCAGATTTAGATGTGACTTTTTTCTGATTTAAGTCTGGCTTCTTCTTCCATTAAACTCTCCAAGTCCATTCCTGGATTTTCCTGAAGAAATAACTATCTTGACATTCCTTCATCAAGATCTAAAAGTTCATCAGAACTTATCCTTTTACCAGTAGCAGAACTAATTCTTTTTCCAGTATCAGAACTTGTCCTGTGACTTGTGATTTCAGCTTTTCTTGATGAGAAACCTCTACCTTGATTATGACCTCTACCTATTCCAGAGTTTCCTTGATCATCCTTTTCATCATCCTTCCCTTTCAGTATCTTGGCAGTCTTGCATTTGGACTTAATTACTTTCTCCCCCTTTTTGGCATCAGCAGGTAGTAGAATAGAGACAAGCAATTCCACTGAGGCTTGGATTTCAGTAAGTTGAGATTGCTGAGAAGCTTGATTTTGCAGAATATCATCAATCTGAGCTTGTTGTTTCTCTTGAGTCTTCTCAATATAAGCAATCCTGTCAAAGGTAGGTTGGAAGAACTTTTTCTTGTCAATTTTCTGAATTTGGTCCTGTTTGATGAATTCTTCCTGAATCTTGTGTAGCTCTGCATGAGTAGTTGAATGGAGACCTTGTAGATGTTTAGTACTCAATGCAGTGACTCTAAGCTAGGTTTTGAAATCATCAGAATTTAACATTTCATCAGCTTTTGTCAAGTGCTCATCCAGATGCTTTGCAGATGGAACACAGGAAACTGGGTTCCATTCCTTAGTCCACTCCTGTCCTGCAGGAGTTTCACTCCAAGGCACTGGTGCTTCTCTGGTAACAAACTTCTTAACAAGTTCAGATTTAAGAACAGTTTATTGAGGGGCATGTCCTGAAGGACCTGCTTCATCAGCATCTGCATTTGGAGCACCATCACCAGTATCTCCAACATTTGTAGCATAAGAACTTACAGAATCAGTATCTTCTGATAAAACAACAGTGTGAGTAGCAATGGAGGCTTCACCATCCTCTAATTGCTGATCTGGTTCCAAGTTATGATAAACAGCCATATCCTGATGCTCACCTATATTCTGATCATCAGCATCTAGATGCAGAGAAGGTGTAGTAGATAATTCTGGAGTTTGAGCAGCATCAGAAATAGGTGTTGTTGATGGATTAGTTGCTGTTGGAGCTTCTAAGCAAAGGACTTCAGGCACAACCAAGGTCTGGATATTTATATCAGCACTTGTGCCTATATTAACAGGAGATACAGACTTTTGAACAGGAGACACAGATTGTGTGTTGGCCTTTTCAGTAACAGCTTCCTGAGATGGAGTTGATGGAGAAGTAGTGACTTTAGTAGATTCCTTTTCTTGTGAGATCAGAGATTCCTGATCTCCTTCCTTAGCTGCTGCTTCTTCATCATCTGAAACTGGCCTTTTTGCCCTCTATTTCTTGTATCTTTTTAAAGATATGGATTCCTTGGGAGTTTCAGCAACAGTCATTCTTTTAAGCCTTTTGAGAAGCTTAGATCCCCCAATTCCAGAATCCTTCTGAGAAGAAACTTTCTCAGCTTCTTTGACAACAGGTTCTGATGTAGAAACCTGTTCCTCACTGTCTGACTCATCTCTCAAAGAAATCCTCCTTCTCTTTTGAGGTGTTTGAGGAACAGTCTTTGTCCTCTTAGGCTTGGAAGATGAAGGCTTTACAGTAGGTGCTGAGGATGAGGGTTGAACTGTCTGTGAAGTGGAGAGATAGGATTTGATATATTTCCTGAGGGTTGGTTGAGTAGTATGAGTGGTATGTTATGATGGTTGTTGTGGCATTTGGGAGGTGGTTGTTGGTTGAACATCAGGATAAACAGATCTATAGGAATCAGGATCAGCATTTACTAAGATCTGTTTTACAGACTGAGGAATCTGTAAAGGTCTAATCACTTGTTTCTTAGTGTCGGCATTTACGAGGTCATTAAAGTAACATTTTACAACTTTGAAAGGTGGAGTTAAGGTACTGGTTAGTCGAGGTTCATCAGTACAAAAAGTATATATAAGTTGACAGAATCTAGCAAAGTAGACAACATTTCTATCCTCTGTCATCCTATCCCCAATAAACCTATTATAGCAGTTGCAAAATTAAAATGAGTTTGGTTTATAATGGCATACCCGATGTGCTGACTCATTATGGGGATGGCATCAAAATTCGAACACTTGTTCCCAAAAGCTTTAGTGATGCAGTCGAAGAAAAAGCTCCATTCCCTTCTGATATGAGCCCGTTTCAACTGCCCAAGCTTTGCCAAACTCTGTTCATACCCCAAACTGGCCATTAACTCCTGAAGAGATGATTCCTCTGGAATTTAAAAACTACATCCTTCTGGGAGATGTAGAGCCTTGCGTATTGTACCTAGAGTGACTGCATATGGAGAATCACCCACTTCGAAAACAATACTAGGAGTACCATTTTGACCACCATTATCAAAGTTTCCAGTCCTCCAAAGTGTCAGAACTTGTTGGCTTGAGAAGACTGAAGGTTGGGTCAATACATACCCGATTTCACTGTGTGCAAGAAGATCTTGCACAAAATGTAATTCAGACGGAGCTTCAGCATTATCAAGAATTGCAGCATAGTTGTTTGGAACAAATTTAGCTCCATCAATGATTAAATCCTTAGGTGCCATGAAATTAATCGAGATTTATAAGTGCCTGTTAGGTGTTTGATAGAATGTCTATATGAAAAACCAACGTTAAAAGAAGAAAGAGAGTAAAAGCAAATAGAGAGAAAAAGTATGAAAGGAAATAAAAGATTAAAAAATCCTCTCTTTGTCTTACTTATACTTTTGAAAAAAATGTAACCGTTGGACACCTGTCAGACATGTAGTAAAAATGAATAGTTAATGGGCACGAGAAAACAGTAATCATTACTTACCCACTTGCAGTTTTTCAAGGAAAAACCGTTCCACTTACCCAGTTATTCCATTAATCAAGGTGAATCAGTTTTAATTCAAAATTGAAACTGTTCCCACTTATTAAATTATTTTTCACTGCAACATCAGTATTCTGAAAAAAAAATTCGAGTGAAAATGACCATAATAAATCAGATGAGCAAGTACTGATAAAGTAAAATCAGAACTTAAGTTAAAACAGAATTTATATGGTCATCAGAATATGAATATATATCAGGATTTATCAATGCATTACAAAATATCTCAGAGACAAGATCTTGAAACAAAAACAAATTTCATTAATATATCAAGAGAATACAATCATGAAATTTAAATTACATCAGAACTTTTTACAAGATTGCCCTAAGCTGCTAAACCTAAAGTCAACAGGCTTTGTCCTAGCTCAAGAAGCAGGGCAAGGCTGATGATGAAGAAAAACAGGAAGAAGAAAATAAATCATTTCTTCTTCCTACTCTCGACAAACAGAATAGTGAGTCGAATGATTCGCTCTTGCTGGCGGAGAGCTTCTAGCCTTTCCTCCTCCAATCGCTCCAGATGGCGATGGTAGTCCATGTAGAAGAACAGGAGGTGGGTGAGTACCTCCTGGGGAACGGAGTCCCATATCTCATCAGGAATGGCAGTAACGTGCCATTCCTGCTGCCAATCAGCACAGCTCAGCTCTATGTTGAATGTTTCATAGTTCAAAAACATATTGTAATTGACCATGGTGTTTTGGATATAAAGATTATGAAGGTGAGTTTGTGATAAAAGATTTGATGGGAAGGCTGATGTGAAGTGGTTGCTTATATAGGCAAGAGAATGCCAGGAGACGCAAAGAAATTTAATGCTGACAGGTAGAATTAATTCTACCTCATCTCCCCAGACTTGGAAAAAGAAAAACATTCATTGGAAAGGGAAAACATGGTTTAATGCGCACAAGAAGCAAGTAAAAGTTGACTGTTCATGTACGAGTACCACTATCCCTAAATATAGTGACTGTTAATCTTCCACTTCAACATATTCTTGTTTAAACTGAGACTGTTTTCAAATTTTATCCACAAATAAGTCAAGTAAAGAATCAGACTTTAATATCATAACTTAGACTTATATCAGAACTTAACGGTCATCAGAACATAATTTCTTAACTCGAAAAATGAATGCCTATCTTAGTAAGTCCTCACACAAATTCTGATTTAGATTCTTCAGAACTTAATCATCAGAACATGCAATCAGAACTTGTCCTCAGAATTTGTGCCATGTGACACAATAACTGTTCATCTAAAACAACATAGATCACCACAGTAATATTCATCATTCATATGGAGTGTTTAGTGTGTGCATTAAGCCAAATATCAGACAAAGAGTAAAGTCTGATTCACTTCAGTACATCTTAGAAATAAGGCATAACTAAAACTTTACTAAAAACCTGTTATTATTCTGAAACCTACAATTGAATGACTTAATGCTGGAGTCCACCTCAACTATTTTGTGCTAATTTTGTGCATCTTTTAAATTCCATTTTACAGTGGCTTCTCAGTGTAAGTGAGTCACGACTGCTTATCAAAATTTATGCTATTATCAGAGTATTTCTCCAGTAATCATAGAGTGTGAAAAGTCACCAAGAAAATATTTTGCTTTTCTGATGCATATTTACTTAATACCAGCAATGCACTTGGGTCGTTCCTTCCATATTTGTACTCTAGATCTCAAAGGAGTACCTGAATTTTAATCCTTGATTCTTTTGCTTTTTCTTTTGATAAGTGAGGTTTATCAACACTTAGTACATTCAACAGATTTATTAGCATCAGAACTCAACAGATGAGAAGCAATATTCTAGTTTGTGACTTAGTAATAAGATAGACAAAGTAAACTCAACTAAGCTCAATTATCAGAATTTGCTTGTGTCAATAGATTTCCACAGAAATAATTACTTCTTACATGGGATCCCTAGTTTATTGAAGACTACTAGGTCAGCATCTAGCACAGATATCCTCACAGGATTGAATAGTTACACAAACAGACATATCATTTTTAGAGTTTAGAAATATATATCCGACAACAGTCAGTACTTAAGCACATTTTTCAATTAAGCACAGAATACACAAGGAGAGTAAATTCTGTAAATACTGATCATAAAGTCTGATGCATCAGAACAAAACTAAGCAGATTTAGAGAAAGAACCTGAAACCATTCCAAGTTTATTTACCAATATTGTAAAAGTAGCTTCACACAATGGTTTTGTGAAGATATCTGCTAGTTGTTGATCTGTTGGAACAAAGTGCAATTCCACTGTACCTTCATCCACATGTTCCCTGATGAAGTGGTACCTGATGCTGATGTGCTTTGTCATAGAGTGTTGAACTGGATTACCTGTCATAGAAATAGCACTTTGATTATCACAGTAAATACGGATTTTGAAATATGTTAACCCATAGTCCAGTAACTGATTCTTCATCCAAAGAATCTGTGCACAGCAGCTTTCTGCAGCAATATACTCTGCTTCTGCAGTTGATGTGGAAATTGACTTTTGTTTCTTGCTAAACCAAGAAACCAATCTGCCTCCAAGAAATTGGCAGCTTCCACTTGTGCTTTTCCTGTCAATTTTGCAACCTGCAAAATCTGCATCTGAGTAACCTATTAGTTTAAAATCTGATTCTCTGGGATACCACAATCCCAGATCAGATGTTCCCTTAAGATACTTGAAAATTCTTTTCACAACTGTTAAGTGAGGTTCTCTTGGATCTGCTTGAAATCTTGCACAAAGACAGGTAGCATACATGATATCAGGTCTACTAGCAGTTAGATAGAGTAGAGAGCCAATCATACCTCTGTAATCAGTAATATCTACTGATTTACCAGTATCCTTATCCAGTTTTGTTGCAGTAGCCATGGGAGTGGATGCACTTGAACAATCTTGCATTCCAAATTTCTTCAGCAAGTTTCTGGTGTAGTTAGTTTGACAAATAAAAGTGCCTTCTTCATTCTGCTTGACTTGAAGGCCCAGAAAATAGCTAAGTTCCCCCATCATACTCATCTGATACCTTGACTGTATCAGTTTGGCAAACTTCTTGCAAAGTCTGTCATTTGTAGATCCAAAAATGATATCATCAACATAAATCTGGACCAGAAGTAAGTCCTTTCCATGGTTGAGGTAGAACAATGTTTTGTCTATAGTTCCTCTGTTAAATCCAGTTTCCAGAAGAAACTGAGCTAAAGTCTCATACCATGCTCTAGGAGCTTGCTTAAGTCCATAAAGTCCTTTATCAAGCCTGTAGACATAATCTGGATGTTTGGAATCTACAAAGCCTGGAGGTTGTTCAACATATACTTCCTCCTCCAATTCTCCATTGAGAAAAGCACTTTTCACATCCATTTGAAAGACAGTAAACTTTTTGTGAGCAGCATAAGCCAAAAATATCCTTATGGCTTCTAACCTAGCAACTAGTGCAAATGTTTCATCATAATCAATTCCCTCCTGTTGAGAATATCCTTTTTGCAACCAGCCTTGCCTTATTCCTTGTAATTATGCCATCACTGTCAGTTTTGTTTCTGAATACCCACTTTGTACCAACAACAGATCTATTATTTGGTCTTGGCACTAGGGTCCAGACTTTGTTTCTTTCAAATTCATTTAACTCTTCCTGCATTGCTTGCACCCAATCAGCATCTTGAAGAGCTTCTCCCACTTTCTTTGGCTCAGTCTGAGAAAGAAAAGAATTGTAAAGACATTCGTTTGAAGTACCTGTTCTAGTTCTGACACCTGCATCAGGATTTCCAATTATCAAATCAGGTGTATGTGATTTAGTCCACTTCCTTGCAGATGGAAGGTTTTCTCTAGAACTGGATGCTCCCCCATGATCCATGATGTCTTCAACTTCATTTTCTGATGTTCCCCCTGAAACTATGCTCTCTGAGTTGGATTCTTCAGAATTTAGATTTTCAGAACTATCAGAACTTGGCTTATCAGAACTTGACGAATCAGAACTTGAAGAGCCAGATGTATGTTCTGATGCTTCTTGAGATGTGGTAAGATCTTGAGTATGCTCCCCTTGCATAGGTGCATCTTTCTTTGACGTAGTCACCACAGTTTTAATAACATCAGAGTTTAATCCATCAGAGTTGGCATTATCAGGACTTAGATTGTCAGGATTTTCAGTATCAGAATTTGAGTCTTCATTTTCAAATCTCAGCTGATCATGATCAATAAAATCTTCAAGTCCAGTAATCTTCTTGTCATAAAAGGAGACATTGATAGAGTCCATGACCACTCTTGTTCTCAAATTATAAACTCTGAAGGCTTTTGTGGAAATTGGATATCCAACAAAATTTCCTTCATCAGCTTTTAGATCAAATTTGGATAGTTGTTCAGGATGAGTCTTAAGAACAAAACACTTGCATCCAAATACATGAAAGTACTTCAGATTTGTCTTCTTTTTCTTCACCATCTCATATGGTGTTTTTCCTTGCTTGTTAATGAGTGTTGCATTTTGAGTAAAACAAGCAGTCTGCACAGCTTCAGCCAAGAAATAGGTTGGAAGCTTTGCTTCTTCAAGCATTGTACGTGCAGCTTCAATGAGAGTTCTATTCTTCCTTTCAACAACTCCATTTTGCTGTGGAGTTCCAAGAGCAGAAAATTCCTGCTTAATTCCATGGTTTTTGCGGAACTCTTCCATTATCAAATTCTTGAACTCAGTGCCATTATCACTCCTTATGGTTTTCACAGAATCTTTGACAATTTATCCAAATGTTTGACATGATCAATCAAGATAGATGCAGTTTCACTTTTTGTGTGCAAGAAATACACCCATGTGTATCTGGTGAACTCATCCACTATGACGAACGCATTTTTCTTTTTTGCAATAGACATGACATTCACTGGACCAAATAGATCAACATGTAGTAGATGATAAGGCTCAAGAATTTATGATTCAGTCTTGCTCTTGAATGAAGATTTTCTTTGTTTGGCCTTCTGACAAGAATCCCAAAGGCCATCAGGAGCAAATACTGACTTTGGCAGTCCTCTCACAAGATCTTTCTTGACTAGTTCATTTATATTGTTGAAATTTAAATGAGAGAGTTTCTTGTGCCAATTCCAGCTTTCTTCAATTGATGTTCTACTCATCAGACAAATTGCAGAACCATCAGTACTTGTTGAAAGCTTAGCTTCATAAATGTTACCATGCCTGTATCCTTTCAGAACAACTTTGCCTTTACATTTACTCACAACTTCACAGTGTTCTTCAAAGAAATCAACATGATAACCTCTGTCACAGATTTGACTTATACTCAGCAGATTGTGTTTAAGTCCTGAGACCAGAGCTACTTCATTAATGATGACATTCCCAAGATTGATATTGCCATATCCCAATGTTTTTCCAATGTTGCCATCTCCATAAGAAACACTTGGGCCAGCTTTCTCCACAAAGTCTGATAGCAGGGCTTTATTTCTAGTCATATGTCCTGAACATCCACTGTCCAGGACTAGGATATTTTTCCTGTTGCCCTGCAATCACAAAGATCACTAATGATTAGTTTTAAGGACCCAGACTTGCTTGGATCCTTTGGCCTTATCAAGTTTGTTAACATTTACAGCGGATTTAGCATCAGAGTTTATGTTAACATTTTTCTTATCAGAATTTACACTATCAGACTTTGAATCAGAATTTACACTAGAAGGAACAATGGAAACTTTCTTTAAAGAAGGTTTTATTTGATAATAATCATAGTACAAACTATGATATTCCTTACAAGTATAAATGGAATTCCATAAACTACCACAATGAAAACAAGGATATTGTGGCTTATATCTAACAGACTGACTCTTAACCCCTGACTTTGAAGGTAAGGAGTTTATGTTCTTATTCTTCCTGTAAAAAGAAGCCAGATGGTTAGAACTTCTACAGTTATGACACGTTTTCCTAGGAGCATCAAGAACAGGCTTATAATCATTGCTTTTATTCACACCTTCCTTTCCATTCCTATTTTTCCTAGGTGATTTTACCTTGTTTGCATTCTTAACATCTTTCAGCTTATGCTTAAGCTCCTTCTTTGTCATTAAGCCTATGTTTACTTCAGCTGTCTTTTCATGTTTTAGTTTGTCAGAAGTTAATCCCTCTTTAACTTCTGATTGCTCATTATCAGACTTTACAGTTACAAACTTAACAGGTTTTAACTTTGGTTTTTGCTTAACACCAACAGGCTTAATTTCTACAATTCCTTTATCATTCTTATCCTCTCCATAACCTAAGCCCTCTTTCCAATTTTCACTACTTAGCAAATTTTGAGTTGTTCTGCCAGAGTTAGTCCAAGTCCTGATAATCTCTCTTTCCTTTTCTAACTCAGTTTTTAGAGATTCATTCATTTTTAGCACTTCATCCCTAACATAAAAAGCATCATCTCTATCCTTCTGAGTTTGATGGAACATAACTAACTCTTTTTCTAAGAAATCATTTCTTTTCTTAAAAGTAAGATTTTCAGAAGTTAATCTTTCACATGTTAAAGTTTGATCTCTATAACTAACAAACATGGTTTTAAGATATCTTCTCAACTCATTAATATCATCAGTATGAAAAGCATAAGTAGTCTGAGGTACCTTTGTTTCAGCAGCTTCAGAACTGCTCTTAGCACTTTCTTTATCAGCATTTGCCATCAAAGCATAGTTCTCCTTACTTTCAGAGTCTGAGGTGTCTCTCCAGCTTTTCTTCTTTGTGACAAGAGCCTTGCCTTTGTCACCCTTCACTTTCTTGCAATCAGGAGATATGTGGCCTTTCTCACCACAGTTATAGCATTTGACATTGGTATAATCTCCTCTATCAGACTTTCCTCCTCTGCCCTCAAATCTTCTGAAATTCTTCTTATCAGAACTTATGCCTTTCCTGGAAAACTTCTTTCCCTTCCTGAACTTCCTGTATGCAATATTTGTGATCCCTTTCACCATAAGAGCACACAGCTTTATCATCTCCTCATCAGCATCAGTCTTAGGCAAGCTTTCAGAATCTGAGTCATCATCACTTTCAGAACTTGATGACTCAGTATCAGACTTTGTGAAAAGAGCTTTACCCTTGCCTTTTCTTGAGGTAGCTTCCTTGGGGGATTCTTCTTCAGCCTTAAGAGTAACTGTCCTTGACTTTCGTCCTTTCCTCTTGCTTTTTTGTTCCATCTCAAGTTCATGAGTCTTGAGCATTCCATAAATTTCATCAAGAGTTGTTTCATCAAGATTGTAGTTGTCTCTTATTGTTGTTGCCTTCAAATCCCCACATTCAGGAAGAGTTAACAGGAATTTAAGGTTTGAATCTTCAAGATCATACTCCTTATCAACCAATGACAAATCATTCAAGAGTTTGACAAATCTATCATATAAATCAGTCAATGACTCATTTGCCTTTGAGTCAAAGTGTTCATACTCTTGAGTGAGTATTGTCTTCCTATTCTTCTTAATTGTATCAGTTCCCTGACACCTTATTTCCAGAGCATCCCATATCTCCTTAGCAGTCTTGCAGTTAATTACCTTGTTTGACATTACATTATCAATGGCACTATGTAGTAAGTGTCGTACCTTAGCATCCTTAGCAATTGATGCGATATCTTCAGTAGTATAATCACTCTTCTCCTTTGGTACGGTCTTTGCTGCTTTACCTGCAACTGTAACAGCGAGCTTGGTTGGTTTGTGAGTCCCTTCCTTGATTCTATCAAGATATTCTGGATCTGTTGCTTCCAGGAACATGGTCATCCTCACCTTCCATATGGGATATTCAGATGGTCTCAGTATGGGAACTCTGATGGTCTCATACCGACTTTGAATTTGTGTCTTTGGTGGTTCTTCAGTTTTGGTAGGCTTAGTTGGAGTTTCTGTGTCAGACATGATTGTGTTTGGATCTTAAACTGTATGTGCGTTAACAGATCGGCTCTGATACCACTTGTTAGGTCACACACACTGTAGAGGGGGTGAATACAGTGTCAAGTACAATCAAATCAAACTTTAATATCTCAAGTAACAGAAAACAAACTTTATTGAAACAATAAACTCTGTCACAGTATGGAATTGTTACCTCTCAGTGATGAACAAATATCACGAGAGCTGCTAGGGTTACAATGAATAATCTTCTCGAATATGATAACACTTATAGTGTAAACCCTATGTCTGTGTTTATATACTACACAGTTACAAGATAATCGCTAATTGATATGGAATATAATTCTGCTTCCTAAAATATATCAATCAGATATCTTTTCTTCCAAGTATTCTATTCTTCATAGAATTCCTTCTTCATGCATATCTCTTCTTATGTTTATTTCGATCTTCTTTCATTTAATCAGCTACTGTCCTTATCTGAACATCCTTTAGCACTTAAGTTTTTATATCCATCTTCTGATGATTATCTCCTGATAATATAAGTACTGATATCCTTAAGTCCTAACTTCCAGTAAGTACTGATTTATCCTGTTTAAGTAAGATCTGAAAACTAAACATAAATCATATTAACCATGACATTATCAAATATATCTAACATAAGGATTAACCTTGGTTAATCAAGTGGTTAAAACACTTTGCCAAGAATCATTCTTGGATAAATATCTCCTTAACTTGCTTACATCATCTTGATGATCTCATTTCCATGCCACATGTCTTCATCTCATGGTTTGATTATGTCACCTTGTTTCTAGTCCATTTGTTCAATCTCCCTGCTACTTGTACAAGCTTGTTTCTTGGTGGCTTATTCGTTTCACGGTTCGCTTAACTCTTGTTCTCGTTGTTCATTTGAGGGATCATATATGGGATCTTATTACTTGGGCTTCCCTAAACCTTTCTTAATATATTATGTTACTTTATTGATCCTCTTTTAAAATCCTTTAATTGTATTCCTTTTAACCAGGTTACCTTATACTCAGTTCCTTCTGTATCAGGGGGATTTTCGGAAAAAACCAAAGTTTTCGAATTCAAATTATGAAAACCTTTACATACACTAATTTACTTTATGGAATATTAATACGATCTCAGAATTTCCATAACAGTACTCCTATATACGATGGCCTGATAAATTTCCTTAATCAACAAAATTAGCAAAAAGTTAGTATTCATCAGGGTTTCAAAAATTCCAAAAATTGGTGTTATTACAATCTCCACTCCTTGAAAGGATTATGTCCCAGAATTAGATAGAAACAAATAGGGATACTTTTCTAGCATTGCGCTCTCTAGTTCCCAAGTAGATTCTTCCACATTGTGGTTCTGCTACAAAACCCTGAATAGCTTGATCACCTTGTTCCGAAGAACCTGCTCATTTTTATCCATGATCATCACTGGTTGTTCCACCTAGGATAATTCTTGTTGCATATCTACGTGCTCGTATTCCACTATGTGTCTGGAATCCGGATTGTACTTCATTATCATTGATACGTGGAACACATTTTGAACTTCTTGTAGGTTCAGGGGTAGGGCTAGCTCGTAAGCTAACTTCCCAATACATTTTAATATCTCAAAGGTCCAATGAATCTTGGACTTAGCTTTCCTTTCTTTTCGAACCTCATCAATACTTTCCAAGGGAATACGTTTAACCATACTAGGTTCCCTACATCATGCTCCTTGCCCTTCCGGGCCAAGCAGGTGTACTCCTTCTGTCGATCTTGGGTTTATACCATCCGTCCTCTGATTAGATCTGCTATGTCCTTGGTTCTTTGGATTACTGCTAGCCCGAACATCTTGTGCTCTCTAACTTTATCCTGCTACAAGGGAGATCGCCATTGTCTTCCCTAACGAACCTCATAAGGCATCATCCCGATACTGATATAAAATATATCATTGTAAGAAAACTCAATCCATGATAAGTCATTGTTCCAAATTTCTTTCAAGTCTATTGCATAGACCCTCAACATATCATCTAGCGCTACTCTTTCGCTTCTCAATACTCATTCTTTTTTAGTTCGTAAGGGTTACTATCTTCTGTTCATAATATTATTCTAGCTATACTTTTACTCGCTAGCATTCTATATCATCTTAATAATTGCGTCAATATTGGTATATTGTGAGCACCACAAATATTGGGAGAGGTGAGAGAGAGCTTAGAGAGAGGATTCATGTGTTTTGGAGGGTAGTTGCTGCCAGTCTACATGGAGCTACTTGAGAGTATGCCACCCCTAATTATCTTGTGAAGTGGGCCATATGGGTTTTGGAGGAGATTGGAGGTCTAGAGTTTCCCTGAAGTTAGATGATAGTGTTGCTATGGCATATGTTATATGTATAGTAGTGATGTAGTGTAGCATCAACAAACTTTTGCCTTTTATATATAGACTAGACTTGCTGATTAGTGGATAGGCATGTTGTACTTTTGCTTTTATTAAAGCGTTTTCACGCTTGTACCACCAACCTTGATATATATATATCAGTACTTTTATTTCCAGCATTGTCATTTACTACTTACTGCACCAATTATAAACTCTTGTGATAACATTATATCCATTCTCTTTGTTGTTTTACATTCTGTAAGGAAGCATGCAATTTACTTAGTTGAATAATTGAAAATGTTTTCAAAAAGAAATACTTCTGTTTTATTAAAACTTTTTATAAAAAGGATTCAATTTAAAAACTAAATAAATTGTTTGATTCTTTACTAGAAAATGCCTCCTAGAAGAAACACCCGTGCTACCACCCACAATGAAGAAACCAATAACAATGACAACAATAACAACCAGAATGCAAATCCAGGTCCCATAGACCCAACTGTGACCCAGATTCTTCAGATATTGGCCCAATAAATAGTTAACCTGACTCAATAACAACATAAGTAGGCCTATCCCCAAGTAACTTTTAAGATTTTCTGGGCAGTGAATCCCTCCGGAGTTCAAGGGTTCTTCCGGTCCAATTGAAGCAAGAACTTGGTTGAAGGAGATTGAGAAATCATTTGCTCTAGTCAAGGTAACGGAAGAACAAACGACGAAATTTGAAAGTAATCACCTGAAGAATGAAGCTACCTATTGGTGGGAGTCTTCCAAAGCAATGGAAGGTACAGATGTTATTACTTGGGATAGATTCAAAGAGTTGTTCTTGGAGAAATATATTTCTCAGTTTGTTCAAGATCAGATGGAATTGAGATTTCTAGGGTTGAAGTAAGCTAGTATGTCAGTAGCAGTTTATGAAAGTAGGTTTACAGAATTGTCCAGGTTTGTGCCATCTTATGTAGACACAAACAGGAAGAGAGCTAGGAGATTTCAGCAGGGTCTTAAACCATGGATTAGAGGGAAATTAGCTATATTCGAATTGGACACGCATGCAATAGTAGTTTAGAAAGCTATGATTGCGGAAACAGAAAGTGAGATGTCACAAAAGGAGAAAGAAAGTAAAAAAAGAAAGTCAAGGGGAAATGAAGGATAGTCACAAGCAGGGAAGTCTCAGAACTTTAATAATCATAAGAAAGGGAAGTTCTAGCGAGGGAAGAATTTTAATTTCAAGAAGAAAAATGTAGGCAATGGTGGACAAGGCAACCATCCAGCCATAGGAATTCAATTAATTCAGCAAATGCTTTCTATACCATAGTGCAAAGTATTTGGAATGAGACATGGAGGAATTCGTAATAGACTGAATATGGTATGTTATAAATAAAGGTGAGTACTTGAGATATAAATAAAGGTGAGAAGAAGTCTAGAAAGAAGATTCAGGTGTTCCGAAGGATAGTTGTTACCAGATTAAAAGAAGCCATTAGTGATTAGGCCACCCATGACTAGCTTGTGGAATAGATTAGATAAGTATTGAAAAGAGAGTTAGAGGAGATTATGGTTCTGGAGCTTTCTTGAAGATAATTAATGGTGTTATAACAATGTGATATATTTATAGCAACGATAATGTCGGGAGTATTACCAGTATGGAAGCTTTGATGAGAAGCTACGAATAAGATAACATGCAACAACAATTGAAGCTTTCGTCGATTAAGGAAGGGAAATGGACACGATAAAGTAGAAAAGGTAAATTGAAGTGAACGGACTTTTATGTAATTTTTTCTTTAATTTGGTACTTTGTTATAGGTAAGAAGGACAAAAACCAACTCATATAGTAAGGACAACCAGATTTGTGATTTTCAAAATTTTTAAACCAGTTTTCGAAAAAGATTTTTCCTTACAAAAAAATTTCTAAAAGCCTTTTTGAATAAAATAAGTTTTAGACATTGGTTGACAAGTTACTACTTGAGTTTTTGTTTGTTAAAAGACCCGGATTACCTGGAAGGATGTTTGTTTCAGACTTAGTATTGTTAATTCAGAGAATAAAGTAACCCGCGATTATGAAGAAGTTGATTATTCCTAACGGTTTGACAAGGTTAACAACAGAACCAGCGTACGGAGTAACAATTCATCCAATTACTGGGATTATTAGAGTTCAAGGAATTCATTGATTTAACGGAAGCCTGAGCATAACCGAAGAAGATTGGGAAGATTCCCAGACTTTTCTAAAAGAAGAATATTATTAATAAAAAGGATCTTTATGTTGAATGATTCATGGTTATTCTAAATTAAAAAGAGGAAACTCAAGATTATCTGATAAGAACGCCATTATGATCGAATTGTTAAAGTATTATACGTATAGATGCGATGTTATAAATGCAAGACTTAACAAGTAAGAATCTACCATAATTCTTAGTTGTGAAGGCACTTCAGCATACTTTCTAAAGTTGTTATATGGCACAATTGGGATATGATCGAGCAAGCTCAAAAGATGAATACAAGTGAAATGTGGATGGTGACTAATGGTATCATTCTTGTCCTCTATACTACAGGGTATATTCCTTTTTAATTCCTAAAAATAAATGAACTTCTTTCCCTAATAAACTCCTTATGATGATATCAAAAGGGAGGATATTGCATTCCTTTCAAATTTAATTGTTCTCCTCAAGTTTTGCTTTCTGATTGGGACAAATAGTGTTATGATGAGACACTTTGTCGGAATGACGAAGAGTCGGGTGGGACGCCACCTAATCATGTGTTGTATGCCATACGGTATGAAAGACTGGCCATCTTAAGTACCAATGTGGTTGTCTCATTTATATTCAAATCATTGCTTCTTCTTTCTTTTCAACTCTAAGTTTATTAAAATTATGAATCCTTTTAGTTATTTCGTTGTATAGTTGTTCTTTGGCGAGGGCTTTTCAAATAAAAGTCAACGTATTATACACCAAGCGGGCAAAGTCCCATCTACCTCTCATGCATGGAAAGGAAACAAGGGCATAGGGCGAGAATTGCAAATCACTAGCCCTAGCCAGGGATGCACTAGGAGTCAAGGGGATCTACTTCAATAAGGAATACGTCTCCGAGAACAAGAATTTGCGATTTTCATGAGAAATGTGTTATTTAGAATATGGATGTGATAACATGGATGATTATTACGGATACCTTATGCGTTAAAGTATTGAAAGATGTAGGAGCAACTTGATCGTATATCTCTCAAGGTTTTGTTGATAAGATGAATTACCTTGTCGAATTGATAAGATTATGACTAAAGGACTAGCAAGTTAAGAACATGCAATTATTGAATAAGTAAGTACCAATGGCCGGAATCGATATTTATGGCAATAAGTTATGAAGAATTAATATCAATTGAGATAAGAGGATTTGACATTATTTTAAGGAATGGATTAACTATTCAAGTGTTATGCCCAGGTAGACCGTCGTGATGGAAGATAGTTTTGAAGATGCCAAATGAGAACATGAAGAAGTTTAGAGGGCAAAGGAAGTTAAAGAACTTGTTAAGAATGATTTAAGATTACAGTGACCAAAATATAAGTGTTATGGCGATTATAAATAAGAGTCAGAAGCAAACCGAGCTTGAAGATTTTACAGTCTCAAGATATATTTCCAGACGAGTTACCAATATTTCCTTTAGATAAAGAAAACTAGTTTACGATTGATTTAGCACCTGAAATGAAGCCAGTGTCCAAAGCCCCGCACAGAATGGCACCAGATAAAATAAAGGAGTTACCGGAGCAAACGCATGAGATAATTAGAAGAGAAAGCAACTGGACTGAGCGTACCTCTAAAATGCACCGGCACGATTTGTTAATAAGGAAAAATGGAAGTGTGAGAATATGTGTTGACTAGCGAAAGCTCAACATGGTTACTCTCAAGAGCAGATATCTGTTACCTCACCAATGATTTATTTGATCAAATGAAGGAAGCAAAGTATTTTCATAAGATTGATTTAAGACTGGATATATTACCAAGTGAAGATTAAACTTATGGACATATCAAAGATAATTTTTAGAACTCAGTACTATTGTATAAAATCCTAGAAATGTTAGTTGGATGAACTGATATACCAGTTGTATTTAAATTTGATGAGTAGAATCTTGAAGAAGGAATTTGGATAAGATGTACATGTGTTACTTAAAAAGGACCATGCAACCTATATAATGATAGCTGGGGAGTCAAAGAAGAAAGAAGCGATACAAAAAGTTTACCAGATGAAAACTTTAATGGCAGGAAGTATAAATCTTAGCATAGATAGTCAGTAAGGAGGAGACAAAAAGGGATTCAGCGGATTTTTTTTTTAAGATAGTATGAATGAAGAAAGATCAAAAGCACCATCAAAAGTAAGAAGTTTTATTATTAGCCGGTTATTATTGGAAATTTGTTCAAGATTTCCTAAAAGTTGCAGTACCTTTGACGAAGCTAATCAGGAAAAGCAAGAAGTTTTTATAAAGTGAAAAAAGGGTGAAGAAGGTTTTGCGAAATTAAATAAAAGAATGGTTACGACACCTGTTTTATCAATTGGAAAGTATTAAGGCGATTTGATAGTTCATAGTAATGCTTATCATAAGGGAATCGGATGTGTGTCGATGCGGTACAATAAAGTATTGTATATGCATCTAGACAACCGAAACCTTATGAGCAGAAGTATCCTACTCATAAATTGGGACTAGCAATAATAATACTCGCTTTAAGAGATTGGGAAATATGATATGCAGGGGGAAAGGTGTAAGGTCTATACGGACCATAAGAGTTTGAAGTATGAACTCCCGAGAAAAAGCAAATGTAGTGGCAAGAGATAAGTAAAAAGGAGAGAGAATGAATATAGAGACTGTACCAGAAGAATTATCTATGGAATTCTAGAAGTCGGAATTGGAAGTCAGGGTTCATGATCCAAAAGGAGTAAGAATGTATAGTATGACTTTTCAGTCGGAGTTGTTAGAGAAGATAAGGAAGTGTCAGGAAGAGGTAATGGATCAGGATATAAATCGTTTGATAGGTGAAAAAATTATGCATGCAAAAAGGATGATCAAGGTATTCAATCCATTCTGGGAGTACCAAGATGTATAGAGATTTAAAGGAAAATTACTGGTGGCCAGATATAAAAAGGGAAATTGCGGAATGGATTAGCAGATGTTATACATGTCAAAGAGTTAAAGTAGAGCATCAAAGACCAAGTGGATTGCTACAGCCATTGGAGGTTCCAGAGTGGAAGTGGGAGCATATCGTCATGGATTTCATAGTTGGGTTACCAAGGACAAAAGCTAATCATGATGCCATTTGGGTTATAGTGGATAGACTTACCAAGTCAGCTCATTTTCTGTCTATAAATGGAAGATTTTCACTGGACAAGTCAGTTCATATGTACTTAAAGGAAATCGTAGTTCGTCATGGAGTTCCTGTGTCCATCGTATCCGATCGAGATCCAAGATTTAATTCAAGATTTTGGAGGAGTTTTCAAGAATGTTTTGGAACGGAACTAAATATGAGTACGGCTTACCATCCACAGACGGACGGCCAGAGTGAAAGAACGATCCAGGCAATTGAAAACATGTTACGTGTTTGTGCTATTAATTTCAAAGGAAGTTGGAACAAGCATTTACCTCTGGTAGAATTTGCTTACAACAATAGTTATCACGCCATTATTGGGATGCCACCCTACGAAGCCCTTTATGGACGCAAATGTAGATCTCCAGTGTATTGGGACGAAGTAGGAGAACGCAAAATACTTGGACCTGAATTAGTACAGCAAATGAAGGAAGTTGTTAAAGTTATCCAAAAGAGATTGATAGCAGCACAAGACCGTCAAAGGAAGTATGCAGATCAATCAAGGAAAGATATAGAATTCGAAAAAGGAAGCTTGGTATTACTGAAAGTATCACCATGAAAGAAATTAACGAGACATGGAAAGAAAGGAAAACTGAGCCCAAGATATATCGGACCTTTTGAGATTCTAACGCACGTTGGTAAAGTAGCTTACGAGTTAGTGTTACCTCCGCACATTAAGCGCATTCATAATGTTTTTCACGTATCGATGCTTAGGAAGTATAATCCAAACACCAAGCATATAATAGAGTAGGAGCCAATAGAGCTTCAGGAAGATTTGTTATATGTAGAGAGTCCGATAGAGATTCTAGAAGAAAGAGAGAAAGTATTGAGAAATAAAGTGGTAAAGTTAGTAAGAGTAGTGTGAAGAAACACAAAGGTTGAAGAGTCAACCTGAGAGTTAGAAAAAGGTATGAGAGAAAAGTACCCTCATTGGTATTCTTAGGAGATTCTGAGGACAGAATCCTTTTAAGGGGGGAAGGATGTAATATCCGGGATATATCGTGTAATTATTTTACTAATAAATAACTATTATGTACGTTCAATATCTATTCTGTGAATTATTTGTTAAGTGTTATATATGTTTGGATATTTAAAAATAATATTAATTGAGTATTTTAATTTTTATAAGTTCAAAATAAAATATAAATAATTGTCAAATCTTCCTATTTATTTTTATGTTGATTTATGATTTTATAGGAAATATATGGATTTTACAAAATCTTTTTCCGAGTATTTAAAAACTATTTTATACAATCGGGAACCAACCGACGTCATCCGTTTTTACGTTTTTATAACCCGAAACTCTTCCGAGAACTCCTTCCTAACCTAATTGTAATATTCCGAGCATTTTCCATGTTTCGACTTTTTCGATCCGGCGTACGGTTTGTCCTGCGCGGGTCCCGGTGCAACATTTTTGATACATTATTTGCTTCGGTAAATCGATAAAACTTGTATTTTTGATAAATGGGATCTTTTTATTAAACTATCACAATTATCACCTTGTAATACATGTGACCAGGCGCTGAGACCAAGACCGTAGTACAAATTGTACCGATTTGGATAATTATCCCGAAAACCGATACCGTTTGGATCAGTTTTTACAAATAAACGTACCGTTTTATATCCGGAATGATCCAACGGGATACTAATTTTCCGTAATTATAAATAGCCTTTACCGTATTTTATTTCGTACCAGGAATCATTTGCAAACAGTTAAACAGATAATTATCCAGAGAAACGAACCGTGTTCTTCGTGTTCTTCGCAATCAAACGAAGATTTGAGGACGTTACTGGAATCCGATCGAGGCGTATGAATAGTCAAAATGAAGCTCTCGACGAGACGATCGTATCTGTATCAAAATCATCGATTAAGGTTAAATACATATTAATTTCGTATTTTCAGATTTTCTTTTGAATTCAGTTTTTAAGTTTAAAGGTTTTTATGAATGTTTTGATGATGGATTATGATTCCTGAGTTTCTGAGGATTGATTTAGGGTATAAATTCGTTAATTTTGGTCCAGTATTGGGTGAAAATAAGTTTTGGGTTTTGTCCAGTTTTTACTTCGAATTTTTGGATTTGTTCTTGAGTTTTTGATTGATTTTGATTATGTGAATATGTTATAGATGATTAGAGCTTTATTTTGGTACCAAAAGTATTGATTTTGGTTCAGAAATAAGTAAAAACGATGGTTTGACCGGAGTTAGATTTAAGCTCGCCGGATTTTCTTCGAATTTGGCCGGAAAAGCTGCCTGGGCCGTTGTTACTCGATATTAATCGGCTGGCAGAGATGTTGGGGTGATGTTTAATCGATTGGAACTAATAAATCAAAGAAAACGATTCGAAATAGGCTTGAATTGAGGTCACCGGATTCCGGCGAACCCGTCGGAAACTGGGTTGTTGCCTAGAATCCGGTCGGTGTTCTTGCCGACCCGGATTATTCCTCGTGACCCGGTTGTTGACCCAAAAACAACTCGGGTTTAATCCTCCTGAATCCTAAACCCAGTTCTGAAACCTGTTTCTGGTTATTTCTTTTTAAAATGAATTTATAAATTCATTATTCATTTTCTAAAATTCATTTTTAATCCCAAAAATCATTATTTTTAATTCTGAAAATTATTTTTAAATCCAAAAATAAATCTGAATTTGTAATTAATTAATTTTAGTTAATAATTAATTATTTAGTTAGTCAATTAATTTAAATATTAATTGATTAATTAATTTAATTACTTATTAATTGATTTTAATTAATTATTTAATTAGATTTAATTATTTATAAATGATTTAAAAATTTTGAAAAATAGTTTCGAACTTTAAAATATTATTTTAAATTGTTTCCAAGGCTCGATAATTATTATATAAAGCCAGATTTAGCCGACCGAACCCTGTTTATTGCTTTAAAATTTATCCAACGACTTGTTTTAATCCCGAAAAATGTTTTAAAAATCATTTTAAATACCCGAAAGCCTGTTTGTGACCTGAGACTCCTTTATAAATGATATGTCATTGATTATTTGACGTGTAATGTACTATATATGACTTGTTAGTTGACTGTCGGTCAAAATGTTCGATGTTTACTTGTTTATAGCGTAACTTTCAATCCGTTAATCAGATTTGGGTGAAACGAAGAGTAGATAGAATTGTATGTCGAATAAAATCATATGAATTAAATATTGATAAATACTTATGATGCCTAGCAGAGTAAGCAAGGCGTAGGAAAGGGAAGCAGGTGATCAGAAAATGGAATCGACATGTAGAAAATACAGCCAGTAATCAGAAAATAGAATCGAGGCATAGGAAAAGTAGACGAGTAATTGTTGAAGAGAGTCATTTGACGAATACAAGTGAAATTAGAATCGATTGTGATAAGGCAAGTACTTCTAAACCTTTCTCGAGATATATTGCAAATATTTCTAAATTCTCTTGTGACATACTATTAATATTCAAAATAGCTCTGTTTTATATTGCAAATACTTTGAATCCTTCAGCCTTGAACCTGTGCCACAGCATTTGATCTTTGAGCCGTAAGCCTTATTCTTTGTAAACCATTTCTTGTTGATTTACCAGATACTAAACCACACAAAGACGATACTACTCCACAAATATATACCCTTCATATACCAAACACTGGAACAAAATTGTTTAAACATACCGAAACTTTTATACTCAACCATACCTTGCGACATCAAAGAACTAAATCTTCTAAACCATTGTTTCTCTAATACCCAATTCTCCTACAAGCTGGAAGCCATTTCTTATACATACTTCGATACCCCTTGTGATATTCAGGAAATGCATTATGCCTTTATACAAATGTTTCATCACTGTTGATTACGATCTTGTTTTATTGAATTATATTGTTTATCATATTGAACTGCTTTAGAATTGGATAGTTTTTATATAGGGACCAGATTCATGGTCAGACCATATCAATGGTCAAGTTAGGCCAATGTGTGCCTTGGATCCAGTAATTAGAGCAGTGTTGTGTGCTTGCTCGGGGTTAGTGCGTGACTGATCAGCAGCCTAACCTTGGTTTTTAAAACTTAAAATGAATATCCAATTCTAATGATTATTTAGCAATAAATTTGATTCCTTTGAACCATTTCGTTTGATTATTGATTAGCCTCAATTATTGTCATTGTGACTTGCTGAGCTAGTTAGCTCACTCTTGTGAATCTTTTTATATATTCTACAGTTAAGAAGGATATGGTTGGTAGTGAGGTTTCCCAGTTCAAGGTACGAGCTAGGATTCCAGGTTATGCTGGATCGAGCTACCAGGAGCTTATTGCAGTAGTGAGATAGTAAGATGGTAAAAATAATTTCATTATCAGTTGTAAGTTAAATTAGTTGGGATTCGGTATATTGTAATAAAAGTTAAGGTGGTGGCTTGTTTTTATACTTTAACCTGTTGTGATCCGTGGTTATGTATAGCAGGGTCATTGTAAATAATATTTCCTATGCAGGTTTATATATTGTGTATGTGTTGTGGACCCCAAACTTCTGACCCGGGTTTGGAGGGCACCACAATCTATACGGGAGAAAAGTGCGAAATTTATATGGATCATAAGAGTTTGAAATATATATTTACGCAGAAGGAACTTAACATGAGACGACGAAGATGGTTTGAGTTGATTAAGGATTATGATTGCATAATTAACTATCACCCGGGAAAGGCAAATGTAGTGGCAGATTCTTTGAGCACGAAGGATAGATTAAATTTGTTGACTATATCAGAAGAGTTATATAAGGAATTCCTGAAGTTGAAGTTGGAAGTCAGAATTTGTAATCCATCAGAAGCAAAAATGTACACCACGACTTTTCAGCCAGAGCTATTAGATAAAATAAAGAGATGCCAAGAGGAGATAATAGATCAGGATGACAATAATTTGGTACAAGAAGAAATATGCACCCATAAAGATGATCAAGGTATTCTTAGATTTTGTTTCAGAATTTGGATTCCACCGGTAACAGAATTAAAGAATGAAATTCTACACGAAGCCCATAATTCTAAGTATTCAATTCATCCAGGGATTACCAAGATGTATAGAGATTTAAAAGGGAACTATTGGTGGCCAGATATAAAGAGAGATTGCAGAATGGGTTAGTAGATGTTATACATGTCATTGAGTTAAAGCAGAGCATCAAAGGCCAAGTGGATTATTGCAACCATTAGAGATTCTAGAATGAAAGTAAGAGTTTATTGCTATAAAATTTATAGTCGAAGTACCAAGAATAAGAACAAACCATGATGTTATTTGGGTTATAATAGACTGATTAACCAAGTCATCTCATTTTCTTCCCATTAATGAAAGATTCTCATTGGACAAGTTGGTTCACATGTATTTGAAGGAAATAGTAGTTCTTCATGGAGTTCCTGTGTCCATTGTATCTGATCGAGATCCACGATTCAATTCAAAATTCTGGAGAAGTTTTTAGGAATGCTAGGAAACCAAGCTGAACATGAGTACAACTTATCATCCACAAACAGATGGCTAAAGTGAAAGAACGATTCAGACTATTGTAGATATGTTATGTGTTTGTGTTATCGACTTCGAAGAAAGCTGGGATGAGCATCTACCCTTGATAGATTTTTTTTTACAATAACAGTTACCACACAAGTGTTGGAATGCCTCCCTATGAAGCTCTTTATTGACACAAATGTCGTTCACCGGTATATTGGGATGAAGTCAGAAAACGCAAGATACTTGGACCAGAATTGGTACAACAAATAAAAAAGTTGTCGAAGTCATTCAGAAAAGGTTAATTGCAACACAAAATCATCAAATAAAATATGCGGATCAAGCTAGAATAGACATGGATTTTGCATATCGAGAACTAGTATTACTGAAGGTGTCACCACGGAAAGGACTATCCAGATTTGGAAAGAAGTGAAAGCTGAGTCCTAGATATGTTGGACCATTTGAAATCTTGAAGCGTGTCGGCAAAGTAGCTTACGAATTGGCATTACCCCCGCATATGGAGCATATTCATAACGTATTTCATGTGTCAATGCTTAAGAAGTACAATCCAGATTCTAGGCATGTGATAGAGTATGAGCTGATAGAACTTTAATCGGATTTGTCTTACGTTGAGAGTCCAATAGAGATTCCAGATAGAAAAGATAAAGTGTTGAGAAACAAAGTCGTAAATCTGGTAAGATTATTGTGGAGATATCCAAAGGTTAAAAAATCAACCTGGGAGTTAGAAATTAATATACGTGAAAAGTTCCCTCATTTATTTTCTTAGGTGATTTTCAGGACTGAATCCTTTTAAGGGGTGAAGGATATAATATTCGGGTTTTACACGAGATATTTTCGATTTAAAGCCCCATTTTGATGTTTATCCTAAAACCGGTATCGAATTGGATCAGTTTTATTAATATTTAGCTATTAGTATGATCCAACGGGGTACCAATATTCCAACGGGGTACTTTATTTTGTACATATAAATATTTATACAATAAAACTTTGTAATTTTCGAGAGAAACGAATAAGTGTTCTTCGCGTTCTTTGTAATCAAATCAAGATTTGAAGGTGTTAGGGAAGTCAGATTTCGACGCTCAATTAACCGAATCGAAGTTCTCGAGATGTACTAAGTAACGATATCAATCAAATTACTGCAGATATTATAGGTATTTTTCTAAAATTTTTATAAAATTCAAATTAATTAGTGTTAAATTAGGGTTTTTAGATTTTGAAGTGGTTGATATGATTTGATAATTGCATGTTGTAAATTATTGAATTCTGATCATTTTGGTATGTCATATGATTAATTTTGAGTTCCATATCATGTCCAAAATGATGTTTAATGTGACAACTGGTAAATATTGGAGTTATTTTTGCGATATATATTCCTAAATATTTTGTGTTATAAGGTCGATTATGCATATTCGTTATATATTGTGTATAATTTTATCGTTTGGCATTGCGAGTGTTGCCGAAATATTTTAAGCGTGTAAATTTCGTACCCGAGTAAGATTTTCGCTACGCGATTAGTAAATAATAGAGATTTCTCGCAAGTTAGTAATATTTGATTAGTTGCGATTAGGCGATAAATTTTTAATTTAGTATTGTGGAATATAATCAATTTACATGCAATTATTTGTGTAATTTATATTGTGTTAAGTGTAATTTTCATGATTTATTTGTTAGTATAATAATATGTGAAAAAATATTTTAATATAAAATTTTGTACAAAATTTTGTAAAACAATTTTATTAAATTTCTAAAATCTCATTGTATTTATGGTATTTATTTGGTGATTTATGGATTTGTATTTCAATTACTAAAAATCATTCTTTTATATTATACTTTTATTAGTTATTCAATTACAAGCATACCCTTGCATGCAATTTCCACTCAAATAGAGATCAAGGGTAGGACTGTCCTTTCACTCCCCACTAACTCCTTTTGACCAAGCAAAAGACCAATAAAACCTTTCATGCAATAGTTGGCTATTAGTGGATGAAGGACAAAAGTGTAAGTTCAAACTCCACTACCATTTTAGTGAGACAAAAACAAATTTATACACTCCACTCACATCATTTCTTTTCCCCCTCCCCTCTCATTTTTTTTTTCATTTTCATTTCTTCATCCTCTTGCATCTTTCAACCCCTCTAAGCAAAGGATAATTTCACTTGGTTCTATATCATCATTTAATGTGAGTTTTCTTAGTTGCATGTAGTTAAAGCCAAGGGTTTAACTTTGATTCTTGTGAATCCAGAGTTGAACCAAATGTGGCTTATAATACTTGAGCAAGAGATGTTCTTGATGAAGTGTTATACTTCTACTTTCAGACCATGATCTTGGCCTCAAACATTCGACAATGACTCCAAGGAGCTGAACGGGTTTTTGTGCTTTGTGTGTTAGTTTTATTTGATTTAAAAAAGAAAAAAGCTTTGTATGTGACTTTTAAAGAACCTATGATCTTTTAAAATGTATTTTTACAAAGTTTCTATCCTTGCATGCTATGATTTTTACACTAAAAGTTGAAGTTAATGCTTGCATGTCGTAGTATAAGTGATATTTCGAACAAATGTGTTATATGACTTGAATTTAAGTTTTTGTACAATGCATGCCACGATTTTTGCTTTAAAATGCTAGTATGTTATGTGCCTTAATGAGTTATGATTAAATCTTGTAGCCATCAAGTTGTTACCATGTGTTTTTGGTTCAAAAATTTGCTTAAAAGTTCACATATAAAATCTGCTCTGCTATGCTCTTTGTTTTTGCCTCGGTAAATGACTATTATGACTAAATTTATGCTCGTATGTTACCGTAGAATGATAGTTAGTAGGGTTGTGTACAATGTAGGATAGATTTGTGGGCTTGCATGTTGGTTTTGGTGTTGATTTGGGAGTTAAAGTGGAAGGAGGTACACTAGGAACTTTGTAGTAGAATTTTTCACCCTAAGTATAGGTTGTTTTAGGTGAGTTTTGGTGAGGCCTTGCTAGGCCCAAGTTTACTGGAGTTAGGAATTGAGTTATACTTGTATTTAGGTAGGCGCACACACACTTCCGAGAGTAACTCAGAACACGGTAGGGATGGGTAAACTTGAACTTTGGTCGATTATAATCATGCCTTAGGCTAGGCCTTCACGGGGCCTTGACTTAAATAAGTATAATGCATCCCTAGCAAGCTTAAAAAACTTTTTGAATTAAAAATTGAATGAGAAAAGTGAGTTTTATGTAAGTGAAAATAGGGCAGAGTGAATTCGAGGGAGGCTAGTCAAGTGTCAACTTTGGGCAGATGCCTAGCGAGGCCTAGGTGAGGCCTTAGCCTGAAACCAAGTCTGAGAGTTAGGTTTAGGTCTTAAGAATCCATGGGAATTAGTTTTTTTAGAATTCCCCAAGTAGAAGTTGAGATATCGGCTAAAGAGCACATGACGTGCAAACTATTGGTCGCAGGGGACTTCAGTGAGAGTCTTGACCTTTGTAAACCTTTAGGAGTGAGGCCTTTGAGTCTCACCAAATTTAGAAGTTAGTTTAGAGTCCTAACAACCTGTAGGAAGTGATTTGAAGTGAAGGCCCAAGGTGGAGACACCCCATTTCCACCAAGAAGCCCGAGAGCACCCTTTTGAGTGACATTAGGAAGCTTTAGTGGTATTTGTTGTGCTTGGGACTTAAAAGTGAAGAGTCCGAGTGTTGCACATCATCCTTAGGGTTAAGTTAAGGTCAATGATAGTTCTTATGTGTTACTTGCTTATGTGCTTAGGTGATTATGTGACTATGTGGATTACTTGAATTGTATGCAATTAAGTTATGTGTAATTATAAGTTTGTGTAATCGTAATTATAAAAGGGGTAAAGGTTAGTCTAGAAGCTTATAGGCTTATAAGTCGATAAAGGGTGAATAGTAATGAGATTAATATAATATGTAGTTTCCGAAGCGAAGGGGAAGACTCGTATCGTCAAGATCGAATAATCTTAGAACTATTGGAAGGCAAGTTACTAATTTCTTATGCCTCAAATTGTTGGCAAGTTACTATTTTCTTATGATTATAATTGTTGGCAAGTTACTTAGCTCTTTATTCTTATAATCGTTGCACATACATACATTTCCCATAAATGCTTAGTTAAAACAACCCCATGACCATAATTATTTCCAATACTTCCGTTAATCACTCTTAGCTTGATTTGTACTTTACCTTCAAATGTCCTTCCCTTGAATCTAATTTAATTACATTGATAACCAATCTTTCCCCAGCATCCATGTTATAAATCAATAAAATAAATATTTTCTTATCTTAGTGGATTAGACCCAGACGTAAGTCTTTTTCACGTTATTGATAGGCTCACATATAGCCTAGGGATCCCATTATATTTGAGAACCCAACGCAGTTCGGGATTACTTCACGGCTGATCACCGACTGTAATCTGTAGCGTCCTAAAATGATTTTGATGATTTGATAATTATAACATGATTGCCCGATGCCATGATACCATATGCCATGTTTCGATTATTATGATTCTACCTTGTCTTTATACTATAGCATATTTCCCGATATCATGATTCTATATACCCTGTTTCAATTGCTATAATTCTACCATGTCTTCATATTATAACTTCATGTTTCTTATTATCATTATCACAAGTATCCATATTCCCCCTTGATTTATGAACTCGTGATTTTGAGATAATGTCTTGCTTAGTAGAATGATTAGTACTTGTTGAGCATCGTAGCTTATTTTCTTGTGTTTAACCCTATTCTATAGCTAGCAATCATGGTTCGTACCAAGCAGACCGCCTGTAAGTCAACCGCTAGGCAGGGTGAAGACCATTTGAGGGCGTAGGTAGAATATATATAGTTTAGGCGGAATCCGTCAGTATGTAATCGTGGTATTAGTTAGAAGGGCTATTCCAAACTCCGAACTTGTAAAGATCTTGGGATTGTTGTTATTTTGGTTGGGTTGTAATAGATCATTATCGTCCTTTGGACTTATAAGTTTGTAATAATTATGGTTCTCATTTATTTAGAGTGTGTGTGTGTTGGGGTGTGAGAGTTTTTGGTATCAGAGCCTAAGTTTAGAGTCCCTGGACAGCCCAATTAGGACCATAGGAAGTATGAGTATATATATATTATTATTATCAGGAGTGCTAATACGCGACATTCGAATAAATCATATTTGTACTTTATATATATTGCTTGATAGCAACATGCGCATTCATCATCTTCGATTCCGCCGAGCGACGCAATTCCCTTTTCTATTTATGCCGACTTAAGGATGCATCATGGCTTTCTCCAAGGAAAGTATATCAGGCTGATGGAACGTCTTAAGGAGCTCTATGCCAGTAAGCAAGTAATGGGTGATGGACCTAAGGGGAAAACCATTTCGAGGCTCGAATCATTGATCCAGGTGGCCACATCAAGATTGGAGTAGATGCCCGTGCACCGTGACCGGACCAGTCGGATTACTGTGCAGATGATAGTGGATGAGCTTGGGAGTGTGGTTAAGAGGCTACGTGAAGACACTACCCCCGACATTGCGAGAACTCGTGAGGAGGAGTCCGATGAGGAACCTGAGGAGGAGTCCGAGGAGGATGCTTAGGACGAGCTTTAGGAGACTTGACCTTTAGTTTCTTGGATTAGGCTGTTCCTTTTATTACCGTGTCATTTGTTTCCATATCTACACTCTCGTACTATTTTAATTCAGATCTGTAATCGTATTTGTACCTTGTGATTCGTACCTTTCGACTTGAACCATGTTAAATTCAGTTATGCACTTTCTTTGATTCTTATAATTGCTCCTTTAAAATTTCTTGCTTATCACCATGCATCACCTTTATTGTTTGAAAACTGTATACCATGATGACTGCAAAATAATACCCCAATTCAGTATCACTCAAACTGTATAACTCTTATTTCAGAAAATGGCACCTAGAAGAGCCCGAGGAAGACCTACAAATAACCAAGAAAAATGACGGAGAAAACCAAAACCCTGATATAGCACAACTTGTAGAGTTGGTATGCCAACAAACTGCTACCATAGCCCAACAACAACTACTTCTTCAACAAATGCAACCCCCTCAACCACCCCTAGAAGGTGTCACTACTTTCAAAACATTTCAATCTATAAGACCCCCAGAATTCAAAGGAACACAAAACCCGGTAGAAGCTCATGCTTGGCTTAAGGAAATAGAAAAAGGCATTTGCCTTACGAATGTTGGAGATAACTAGAAGGTGGAGTATGCCACTTACTTTCTTAAAGGTGAATCGAACTATTAGTGGGAGATAGCGAAAGCTTTAGAAGCTGCTGAAGTTATTACTTGGGATATGTTTAAGAGAATGTTCTTGGATAAGTATTTTCCTCGCTATATGCAAACACAAATGGAGATGAAATTCTTTGAGTTAAAGCAAGACAACATGACGGTCGGTGAATAGGAGAAGAAGTTTACGGAACTTTCTAGGTTTGTGGGAGAGTATGTTGATTCTGAAGAGAAAAGGGCAAAAAGTTCCAACAGGGATTGAAGCCTTGGATAAGGAGTCGTGTGGCAGCTTTTGAGTTGACCACCTATGCTGAAGTGGTTCAAAAGGCAATGGTAATTAAAGGCGAGAGTGAGCAAAATCAAAAGGAGAAAGAAAACAAGAAGAGAAGAATTGAAACAAGAGAAGAAGGCTCAAGTTACAAGGGCCAGAATCAGAGGACTAATCAAAGGTTTAAACCTCAGAGTGGATAGTATTAGAGGTTGTGATTGGTTGAATAACAACATTTTCTTTTTCATTAACTTGAGCAATGTCAGAGGTTAATTTTAGTTTTTCAGCCCAGTCAGCTCCATGAATCTTCCTTCTTTGATGAGCTTCACTAACTTCTTCTTCTCCAACTCTTTCATCAGTATCAAATACTTGAGCTACTATATAGACTGGATCTATCAGTATTTGAGATTTAGTTGCCTTAGATATTGATTTCTTCTTGACAACAGCTTTGGCTTTAGGCTTTGAAGGCTTGTACTTCTCTTTTATCTTCTCTTTCCCTTTATGACTTCTATCAGCAGTTAAGATAGCTTGAGACCTAAGAGATCTTTCACCATCTGTCTAACTTACCTCCCTTATGAATACCCCTTTGGTTGGTCTATTAGAAGGATCATCTTCATATGGATCTTGAGAGATAACAACAACATCAGTATTTGCTGTCTTCTTGGAATTCTTGAAATCTTCCTCCATTTTCCTTCGTTGTTCTAGATTAAATCCAGGATTTCCTTTCTCAAAGATTCTTCTACTCACCTCAGAGTCAAATGCTTGAATCTTTGGGTCCTTGTAGAATAGAATTTTCTTTTTACATTTTACTTTCAGAGTTTGAAGATACTGACTTGCTTCTGCACCAGCTTCTATCTCCAGAATACCTTGGTCTTCATCAGCAGTTGTGACTTTTAAATTTTTAGTGTTTGTGACTTAGAGCCAACGCTATGATGTTTTAGTTTAAGACATTAGGATTATTAATGTTTATGTTCAATCGATTATTCCCTTTATAATTTATTAATTCTTAATTTACTGTGATATGAATGTTAGATTAATAAATGTCCTTCAAATATGATATGCAATTCTATATCTCTATGTACGTGACTTAGAAATGAGATTATGAGAATAGTATCAATATTCCTAAAGGTCCCTAGTAGAGTATTATTATTAAGGGACAATAATAATGCATCAAGATTGGTGTGTTTGTTGACTGATTATCACATCTCATTGATCATAGGTATAGTGATACTAAAGTCAAAAACACAGGCAGATGTATATGTACAGGGTGCTGGACAGATCCAATGTGAGATTCTACATGTCTGTTGTGTCATAAGTAATTCTCACGGTGATAATGATGTAATGGTCCTTAGACCCGAACTCATTATATTTCTATACGAGAATTAATATACATTGATTCCATTAAAAGTTATCCTTGATCGGGTAATGATAAAAGTGGACATTGGATATATTATGAATCGTATGAGAAATATGAATGATCTAGATGGGATTTAACCCTCCTATTTTAGGAGTGATATTATTGGCCTCTTGTGTGAGCTAGACTATGAAATGCATGGCCACGCTCAAATGTTGATTTGATATGATAGTCTACTCATTGATCAAGGAAACTTGGATTAAACTATGATGAGGATGACCCATTACATGCCTCTAGTTTAATCTATAATATTTGGTTAAAGGGATTATATTACATTGTACATTATTCACAAAAGGTTTAATCGATCACCGATTCAATTATTATTACTTGGGTAGCAATGATGTATTACTAGTTGTCGCTCATTGTTTACGATTTTAAATTAGATTTAAAATTCATTAACAACGTAATAATAACCTATAGGATCACACACTAAGAATGCTTGAAGGATTATTTAATTTCAATTAGATTTAAATTATATTAAAGTAATTTAAATTATTTATAATATTAATTTAGTATGATTTAATTAATTAGATAAATATTGATATTTGAATTTACTAATATTAATTATGAAATTTATTTGTTAAATAATTAAGTGAGACTTAATTATAATACAAATAGGAATTTCGAATTAATAATAACTCCTAATTAGTTAAGAATTATAATTCGTTATTCTATTCTCTATATAATACCTCTTGGTTGGCTGATTTTGCAAGCAAGACTTTTACAAAAACCCTAGCCACCAAGGGAGAAGATGGAGAGAGGAAGAAGAAACGAGTTTGTGCTAGTACACATTCAATCCTTGCGTTCAAGCATTCGTGTGGATACCGATAGAGCGTAGATCGCGAGAGCGGGATGCGTGGTGATTGAACAAGTTTTGGATATCTATTAGTAAACTAATTTGTAAAGCTTCTTAAGGTAAACAATATGATCTACGAATTAAATATCTATTTTTCGCATGGATCCTGCGGTGGGTTTCAAAAATTTTGATTTTTTACGTTTTTAATTACTGTTTCCGTTGCGTTTATGTGCTTGAAAGCCTTCAATTGTATCAGAGCTACTTGCCAAAAGTGTTTAATTCGTTTATGTGTTTGCTGGTTTTATGATGATAACGTGTATACAATATTCCATGACTGTTATGTATGCGATTTTGTATGTTTTACATGTTGTTATGTTTATATATGCGTATATATATGTTTTGAATATATGATATTCAAGAGAGTTTTATAATCATATGATGATTATATAATCTGTATATAGACTGATATATACATGTTTTATGTTTGTTCTTATTATAAGAATCGTATTTGATATGATTCTGAATTGGATGCAGCGGATTTGCTGAAATCTGTGTCTGGTGTCCGATTTTTACGAACGAATATGCTATTTCATATGGAATCGAGCGTCTGAACGTAACTGATAAAAAAAACTATCATCGACTGATCTGTAAGGCATTTGACGTCATTTAGGCCCTGTAATCTGCGATTTAATGTTACCAGATTTAATTTCGAATTTTCTGATTTTTTTCAATATTTGGTTTTTATGATTAGATCATGATGGGTATGATATGTTAAGATCATATTATGTGTTTTAACATGTTATTTTGTGTTAATTGAGCATGGTGGATAGCTATGTCTTATGACCTTAGGTTAATGGTTTTGGTTTTTCAAATACGGCTTGCATGTCATTTAATCTTGTAATTATTAAATCTCGAATGTAACTCGAGTTCTTCTTGTAAGTTCATTAGATTAGTTTTCATATTTCATTCATGTAATGTACATGAAGACATGAAGATTTAAAGATCAAGGATAATCCCACATGGAGGCCATCCAAGGAAACAATACAAGAAAGAAAACATGTAATAGTTAGCCTGTATTTATTTTCCACCTTAGATTGACCTAGATCTTTGTCATTAGCTTGATAAAGATCACATAAGATAAAGCCATAACCAACCAGGTTTATTTATTGCACTGTACATATATATGCGCATATAATGAATGTATGTGTAGGGTAGTTTATAAAGATGCATGCTTAATTAGATTAAGGATGTATGTATTAGATACGACACCCATGCCATGCTTGCTAAACAAGATAAAATCTGTAACGATTCAAGATTTTAAAATGAACAAATGATTATGAGATTCTCGTGTTTATGAAACACGGAATAAAATACAAATTTTCTTTGTTTCTGACATGAGGCGATTTTATCCAAAGTGAGTTCATTGAACTTGTAAGGTTGTGGGTTTTAAGCGAGACCGTTGTGACTCCCTCGCTACCTGAAAATCAAACCATTGACGAATATTGATTTGAAGTATTTTATTTGAAAAATTGGGAATCTCTTTATGATGGGATCATGATCGATTTAAAATTAACAAAACCCTAAAGTTAATATTAAGTTGATCAGATGCCTTCTAATGAGTCCAATGCGTTAACCCCTAGATCGACCAGGAGTGGGTTCGCCAAAGCGAAGTACTCCCATCTACCGTGGGAGATGTGTTGAAGTATATTGATACTTTTTGACTATTGGGTATGACTTAACTAATTTACCATAATAGGATTGTGAACTTAGAGGCATAGAGTTTGGCGAGATTTATTAGATAAATGTGAACAAATTTTGTTCCACCAAGCTATCCAAGAGTTATATAGTTGATATTATTGATAAATGTTGTCTACCTAAATAATCATGTTTTAGAAGAAAAGCCAAAGCTGACCTAACGCATGGTGAAATATGGATCTTGGCTCAATAGAAAGGATATAGAAGATATTTTTTCCGAATTGATAGTTAGGGCTATTGATTTGATAAAAATAGTTGAAGATATATATTGTGTATATATATATGAATAATTACTTGGACATAATTTAATGATCATCTGTAGACTAAGTCATTTTATGCATTTTAATATTATAGATATCAAATGACAAATAACACAAATAACTTCTCCATGTAATAGTCCTTGAGAAGGACAAGCTGACATGAAATAATTTCCTCAATTGACATGAAAACTTAAGGATTGTCCTCGGGTTCAAGGATGTCACTCAAACCCCTCCCTTATTTTTTCTAGCTGAGAATGAAACATGTGCAGAACAAAATGTTTACCTGAAGGAAATTAATTATACAACTGATGTTTCATGTCTCATGCTTGTAATTATGAGTGTTCAGCTTTAGAAGCAATAAGAGCATAATGATGCTTATGATATGATTGAGCACCTTCAAAGGATGTTTGAAGGATATGCTGGTCAGAAAGATTTGACAATAATAAGGCACCATACTTTTACATTAATGGGAGAATGATATCCGGTTGGACCACATGTTCTAAAGATGATAGATATATGTACCTTGATATTTTGGTTTTCAAGAATAGTCTAGAGACTCGGCTTGATTTGATCAAACAATCTTTGAATAACTTTTATTCTTACTTTGTTAAGAACAAAAGGAATGAGATAGACAGACTACTCACTTAGTTGTTAAGCATGTTTAGAACTACTGAAAATAACACGGTAAAGGCATGAATTATGTCCATATTCATGATGCACACATGGAATACAAATGGAAAAGGAAAGTGGGCAGTCAAGGTGAAGATTTGATCTTATTCAGTGCCAAACCAAAGTCCAATCCCAAAGGGCTTTTGAAGCCTGATAGTGGTATTGCTAAAGGAGATGATTGTCATTTCTGTGGAAAAAACTGGATGATTGGAAGTTAAATTGTCGAGCTTGTTTGAAAGATCTAAAGAAGAATACTTGCAATGGTCAAGCTTCTGGTATCGGGTTAGAATTGGAGCAAAAGTTGTTGCTCTAGTTGAAGGAACTCGATACCTAATTTTGCCCATATAGGCGAGATTGAGAACTTGATAAATTGTTATTACGTGCCTGCCTTTAACAGATACATTAAATCAATTTCTTGTTAGGACAAGAAAGGTTTTCATTTTAATTAAATAAAAAATAGTTGTTTATTCTATTTTAATGATAAGGTCTATATTCTTGCACAATTAGTTAAAAATTTATATGTTCTAAGATGACTCAAATCAAACATTACCTCTAGCATTGTCGTTAAGCCATATTAATGAGAAACGCATTTCAGAGTTACATATAGATGGATACTTGGATAAGTTTGATTTGGAATCATATGGAAGATGCGAACTTTGTCTCATTGGCAAAATGACTAAAGCTTCTTTTACTAGATCAGGTGAAAGGGCCACCGAACGATTATGACTTATATATAATGATGTATGTGGTCGAATGCGTATGATGGCAAGGGGGGATTATACTACTTCATAACATTTACTGATGATTTAAGTAGATATGGATATGTGGTTCTTATGAAGAACAAATCCGATTCTTTTCTAACGTTCAAAGAATAAAAGGCCGAAGTAGAAAATAAAACAAGGGAAAAGTATAAAAGTTTAACGATCAGATCGTGGAGGAGAATACTTAAACCTCAGTTTCAAGAGTTTCTTGATGGAGTATGATAGTGTATCATAACTTACTCCTTCTGGAACACCTCAATGGAATAGAGATTCTGAGAGGAGAAATCGTACCTTGTTAGACATAGTGCGATCGATGATGATTCAAGCAGATCTTCCATTCAGTTTCTGGGGTTATGCTCTAGAAACGGCTGTATATACACTTAACCAAGTTCCGACTAAAGCGGTTCAAAAGACTCCATATGAGATATGGACTGATAAATGTCATCGCATGTCATTTATGAAAATTTGGGGACATGAAGCGTTTGTAAGATGTTTAGCCTCTAACAAGCTTGGACCAAAATTAGATAGATGCTATTTTGTGGGATATCCAAGTGAGACTAGGGTATAGTTTTATAATCCTTTCGAGAACAAAGTGTTTGTTACTCGGGCCGCTGTATTTCTTGAGGGAGAACTACTTTTTAAGAAAATCAGTGGGAGGATAATATGTCTCGATTAAGATCGAGATCCACATGATAACATTGAACCAGAGTTGGAATAAGATCAGGATGTATATCAAAATGTTGAAAGTAATCATGTTTGGGAAACACAGGTTATTCGTAGATCTAGTAGGATTCACCATGAGTCCGGGAGAAATTATGGATTTCTTTTGACTCAAGATGGTGATGTGATGCTTACGGATAAGGATAAGCCTCACTCCTACCAAGATGCTATGAACAGTCCAGACTCTGGGAGATGGCTGGAGGCCAACAAATCAGCGATGAAATCCATGTATCAAAATAAAGTATTAACTTTAGTTGATCCACTCGAAGGGGTAAAACCTATAGGGTGTAAGTGGGTTTTCAAGAAGAAAACTGACATGGATGATAAAGTACAGACCTATAAGGTGCGACTAGTGGCAAAAAGGTTTCAAACAAATTCATTGTATAGACTATGATGAGAATTTTTCACTAGTTCCTATGGTCAAGTCCATCAGGATTTAGTTAGCAATAGTTGCTTACTTTGACTATGAGATTTGGCAAATGGATGTCAAAACTGCTTTCTTATATGGGAGCCTTGAAGAGGATGTATATACGATACAACCTGAGGGTTTTGTCGATCCAAAGTTTGCTAAGATAGTTTGTAATTGCTTCTATCTATTTATAGATTGAAGTAAGCCTCAAGGAGAATGAATATTCATTTTGATAAAACAGTCAAAGTATTTGGCTTTATTCAAAACAAAGATGAACCATGTGTTTGCAAGAAGGTTAGTGGGATCCATGTGACATTCCTAGTATTATATGTAGATGACATATAACAAATAAGGAATGGCATACCTTCTCTACAGGCTGTTAAGACTTGGTTGAGAAATAGTTTCTTGTTGAAAGACTTAGGCGATGCTACCTATATATTAGGGATCAAGATCTATAGAGATAGATTTAAAAGATTAACCGACCTAGTCGGAGTACATACATTGATAAAATATTGCATCATTTTAGGATGTAGGAGATAAAGAAATGATATGTTTCGATGTCTTATGGGATAATGATCTCAAAAGATAACTGCCCCCTAAATCATTAGATGATAAGGGCCGTTTGAGAAAGCTCCATATGCTTTAGCAATTGGATCTATAATGTGTACAATGATATATATTTATCCTAATGTTTCGTATGCTTCGACCATGACGAGCAGATACCAGTCTAATCCAGGTGAGGGGTGAGGGTCACTGGATTATTTTCAAGAATATTCTTGAGTACTTAAAGAGAACTAAAGATTTATTTTTGGTGTATGGAGAAGATAGGGTACTGGTGGTAAAGGGTTACACTGATACTAGTTTCTTAACCTAATTTCTGGATAGACAAAGATGATTATGTGTCTATGTCTGGTTTGTGTTTTGTCTAAATATAAGTTATGTTAGCTGGAATGGTTCAGAGCAAGAACATTGATGATTCTATAATGGAATCCAAATATATCGATACTTTTGAAACAGCCAAGAAGACTGTTTAGGCATGTCCTTAGGTGATATCACCTTATTAATGAGATTAATGATCAAGGAGATATAAAAGTAAAGTATATAATAATGACAGTGTTGCAGACCCATTAACTAAGACTTTGTCACAGCAGAAGCACGATGGTCATACTAGTTCCATAAGTATTAGACACGTGGGTGATTGGCTCTAGTGCAAGTGGGAGATTGTTAGTCTTTGTGCCTTAGAGACAACGCTATGATGTTTTAGTTTAAGACATTAGGATTATTAATGTTTATGTTCAATCGATTATTCCCTTTATAATTTATTAATTCTTAATTTACTGCGATATAAATGTTAGATTAATAAATGTCCTTGGAATATGATATGCAATTCTATATCTTTAAGTACGTGACTTAAAAATGAGATCATGAGAATAGTATCAATATTCCTAAAGGTCCCTAGTCGAGTATTATTATTAAGGGACAATAATAATGCATTAAGACTGGTGTGTTTGCGGAATGATGATAACATCTCATTGATCATAGGTATAGTGATACTAAAGTCAAAAACACATGCAGATGTATATGTACATGGTGCTGGACAGACCCAATGTGAGATTCTACATGTCTGTTGTGTCATAAGTAATTCTCACAGTGATAATGATGTAAGGGTCCTTAGAACTGAAGTCATTATATTTCTATACGAAAATTAATATACATTGATTCCATTAAAAATTATCCTTGACCGGGTAATGATAAAAGTGGATATTGGATATATTATGAATCGTATGAGAAATATGAATGATCTAGATGGGATTTAACCCTCCTATTTTAGAAGTGATATTATTGGCCTCTTGTGTGAGCTAGACTATGGAATGCATGGCCACGCTCAAATGTTGATTTGATATGATAGTCTACTCATTGATCAAGTAAACTTGGATTAAATTATGATGAGAATGACACATTACATGCCTCTATTTTAATCTATAATATTTGGTTAAAGGGATTATATTACATTGTACATTATTCACAAAACGTTTAATCGATCACTGATTCAATTATTATTACTTGGGTGGCAATTATGTATTACTAGATGCCGCTCATTGTTTACGATTTTAAATTAGATTTAAAATTCGTTGCCAACGTAATAATAACCTATAGGGTCACACACTAAGAATGCTTGAAGGATTATTTAATTTAAAATGGATTTATATTATATTAAAGTAATTCGAATTTTTTATAATATTAATTAAGTATGACTTAATTAATTAGATAAATATTGATATTCGAATTTACTAATATTAATTATGAAATTTATTTGTTAAATAATTAAGTGATACTTAATTATAATACAAATAGGAATTTCGAATTAATAATAACTCCTAATTAATTAAAAGTTATAATTCGTTTTTCTACTCTCTATATAATACCTCTTGGGTGGCTGATTTTGTAAGCAAGACTTTTACTAAAACCCTAGCCACCAAGGGAGAAGATGGAGAGAGCAGGAGAAATGATTTTGTGCTAGTACACATTCAATCCTTGCGTTCAAGCATTCATGTGGATACCGATAGAGCGTGGATCGCGAGAGCGGGATGCGTGGTGATTGAACAAGTTTTGGATCTCCATTAGTCAACCGATTTATAAAGCTTCTTAAGGTAAACAATCTGATCTATGAATTAAATATCTATTTTTCTCATGGATCCTGAGGTGGGTTTCGAAAATTCTGATTTTTTACATTTTTAATTTCTGTTTCGTTGCGTTTATGTGCTCGAAACCCTTCATAAATTTTGTTGAGTTGTTGTAGTCACAGTCAGTTCTTTAGATTTAACTCTTCTTTCACTTCTCATACTTTCTCCATCTTGTCTAGATTGAGACCTAGTGATTGCTTTTGATGAGTCACTAGTTCCAACTAGCTCTTCACTTCTTCTACTTACATTGTCCTTTTGTCCCCCCTTATTACCTCCATCAGGATTTTCATCATTTATATTTGTCAATGTCAGCTGCTTGCATTTAGACTGAACAATCTTCTCCCCCTTTTTGGGATCATCACCAAGCAGTAGAGAAAAAATTAGCTCCATTGAATTCTGTACCTCTGTAAGTTGTTCAGGCATTTGAGTTTGTTTAGCTTCCAATCTAGCTTAATTGACTTCAATCATTGTCTGTCTGGAAATAATTGGTGCAATCTGCTTTTGAATTTTTTGATGAGTAGTCGCCTTGAAGCAATCAGAGATTTTTTTCTCTGATTGATTTGGGAAGTAGTTGCTTCTTGAGCTGTATGCAAGGACCTTACTACCAGAGTAGATGCTTTCAAATGATTCAGCATGTCAGGATTTTGAATTCTCTGTTTAGCTGTTTCTCGATGCTCAACAGCATTAGTTCTGACAATAGGATATATAGCATCTTTCCATTTAGCATCCAGATATCATCAAAATAATCCTGCTTCTTTTTAGCTTCTAACTCCTTAAGCTTCTGTTGCCTCACATGTGTAGGCACATCTTCAGGGAAGAATACATCATCTTCAGGATCTATAAGAGCGTTTAAAACATCAGCTTATTCACCATCATTAGATTCTTCATTTATAACTGGACCTTGAACTATCTGCTGAACTTCATCTCCAACTTAGGCATGTAAGATAGAATAAGAAATTGGTGCAGTATGTGATCCAACAGCTTCAGAAGCTTCCATACCATCACCATTGAGCTCCACATCTTCAAGAATCATCGATAGATGAACTGGAGCTTCAGAATTTACTTCCAAAACCTCAGTGCCTGTGGAGTGCTGTGGTGACTCTGTAGTGGATAGATTTTTATGAATGGATTGTGTGCTACTACATCTTCAACAATAATAGGGAGAATTTCAGATGATGAAATAGTAGAGTGAATGGACTGTTTTCAACCAAAACAAGGATTGCTACAAGGGGTGGAATAGTAAATTGAATGGACCGCAGGAAAGTATCAGTACTTAGACCTGTAGGGAGATTATCAACACTTGGTACATCAGAGTTTATCTGAGGGTCAATAGACTATTCTTCAGCAGTTATTTCTTTTGTACTATGTGCACCTAAAAAATATAACAAGTAACACTTAATCTCTATATTCTTTTAAAGTATTACCACTACTCCTCACACCACATAGCTCATAACTTTCAATAGTTGGAGGTGTCTCACAAGGATTACTAAATCCTGACTCTCATCTACCTCTCCTTTTCCAGAAAGGATCTTGCCTCTCTTTAATTCTGTTTTTCTATAAATCTTTTCACACAACTCACAGAAAAGCTCAGATAATTTGACCTACAGAAATAAGAGGTGGCTAAAGAAGGGTGGTTTGTGGTCATATAAATAGAGGTAGTTATTAAATAAATTCTAGAAATAATCATGCATGCATGATTTATAACATGCATAATAAATATTGATAATACAAAATCAGTATATAAAATAAATGCTGATAAAGCGAAATCAGTATTTATACCTTATGAATATGAAGATTCAGTTGAACTCACAGTTCAAACTATGGTTATGACAGTGTGTTGTTCACCAATTATGGGAACCTCCATTTGAATTGAAGAGGATTTGACCAGGTTACTATCATGTACCATGGTCTCAAACCTTGTTCTTCTTGCAAAGAACTGAAACTTGAATGTGTTATTTGATTCTACTACGGAGTCTTCAGTAAAAACTGATGAAACCCCTGTGTTTTTGTTGGTGTCATCAAGATCTACCTCAGCATGTAGTCTCTTACCAACTTAATGTTGTTTCTGAGTGGTGAGCATATTTACATGAACCATGTCACTTGATTTTTGGCAACATTTGAGAAATGGATTCAAGTGTTTCATCTTTTAGGAAGAAATTTTGTGATAGAAGATGTGTGATTTTGAGATTGAGTGTTGACAACTTCCTTTGAGAGAAAAAGAAAGTTTCAAAGAATATGTCATGTTACATAGTATCAGACTTTTAAAACATAGATATTTTTAGACATTTTGATAGACAAGAACACTGAAAGATCATCAATTCTCATGAGATTAGAATTAAACCTTTCATCAATTTCTTCTGTGATATTAGTTGCTTCCAATAATTAAAATACTAATTAAAACAATATTTGAATAAATTAAAAATTATCATCAAAATATAATAGTCAATCAGAGTCTGACCATTATAACTATTTAACTAACAACTATCAGGATTTATCAGTCAACACTAGCTTGACCAATATCGGAATTTAACAACAACTGTATGGATCTATTAGTCAAAGCAAGTTTGACCAACATCAGAACTTATACACATAATCAGAGTTTAACATGCAGCTACTAGCTAGGATTAATAAAAAATAATTGCATGCTTTCATGGCATCAGAATTTAACACAATAATCAGTATTTAGGAAGTACTGATACATAATAATAAGATACCATACTCTAACTATCAGTAGTTATTCCTCAATTATCATAGTTTGTGAAATGTCCTGATATCATTCCCAGTTCATTCACCAATCTTGTGAAAGTAGCTTCACAGTGAGGCTTGGTGAATATATCTGCTAATTGTTGATCTATTGGAACAAAGACCAAATCCACTGTACCTTCTTCCACATGATCCCTTATGAAATGATACCTATGCTGATGTGTTTAGTCATCGAATATTGTGCTGGATTTCCTGTCAATGCAATAACACTTTGATTATCACAATATATAGGAATATCATAATAGTCTAACCCATAATCCAGTAACTAATTCTTCATCCATAGAATTTGAGCACAACAGCTTCCTGCAACAATATAGTCAGCTTCTGCAGTTGATGTGGAAATGGACTTTTATTTTTTGCTAAACCAAGAAACCAATTTTCCACCAAGAAATTGGCAGCTACAAGAAGTGCTTTTGCTGTCTATTTTGCATCCTGCAAAATCAGCATCTAAATATCCAATTAGCTTAAAATCCGAATCTCTTGGATACCATAATCCAAATTTCATGGTGCCTTTGAGATATTTAAAAATTATTTTCACAGCTAATAGATGAGGTTCCCTTGGATCAGCTTGGAACCTTGCACAGAGACATGTATCATACATAATATCAGGTCTACTAGCAGTCAAATATAGGAGTGAGCCAATCATACCTCTGTGGTTAGTTATATCTACTGATGAACTAGTATTTAATTCTAACTTAGTTACAATGGCCATGGGAGTTGATGCAGTTAAACTGTCTTGCATTCCAAATATTTTGAGCAAATTCCTAATGTATTTGGATTGATTTATGAAGATCCCTTTATCAATCTGTTTTACTTGTAACCTCGGAAAATAACTCAATTCTCCCATTATACTCATTTGATATCTAGATTGCATTAGCTTTGCAAATATCTCATAAAATTTATCACTAGTAGAACCAAAAATGATATCATCAACATATATCTATACTAATAACAAGTCCTTACCGTGGTATTTTTAAAAAGAGAGTTTTGTCAATTGTACCTCTTGTGAAACCATTTTCTAACAGAAATAGAGCAAGTGTTTCATACAAGGCCCTCAGAGCTTGTTTTAGTCCATAGAGTGGTTTATCCAGTAAGTAGATGTTAGATATATTTGATAATGTTATGACTAATATGATTTATGTTTAGTTTTCAGATCTTACTTGAAACAGGATAAATCAGTACTTAACTAAAATCAGCACTTATACTGAAGTCAGAACTTAAGTCATCGGTACTTAAGGTTCAGGAGATATTTATCATGAGATAATATCAGGACTTAAAGGATACGTTCAGATAAGGAAGGCAGCTGATTGAAAGGAAAGAAGATCAAGACAAACATAAGAAGAGATATGCATAAAGAAGAAACTCTATGAAGAATGAAATACTTGGAAGAAAATATATCTGATTGATATATTTTAGGTAACAGAATTATATTCCATATCAATTAGCGATTATCTTGTAACTGTGTAGTATATAAACACAGACATAGGGTTTACACTATAAGTGTTATCATTATCGAGAATATTATTTATTGTAACCCTAGCAGCTCTCGTGATATTTGTTCATCACTGAGAGAGGACAGCTCCGCATTGTAACAGAGTTTATTGCTTTGAATAAAGTCTATTTTTCTGTTACTTGTGTTATTAGAATTCGATTTGATTGTGCTATACACTGTATTTAACCCACTTCTACAGTGTGTGTGTGACCTAACAGTAGACATAATCTGGATATTTTGGATCAATGAATCCTGGAGGTTGTTTAACATAAACTTCTTCTTCGAGTTCTTCATTTATAAATGCACTTTTTACATCCATTTTGAACACTTTAAATTTCTTGTGAGAAATATAGGCTAGAAAAATTCTAATTTCCTTAAGTCTTGCAACTAGAGCAAAAGTCTCATCACAATCAATGCCTTCTTACTGTGAATAGCCCTTTACAACCAGTCTTGCTTTATTTCTTGTAATAATGCCCTCACTATCAGTTTTGTTTCTGAACACCCACTTTGTACCAACAATTGATCTATTCTTTGGTCTTGGCACAAGAGTCCAGACTTTGTTTCTTTCAAATACATTAAGCTCCTCTTGCATTGCTGTTATCCAGTCAGTATCTTGACGAGTTTCTTCCACCTTCTTGGGTTCAGTTTGAGATAGAAAAGAATTATAGAGACATTAATTTTGAGTGATTTTGTTGGTTCTTACACTACTATCAGGATTTCCAATAATTAAGTCAAGTGTGTGTGACTTAGACCATTTTCTTGCAGATGGAAGTTGCCTCCTTGAAGAAGAACCTCCCCCTTGATCCATGAACTCTCTGTTATTTCTTTTACCTTTACCACTAACATGCCCTGATGCTCCCCCTGAATCAGTGTTCCCATTGATATTAGTATTTGACTCATCAGAATTTGAAGAATTAGAATCTGATGATTTATCTACTGATGTTCCTTGAGTTCAATCACTTGTAGAAGACTCTGGATTTGAATCATGTTGCTCCCCCTCCACATATGCTACAGTATTTGAAGAATTTCCACTTTCATATTGATCATCGGAGTTTGGAGTGATTTCAGGATTTACTATATCAGGATCTGTTAGTGAATCAAGATTTAATTGTTCAGCATATGGTACTTCATTTACAAATCTCAACTTCTCATGGTCATCTGCATCTTCTAGACCTGTAATCTACTTGTCATCAAAAGATATATGTATAGATTCCATGACTGTCCTTGTTCTCATGTTGTAAACTCTGAAGGCTTTTCTAGAGAATTGATATCCAACAAAAATGCCTTCATCATCTTTTAGATCAAATTTGGTAAGCTGCTTAGGATGAGTTTTGAGAACAAAACACTTGCAACCAAAAATGTGAAAGTACTTATATTTGGCTACTTTCCCTTCACCATTTCAAATGGTGTTTTTCCATGCTTGTTCATCAAAGTTGCATTTTGTGTGAAGCAAGCAGTTTGCACAGCCTCAGCCCAGAAGTAGGTAGGCAATCTTGCTTCCTCAAGCATGGTTCTTGCAGCTTCTATGAGAGTTCTATTATTTTTTTTCAACAACTCCATTTTGTTGTGGAGTTCCAGGAGCAGAAAAAAAATTATCCCATTGAATTTGCAGAATTCTTCTATAGAACTGTTCTTGAATTCAGTTCTATTATCACTTTTAATGATCTTCACTTCTTATGTTGATCCTTTTTCCAGCTCTCTTACATGATCAAGAAGAATGGATAAAGATTCATCTTTGGTGTGCAGAAAGTATACCCATGTGTATCTTGTATATTCATCAACAATTACAAGTGCATACCTCTTCTTAGCAATCGACATAATATTGACTGGACCAAAGAGATCAATATGAAGTAGATGATATGGTTCAAGAATGGAGGATTCGGTTTTACTCTTGAAAGATATTTTCCTTTGCTTGGCTTTCTGGCATGAGTCACAAAGCCATCAGGAGTAAACACTACATTGGGCAATCCTCTAACAAGATGTTTCCTCACAAGTTCATTGATATTGTTGAAATTGAGATGAGAAAGTCTTTTATAACAGTTCCAGCTATCTTCCACAAATGCTCTACTAAGACAAACTTCTGATTCATCAGTATTTGTGGAGACTCTGGATTCATATAAACTACCATGTCTTACACCATTCATTAAAATCTTTCCATCAAACTTACTGACAATTTCATAATATTCTTCATAGAAATTCACATGGTAACCTCTGTCACAGATTTGACTCACACTGATCAAATTATGCTTGAGTACTGCAACCAGAGCTACATTTTCAATGATGACACTCCCAATTTTGATTTTTCCATATCCCAAGATTTTTCCTAAGTTGTCATCTCATAAGAACACTTTGGCCAGCTTTCTCCTTAAATTCTGATAGCAGGGATTTATAACCAATCATATGTCCTGAGCATCCACTGTTCAAGACAAGAGAATTTCTCCTGTTACCCTGCAATCAATATTTAAAATCAGTTAGAATTTTTAAGGACCTAGACTTGCTTAGATATTTTGGCCTTTTTAAGTTTGTTAACATATGCAACAAAAGACTTCATATCGGAGTTTATGTTAACATTCTTACTATCAGTATTTACACATATAGAATCAGATTTTGCTTTATTTTAAGAGGGTTTCAGTTCAGAATAATCATACTATAAATTGTGATACTCTTTACATGTATAAATAGAGTTCCACACAATACCACAATGAAAATAAGGACTCTATGGTTTATATCTAACTGTTCTACTCCTAAACTCTGATTTAGGAGGAACAATATTTATCTCTTTATTCTTCCTGCAAGAATTAGCAAGATGATTAGTACTACCACAGTTCAAGCATGTCTTTCTAGGTGCATTGGGAACAATTACATAATTACCATTCTTAATAACACCTACCTTGTCATCCCTATTTTTCCTAGACTTTTTCTCCTTATTTTCATGTTTAATTCCTTCAGTTGTTGCTTAAGCTATTTCTGGAAACCAATATTTATTGATCTTGTGTAAACTTGTTCACTCTTATCAGTATTTAAGTTTGATCTAGGTGCTGAGGTTGAACCTACCTCCTTAACTAACTTAACAGCATCAGCACTTGAATTAAACTTAATGGGGTTCAACTGAACCTTGTTCAGTTTGACCTTGGTATCAGTATTTACTGGTTTAGTTTTCTCAGTTTTTTTCCAATTTTCTTATCAGAATTAGATCTATTAGCATATCCTATTCCTGATCCCCAATAGCCATTCTCTAAAATTTCTTGAGTTAGTCCAAAACTTAATAACCTCTCTTTCTGTAGCTAACTCATTTTCTAGATAAGCATGCTTTTCTAACAATGTTTCTTTAACATAAATAACATTATGTCTTTCTTTTTAGATTTCTAGCATGGAAACCAACTCAATTTCTAGGTGATCATTCATTTTCTTTAACTCAGAGTTTTCACTCCTGATTCTATTATTCTATAAGGTTTGATCACTATAACTAATATGCAGAGACTTAAGAAATAATCTTAATTCATGGATATCATCAGTATCAAAAGTAAGGGTGGTCTGAGGTACCTTTAATTCAGCATTGTCAGCCTCAGTATCAACATTTTTCATGAGAGCATAGTTGACACCATCATCTGAATCTGATGAATCATCCCAGTTTCTCTTACTTGAGATCAAGGATTGTTTCTTCTCAGCTTTTGGTTTTCTGTAGTCATCTACAAACTGTCCAATTCTATCACAGTTGTAGCATATTTCCTTTGACTTGTCAGATTTTCCAAACTTTAATTTTTTCCTATCAGCATTTCTTCTGTCATTCCTCTTATCAGAGTTTCAGGAACAAGAACCTTTTCTGGAAAACCATTCCCCTTTCTTGAACTTTGTTAAGCACAAATCATGCGCTAATAATTCACGCAAGTATATGCGTTTGCAATTAATATAGAATGATTTCTAGTTCATTCCCACAGAGACTCAGACTAATTTTATTTAATTAACTCTTACTCACTAATGTATGATTACTTCTCAATGTCAAGACAATAATACTTAAGGTTGATTTGACTAATTATTAACTACAATTAACTACGAGAATAAAACAATTAAATTAACACTTGAATTAACAATATTAAACACACATGAGATCATAACTTCATTACTACTTCCTTCAATAGTAATTATTATTACCCTTAGCATGTAATGGTGATGATATTAATCGAACAACACGAAACTGATAAAAGCCAACTTTGGTTGTACAAGTACCATTCTACCAAACATCCACAATTAAGATAGAAGTTGAATAGGCATCAATTATGTCGAGACCCTATATGTCTACAGAATTTGACAACATAACGATTTAAGTGCAAGTTATTCATTATGATTACACATGGCAAATAAAACGGTTAGAGTTACCCACTAGTCATGCATACAAATACATGAACCTAAGCTAGTATGGCAAGTTCTAAATCTCAAGATTCACGTAACAGGCTATCTTATATGTTCGCGACACACATAAGACGAATAAGCACAACCTATGCTAGATATCATACAATCATCACATACCAAGGTATTAAACAATTAACCAAAGAAATCCATAGTAAATCCACTACGACCCCATGATCACGATTAGTCCATGATAAAACTCATCGTCACCATGGTTTCATATGAAAATATGATAATAACACGACAATATAAACTAATAAAATACTTATTAAAACTAGAGTACATCATAAGAGTATTAAGGTTCAAAGTAAAGAAAACTAGCATCCATTGTTACAATGAATAAAAGATTCACAAGATAACGTATGCTTCCTCTTCTTCGTTGTGGTGTGCTAAAACGGTCTTCTTAATCTTCTCTCCTTGCTCCTTGCTTGATTAATACTTCTCTCTTGTTCTTGCTTGTTGCTTGTTATTGTGAAACGTCTCTGAAGATTATTTATATAGAAGTCCACAAGAATCAGCAGTCTCAGAAGCCCATTAGAATACGAATTATAAAAATCAGAATTTAATTTATCGACCCCAGGCGGCCGCCCCAGCTTCCCAGGCGGGCACCTCAGCTCCCAAACGGCCGCCCCAGATCCCAGGCGGGCGCCTCAGCACTTTCTGGAAAATTCTTCTTTCTGGTCCTGATTTTGCTGATTTCTTCGCACAACTCCACCAACCAATTCCAAGTACTTTGCTAGGCTTATTATGATGAATTCTTTCTACATACGCAAGTTATACCCTGAAATGCAAAAACACTAGAAATGAATGTCCAAAGATGGAGAAGTCTTCCATGAACACTTCGACATTATTTCCAATCATATCTGAGAATATAGCCATCATGCATCTCTGAAATATGGCAGGTGCACCATATAAGCCAAACAAAACTCTGCGAAAAGCAAACGTGTCAAATGGACAAGTGAAAGTAGTCTTTTCTTGATCTTCTGGTGCAATACAAATCTGATTATAACCCGAATAGCCATCCAGAAGACAATAATACTCATGACCAGCCAACCTGTTAGGCATCTGATCGATAAATAGAAGCGGGAAGTGATCTTTCCTTGTGGCTTTATTCAACTTTATGTAGTCCATGCATACCCTTCATCCTGTGACTGTTCGAGTGGGGATGAGCTCGTTCTTCTCATTTGCTACCATAGTAATACCTCCTTTCTTAGGTACATATTGCACGGGGCTCACCCAAGAACTGTCAGAAATAGGATATATGATTCCTGCATCTAGCCACTTCAGAATTTCTTTCTTCACCACTTCTTTCATGATAGGATTAAGTCTTCGCTGTTGCTCAACAGTCAGCTTGCTACCTTCCTCTAGCAGAATTTTATGCATGCAATATGAAGGGCTGATCCCTTTTATATCTATTATAGTCCATCCGATGGCCGATTTGAATTCTCTCAAGATCCTCAAGAGCTTGCCCTCATCACTACCTGAAAGGTCAGATGCAATAATAACAGGAAAAGTAGATGCATCACCTAAAAAAGCATACCTCAGGTGTTTAGGCAATGGTTTAAGCTCCAAGGTAGGTGCTTCCTCAATAGATGGTTTGAGCTTTCCCTCAGCATTCTTGAGATCAGTAGTACCAAGAGATTCAAATGGCATGTCTAGTTTTCGCCTCCAAGGAGAAGCATTTAGATATTGTATTTGCTCGTTGCCTTCCTCATCTTCACTGTCAAATTCCCCCACTAAGGCTTTTTCTAAGGCATCAGACCTTAGCACATGATCAAGTTCTGAAGTTACCGCAGAATCAATAAAATCCACCTTGAAGCACTCCTCATCTTCTGTAGGGAAATTCATTGCATTGAATACATTGAATGTCACATCCTGATCTTGCACCCTTATAGTAAGTTCACCTTTTTGCACATCTATCAAGGTACGGCTTGTAGCCAAGAAAGGTCTTCCCAAGATTATGGGAATCTTCTTATCTTCCTCGAAATCTGTAATGACAAAGTCTGCAGGGAAGATGAACTTATCCACCTATACTATCACGTCATCCACGATGCCTCGTGGGTATATAATAGAACGATCAGCCAATTGTAGAGACATATAGGTGGGCTTTGGATCAGGCAAATTCAGCTTTTTGAAGATAGACAACGGCATCAGATTGATGCTTGCTCCCAAATTGCAAAGGCACTTGTCGAATGACAACTTGCCAATGGTGCAAGGAATGGTGAAGCTACCTGGATCTTTAAGCTTTGGAGGTAATTTTTGTTGCAGCATAACACTGCACTCTTCTGTTAGAGCAACAGTATCAAGATCATCCAGTTTCACCTTCCTTGAAAGAACACCCTTCATTAATTTCGCATAACTAGGTATTTGCTCAAGAGCCTCAGCAAAGGGTATGTTGATGTGAAGTTTCTTGAACACCTCCAGAAACTTACCAAATTGCTTATCCAACTTTTGTTTTTGCAATTTCTTAGGAAAAGGTGATGGAGGATATAGCTGTTTCTCCCCTGTATTACCCTCAGGCAGAGTGTGTTCAACAGTAGTCTTCCTTGGTTCCGCCTCTTTCTCCTTTTGCTTCTCTTCTTCATCTATAACTTCAGCTACTCCATCTTTTGCTTTTTCAGCATCAGCAACTTTTCCAGACCTTAAGATAATAGCTTTGACTTGCTCTTTAGCTTCCTGCCTGGCACTTCAGTATCGCTGGGAAGAGTGCCCGGTTGACGATTGAGTACGACATTGGCTATTTGACCGATTTGATTCTCCAAGGTCTTGATAGAAACAGCCTGACTTTTACACAACAGCTTTAGCTCCTCAAAATCAGCACTGGAAGGTGGAGCAACACCTCCTTGTTGAGGATATGATTTCCTTTGAGCAGATTGCTGAGGTTGCGGGAATCCAGGTAGATTAAACTGTTTACTTACACCTTGCTAATATGGTTGCTGAACAGTATTCAGAGTATTGCTCCAGCTGAAATTGGGATGATTTCTGTTATTAGGATGATAAGTAGCCACAGGCTACTGCGGTCGCTGATAATTGTTCACATACTTAACGAGTTCATTAACAAGAGAACACTGATTCGTAGCATGAGAGCCTGCACAAAGCTCACAGACCATAGCTATCTGATTGACTCCATAGTTGGCTAAAGAATCGACCTTTATAGACAGCGCTTGGAGCTGCGCTGTAATAGCTGTAGCTGCATCAACTTCCAGAATACCTGCTACTTTTCCAGGCATCATCCTTTGAGTTGGGTTTTGATGCTCATTTGCAGCCATAGTTTCAATAAGATTATAGGCCTCAGTATAGCTTTTGGCCCACAAGGCGCCTCCAGCTGCTGCATCGAGCATGGGACGAGATTGGGCCCCCAAACCATTGTAGAACCCAGAGATCACCATCCAGTCAGGCATACCATGATGTGGACACTCTCTCAACATCTCCTTATAGTGCTCCCAAGCTTCGCACATAGATTCTGTTGGTTGTTGCGCAAACTGAGTAAGAGCACTCCTCATAGCTGCAGTCTTGGCCATTGGATAAAACTTCACCAGAAACTTTTACGCAAGATCTTCCCAACTAGTGATGGACCCAGCTAGTTCAGAATGTAACCAGTCCTTAGCTTTATCCCTCAGAGAGAATGAGAAAAGCCTCAATTTGATAGCCTCATCAATAACACCATTATATTTGAAAGTACTACAGATCTCGACAAAATTCCTGATATGCATGTTGGGATCTTCAGTCGCAGCACCTCCGAAAGAAACAGAATTTTGCACCATCTGAATAGTGCCCGGCTTGATTTCAAAAGTATTAGCCTGAATAGCCGGGTGAAGGATGCTTGACTGAATGTCATCAATTTTAGGCCGAGAAAAGTCCATAAGAGGTGGATCTGCTGGAACTATACGGTCACCCATGATTACCGGTTCTTTCTGCTCACTCTCTTTATCCAAATTTTCAAAATCTATCTTCTCCAGAATATCAAGAACTGAGTCAGTCTCCTCAGCCGTATCTAGAGTCCTCTTACGAGTGCGAGAACGTGTTTGCATAAACGCTCGCTAGAGTACCTGAAACACAATCGGAAATAATAAGTAACAAGTCTTAATCAATGAGTCCTAATGACCACTGATGGCAAGTACATAAACTAAACAAATTAACACTGAGTCCCCGGCAGCGGCGCCAAAAACTTGTTAAGCACAAAGCATGCGCTAATAAATTACACAAGTATATGCGTTCGCAAGTAATATAAAATGATTTCTAGTTCTTTCCCACAGAGACTCAGACTAATTATATTTAATTAACTCTTACTCACCAATGTATGATTACATCTCAATGTCAAGACAATAACACTTAAGTTTGATTTGACTAATTATTAACTATAATTAACTACGAGAATAAAACACTTAAATTAACACTTGAATTAACAATATTAAATACACATGAGATCATAACTTCATTACTACTTTCTTCAATAGTTATTGTTATTACCCTTAGCATGTAATGGTGATGATATTAATCGAACAACACGAAACTGATAAAAGCCAACTTTGGTTGTACAAGTACCATTCTACCAAACAGCCACAATTAAGATAGAAGTTGAATAGGCATCAATTATGTCGAGACCCTATATGTCTACAGAATTTGACAACATAAGGATTTAAGCGCAAGTTATTCATTATGATTACATAGGGCAAGTAAAACGGTTAGAGTTACCCACTAATCATGCATACAAATACATGAACCTATTCTAGCATGGCAAGTTCTAAATCTCAAGATTCACGTAACAGGCTTTCTTATTTGTTCGCGACACACATAAGATGAATAAGCACAACCTATTCTAGATATCATACAATCATCACATACCAAGGTATTAAACAATTAACCAAAGTAATCCATAGTAAATCCTCTACGACCCCATGATCATGATTAGCCCATGATAGAACTCATCGTCACCATGGGTTCATCTGAAAACATGATAATAACACGACAATATAAACTAATAAAATACTTATTAAAACTAGAGTACGTCACAAGAGTATTAAGGTTCAAAGTAAAGAAAACTAGCATCCATTGTTACAACGAATAAAAGATTCACAAGATAACGTATGCTTCCTCTTCTTCGTTGCGTTGTGCTGAAACGGTCTTCTTAATCTTCTCTCCTTGCTCCTTGCTTGATTAATACTTCTCGCTTGTTCTTGCTTGTTGCTTGTTATTGTGAAACGTCTCTGAAGATTATTTATATAGAAGTCCACAAGAATCAGCAGTCTCAAAAGCCCATTAGAATACGAATTATAAAAATCAGAATTTAATTTATCGACCCCAGACGGCCGCCCCAGCTTCCCAGGATGGCGTCTCAGCTCCCAAACGGCCGCCCCAGATCCCAGGCGGGCGCCTCAGCACTTTCTGGAAAATTCTTCCTTCTGCACCTGTTTTTGCTGATTTCTTCGCACAACTCCACACAACCAATTCCAAGTACTTCCCTAGGCTTATTATTATGAATTCTTTCTACATACGCAAGATATACCCTGAAATGCAAAAACACTAGAAAAACGCGTCAAATATATAAACTACTTGATTTCAAGACATCAATTCAAGCCATTATAAGATGTTCTGAGTGGTATAAAATGCCACTTATCACACCCCCAAACTTAAATCGATGCTTGTCCTTAAGCGTCACAGACACAAAAACGAAATAAAAACACGCATGAATGCAAACTACAGGAAATGCAGCGATCCCCATCACAATGACTAAACCATCCAACACATGACATCTCAACAAATGTAATTAGGCGACTAAAGATCAATCAAATCACGCAAGCTAACATACAACTAGAAACGTGGTGTGTGCGAATGCTTAATAGATATGCTTCGAAACTAGATCAATTATCATAACTCAATTATCCTCAAGGCAATCACATGATTATACGAAGAATAAATTCTAGACACAAAATGACTTGTAACACTTTAAGATCACGGGAGCTTATTACGGAATCATGCTTTTATTCAACACAATAAACAGATGCTTATTTGATTGTGCAATGAGTGAGGTCCACAAAAGACTTATGCAATGGCATCCATTTAACGAGCGTTAGATTAGCGGATCCAAGACTATAAAAGCCTTAGGTCACTAGGCACAAAGTCCCCTAAGAACTTAATAACTCGGATACCAAAGAGCTCACTCGTGATCAATTATGCATTAAACCATATATTTTTTTCTTTTTTCCCTTTTTTTCTCTTTGTTTTTTCTTTTATTATTTTTTTTATTTCTGAGCAAGTGCGTTTCGCTCCATCTTGCTCAACCCTAGATTACTCGCATACAATATGAGCTGGCTACTAGCCATTTGACATTCATGCCATTTATCATTAAGAGCCAATCATACATTCTAAGCATAAACAATAGATTAACCTCAAAAATCATCAAACCATGACAACAATCTAGTCCTTAAGCATACTCTAAGACTTAGTGAAATTACAAGTATTTCTAGCATGCATGTCAACCTAAGAAAATTCAACATCACTCTACCGCTATCACTACACTCGCATCAATATCACATATCAATTAGTAAAGCAACACAAAAGGGATCATGGTATATGCATGAGCTAAATGACATGATAAATAAATCTATAAAATAAAATTAAAAAAAATTATATGGCAAAAGTATGCAACTATATGAACTAAATTATCATGAATATGCAACTACATGACACACACACAAATATGTTCCTTAACTACCACCCCCAAACTTAAAATCTTCACTGTCCCCAGTGAAGGTAATATAAAGGAACACAGGGTATACCTACTCAGAAAGATCATCATCATCATCACCCTCAGAGGGTGGAGTGTCAGGAGGCGGTTAAGCAGAGTCCTCACCAAAAACGGGCCACTGGATGTCAGCTCCAAGACCTCTGAAAGCAGTCCCAGGTGCTAGGGTGAGCTCATGTACAAACCTACTCTGTGACTTGTACATCGCATCCATCCTCCTGGAAAGCCTCATGTACTGGGCATCAGCCATCCCTGAACCATCACCTCCCTGGGTTCTAGAAGAACCAGCCTTTCCATGAGTCTGACTGGGCCTAGTCATCGTAGCACCAGCTGCTGGACGTCCTCCTGGAAGACGATATCCCAAACCATGCTCCTCGGGCTCTCGACCCGTCCACTCCTGCATCGCATGCAGGAGAACCAGAGAAGATGATAGACAAAGACAGGAAGGACTACTCTCATGAAGATATCTCATATATCATGAAGGATGCTAAGGTCAGACATATCCTGCACAGCAGTCTTGATAGTGTTATGTTTAATAGAGTCATTGGATGTAAGACAGCAAAAGAGACATGAGATGATTTAGAATTAAAGTGTCAATGTACAATCGCTATCAAGAAGAATAGGAGGATTGTACTTACTCAAGAATATGAGTCATTAACTGAGATCTATGACGGATTTCAGAAGTTGTTGAATGACTTATCCCTTGTCAACAAAGAATATGATTTGGAGGACTCAAACTTGAAGTTCCTACTTGCTCTCCCTGAAAAGCAGGACTTTAAAGTCACATCAATATGGGATAACTATCAACTCAATAACACACCTCTAGATGAGATCTATGGAGTTTTGAAAACTCATGAACTAGAGATGGAGCAAAGAAGTAGGAGGAAATGATCTAAATCTAGACCAGTTGCACTCAAGGTTGAAGAGAAGCCAAAGGAGAAAGCTAAGAGGAAAAGCTACTCCAAAGGGAAAGCCATGATTACAAAATCATATATTGAATCATCAAATTCTGATGATGACTCCAATACTGATACTGAATCAGATACTAATAGTGATCATAACAACAATAAAGACATGGATCAAATGGCTACCCTACTGGTTAAAAGCTTCAAGAAAATGGTCTACAAGAACTTCAAGAAAGGGAGAAGATTTTCCAGAAGAGGTTCCAGTTCCTCAAACTATGATAAGAGGAACAACAAAAGAAATACTGATGGTAAGTAATCTAGATCTTGGAAAACTTGACAAGTCAAAAGAGAGATATTACAACTGTGATGGAATTGGACGCTTTGCAGCTGACTGTAGAAAACCCAGCGCTGAGAAGAAATAAGCATTGATCTCAAGGAAGAGAAACTGGGATAATTCATCAGATTTAGATGATGGAGTCAATTATGCTCTCATGGCAAAAGCTGATATTGAGGATGGCAATGCAGAAATAAAGGTACCTCAGACTACTTTTGCTTTTGATACTGATGATATTTATGAATTAAGATTATTTCTTAAGTCTCTGCATGTTAGTTTTAGGGATCAAACCTTAGAAAATAATATATTCAAGAGTGAAAACTTTGTGTTAAAGAAAAGGAATGATCACCTAGAAATTGAGTTGCTTTCCATGCTAGAAATTCAAAAACAAAGAGATAATATTGTGTATGTTAAGGAAAAATTGTTAGAAAAACATGCTTATCTAGAGAAGGAGCTAGAAAAAGAAAGAGAAGTCATTAAACTTTGGACTGACTCAGAAAAGCGAACTCAGGAATTTCTAGAGAATGGTTATTGGGGATCAGGATTAGGATATTCAGCTAGATCTAATTCTGATAAGAAAAGAGGAAAAGAAACTTAGAGAAGAGAACCAATAAAATCTGATAGCAAGGTCAAACTGAACAGAGTTCAAATAAAGACCATTAAGTTTATTCCTGGTGCTAATATTGTTAAGTCAATCCATGAGGAAGGTACAACCTCAGCACCAAGATCAAACTTAATTACTGATAAGAGTGAACAAGTTCACACAAAATCAGTAAATATTGGTTCAATAACTCAGAAACAGCTTAAGCAAAAGCTGAATAATCTACACATGAACGACAAGAGGAAAAGGTCTGGGAAAAATAGGAATGGCAAGGTATGTGTTAATAAAAATGGAAATTATGTAACTCCGCCTAATACACCTAGAAATACCTGTTAAAACTGTGGTAGCACTAATCATCTTGCTAACTCTTACAAGAAGAATAAAAAGATAAATGTTATTTCTTCCAAATCAGAGTTTAGGAATAAAATAATTAGATATAAAACATGTATAGCAGTGTTTGGAATTCCATTTATACATGTAAAGAGTATCACGGTTTGTATTATGATTATTATAAACTGAAACCCTCTTTAATTAAAGCAAAATTTGTTTCTGCATGTATAAATACTGATAGTAAGGATGTTAACATAAACTCTGATAAAAAATCTCATGTTGCATATGTTAACAAACTTATAAAGGCCAAAGGATCCAAGCAAGTCTGGGTCCTTCAAAACACTAACTAATTCAAATTACTAATTGCAGGGTGACAGGAGGAATGATCTAGTCTTGGACAGTGGATGCTCAAGACACATGACTGGTTATAAATCCCTGCTATCAGAATTTGATGAAAAGGTTGGCCCAAGCATTTTTTATGGAGATGGCAACTTAGGAAAAATCTTGGGATATGGAAAAATCAAAATTGGAAATATCATCATTGAAAGTGTAGCTCTAGTTGCAGGACTCAAGTATAATCTGATCAGTATGAGTCAAATATGTGACAAAGGTTACCATGTCAATTTTTATAAGGAGCATTGTGAAATTGTCAGTAAGTCTGATGGCAAGATTACATTGACTAGTGTAAGACATGGTAGTTTATATGTAGCCAAGGTCTCCACGAGAATTGATAATTCAGAATTTTGTCTACTAAGTAGACCATTTGTGGAAGATAACTGGAACTAGCATAAAAGACTTTCTCATCTCAACTTCAACAATATCAATGAACTTGTGAGGAAAGATCTTGTGAGAGGATTTCCCAATGCAGTGTTTACTCCTGATGGCTTATCTGATTCATTCAAGAAAGCCAAGAAAAGGAAGACATCTTTCAAGAGTAAAACTTAATCATCCATTCTTGAACCATATCATCTACTTCATGTTGATCTCTTTGGTTCAGTGAATGTTATGTCAATTTCTGAGAAGAGGTACGCACTCGTAATTGTTCATAAATATACAAAAACACATGGGTGTATTTTCTGCATACCAAGGATAAATATCCATCCATTCTTCTTGATCATGTGAGGGAGCTGGAAAAAGGATCAACATACAAAGTGAAGATCATCAGAAGTGATAATGGAACTGAATTCAAGAATAGCTCTATGGAAGAGTTCTACAAACTTAAGGGGATAAAATAAGAGTTTTCTGCTCCTGGAACTCGACAGCAAAATGGAGTTGTTGAAAGAAAGAATAGAACTTTGATAGAAGCTGGAAGAACCATGCTAGAGGAAGCAAGATTGCCTACCTACTTCTGGGCCGAGGCTGTGCAAACTGCTTACTTTACACAAATTGCAAAATTGATCAACAGGCATGGAAATACACCATTTGATATGGTGAAGGGAAAGAATCCAAATTTGAAGTACTTTCATATTTTTGGTTATAAGTGTTTTGTTCTCAAAACTCATCCGGAGCAGCTGACCAAGTTTGATCTGAAAGCCGATGAAGGAATTTTTATGGGATATCCATTGTCTACAAAAGCCTTCAGAGTTTACAATCTGAGAACAAGAATAGTCATGGAATCTGTACATGTATCTTTTGATGACAAGAAGATAACAGGTCTAGAAGATGCAGATGACCATGACAAATTGAGATTTGAAAATGAAGTACCTTATGCTGAATTTTTAAGTCCCGACTCTGATACAGTAAATCCTAATATCACTCAAAGCTCTGAGATTCCAAAGAACAGTGGAAATTCTTCTAACACTGAAGCATATGTTGAGGGGGAGCAATATGACTCAAATCCAGATACTTCTACAAGTGATTCAACTCAAGAAACATCATTAGAAAGATCATCAGACTCATCTTCCTCAAATTCTGATGAGTCAAATACTGATAATTATGGGAACACTGATTCAGGGGGAGCATCAGGAAACAATAGTGGTACTAATCAAACAAATAAAAGAGAGTTCATGGATCAAGGGGAGGTTCTTCTTCAAGGAGTCAGCTTCCATCTACAAGAAATTGGTCTAAGTCACACACACCTGACTTAATCATTAGAAACCCTGACAGTGGTGTAAGAACAAGAGCCTCTGATTGAAACTACTCAGGAGTCTATTACTGCAATTGGGGAGAAGAGTAAACATGAACCTGGTTGTCAAAGTCATCCAGCAACTCCTGATTCTCCAGCTACACAAGAACCATTGCATCAAAGTTGTAATTCAAGCCTTACTTTTGCTGTAGTGACTCTTATTATTGATGCTGAAGGTAGAGTTCATCTGTCTCAACTGTCTACTGATATTTTATCAGTATCACAACTGAATGTTCGCAGGGAATCTGCATCTTCAGATTCACAAGGTATAAATATTGATATTACTTTTCAGCATTTATTCTAAATACTGATCTTATTATTGATGTTGAAGGCAGAGTTCATCCTTCTCAACTGTCTACTGATATTTTATCAGTATCACAACTGAATGTTCGCACGGAATGTGCATCTTCAGATTCACAAGGTATAAATATTGTTATTACTTTTCAACATTTATTCTAAATACTGATCTAGTTCTTTCAGCATTTATTATATTTTTCATGATATAAATCATGTTGGAATGATTACTTCTAGACCTTATTTAAGGACTACCTCTAGTTGTATGACCAAAGATCACCCTTCTTTAGCCACCTCTTATTTCTGTAGGACAATCTTTCTGAGCCTTTTTCTGTGAGGTGTGAAAAGATTGAGAGAAAAACAGAATTTAAGAGAGGCAGGATCTTTCCTGGAAAAAGGAGAGGTAGATGAGAGATAGGATTTAGTAATCCTTGTGAGGAAGCTCTGACTATTAAAAGTCATGAGATGTGTGGTGTGAGGAGTAGTGAGACTACTGTAAAAGAATAGAAAGATTAAGTTTATTTGCTATATGTGTGCAGGTGCTCAGAGTTCTAAAGTAACAGATGTTGAAAGATAGTCTATTGAACCTCAAGTAAACTCTGACGTACTAAGGGCTATTAATCTCCCTACAAGTCTAAGTACTGATACTTTCTTGCAGTCCATACATTCTACTATTCTACCACATGAGATAATCCTTATTTTTGTTAAAAAACAGTCCATTTACTCTACTTTTTCATCACCTGAGGAAATCCCTATTGTTGTTGAAGATGTTGTAGCACAACAGTCCATTCATAAAGTTTCATCCATTTCAGAATCGCCACAACATTCTACAGGAACTGAGGTCCTAAAAGTTAATTTTGAAGCTCCAATTCATTTATCTACAATACTTGAATATGTGGAGTTAACTTCTGAAGGTGTGGAAGCTTTTGAAGCCACTGGATCATATATTGTACCAATTTCTAATTATATTCTCCATGCTGAAGCTGGTGATGAAGTTCAAGAATTGGTGCAAATGCCAGTTGCTATTGAAGAATCTAATGATGGTGAAGAAGCTAGTATTTCTAATGCTATTTTAAATCCTGGGGATGATCTTTCCTTCCCTGAAGATATGTATATGCATGTGAGACAACAGAAAATGAAAGAGTTAGATGCTAAGAAGAAGCAGGATTACTCTGATAATCTCTGGAATGCTCATTGGAAAGATGATACATATCATATTTCCAGAACACGAGCTGTTGCACATCTGGAAACAGCAATACAGGAGATTACAAATCCTGATATGATGAATCATCTGAAAGCATCAACTTTAGTTGTCAGATCCTTACATACAGCTCATGAAGCAACAACTACTCAAATCAATCAGATTAAAGAATCATTGATTGCTTCAAAGCTGACTACCCATCAGGAAATTCATTACCAAATTTCACCAATAGTTGTCAGGAAAACTGCAATTGAAGCCAGTCAAGCTGGATTGGAAGCTAAACAAACTCAAATATATGATCAACTTATAGAAGTACAGAATTCAATGGAGTTGATTCTTTCTCTACTACTTGGTCATGATGCCAAAAAGGGGGATAAAATTATTAACTCTAAATGCAAGCAGCTGACCTGACAAGTACTGATGATGAAAATCCTGGTGAAGGTAATAAGGAGGGAAATAAGGATAGTAAAAGAAGAAGAGGTGAAGATCTAGTTGGAGTTAGTGGTTCATCAAAAGCAATCACTAAATTTCAGTCTAGACAAGAAGGAGAAAGTAAAATGAATAAAAGAAGAGTAGAAGATTTGACCGTGACTACTAAAATGCAACAATCTTCACATGTCACAATTATTGCTGATGAAGACCAAGGTATTCTGGAGATAGAAGCTGGTGCTGAAGCAAGTCAATATCTTCAAACTCTGTAAGTTAAAGGAAGAAAGACAACTCTGTTCTACAAGGATCCAAAGATACAATTATTTGACTCTGAAGTGAGTAGAATAATATTTGCAAAAAATAAATCCTGGAGTTGATCTTGAACAAATAAGGAAAATGGAGGAAGACTTCAAGAATTCTATGAAGACAGCAAATGTTGATATTGATGTTATTTCTCACGTACTTTACGAAGATGATCCTTCTAACAGACCAACCAGATGTATAGTTATAAGGGAAATCAGTCAGGCAGAAGATGAAAGATCTCTCAGATCATAAGTTATTGGAACTGCTGACAAGAAGCTTAAAGGAAAAGAGAAGATAAAAGAAAAGTCAAAGATTTCAAAGTCTAAAGCCAAAGATGTTGCAAAGAAGAAGTCAGTATCTAAGGAATCTAAATCTCAAACACTGATAGCTCCAATCTATACAGTAGTTCAAGCTCATGATACTGAAGAAAAATATAAAGAAGAAGATATCATCCAAGCTCATCAAAGAAAGAAGATTAATGGAGCATTATGAGCTGATGAACTGGAATTAACCTCTGACATTGCTCAAGTTAAAGAAGCAGTTCAGGATGAAGAGTAAAGTCTGATATTCACTGAAGTAAGATTGAATATGCATACTTGATTCCTACATTTGGATAGTTTTGACATCATCAATTGGAACTTGTCCATATTTTCATAATGAACAAGTTGGGGGAGATTGTTAGGAGTAATTGATGATATCAAGCAGAAACTATCAAAAGTTCACTTTAGAACTTATATCAACGGATGATGATGATTTCAATGGATGATGATATCGACGGATGATGATATCGATGGATGATTATATCAACGGATGATGATGTTAACGGATGATGAAATCAGTATTTGTCACATCAGTTGATCTTCAATAAGAAAAAGGAAACAGGAACTCAAGGCGGTGAAAGACTTTATCTTCGAAGCAATTGTATGGGTTTTCTTGTTGTTAATAGAATAGGATTCCTTATACATTGTATAGTTGTGCTCTATATAAAGCACAGATTAGCTTCATGCTATAAGCATTACAACATTGTTATATCTTCCGCATAACCTAGCAGCTCTCAAGGATATTTGTTCATCCTTTCGAGAGAGTACATTTGTAATAATTTTTTATCAGTTAATATAAAAATAGTTGATTCTGTTAAATCTTTGTCAAATAGATTGTATTAACTGTATTCACCCCCCTACAGTTGATCAAGGTCCTAACAGTAACCTTTTCTCCTTTGGCTTCTCTTCAACTTTAAGTGCAACTGGTCTAGACTTGGATCCTTTTCTCTTGCTTCTTTGCTTCATCTCTAGTTCAAGAGTTTTCAGTATGCCATAGATCTCATCTAGATGTGTTTCATCAAGTTCATAATTATCTTTTATTGATGTGACCTTATAGTCCCACTTTTCAGGTCGTGCAAGTGGAAACTTCAAGTTTGAGTACTCTATGTCATATTCCTTATTGATAAGTGATAAGTCATTCAACAGCTTCTAAAATCTGTCATAGATCTCAGTTAAGGACTCATTATCTCTTGAGTAAAAGTGTTCATATTCTTGAGTAAGTATTGTTCTCATGTTCTTCTTGATAGCAGTAGTACCTTGACACTTTACTTCTAAAGCATCCCAAATTTCATTTGCTATTTTACATCCAATTACCCTATTGGACATAACATTATCAAGACTGCTATGCAAGACATGTCTGACTTTTACATCCTTCATAACAGATGAAATATCTTCAAGAGATAGTCATTCTTATCTTTATCAACTATCTTTTCTTCTTCTCCTACAACAGCAACAACTACCTTCATTGGTCTATGAGGACCATCATAAATCATGTTCAGGTATTCAGGATCTGTTGCTTCCAAGCACATGGCCATCCTAACTTTCCAGATTGAATATTCATGTATCTTCAGGATTGGAACCTTGATGGCTTCATACCTACTCATATTACTGCTAATCTATGAAGTGGTTGGGGGTGTTGGTGGTGCATTTTGTAGTGCTTCTTTGTCTTCCATTAAAGATTGATTTTCAGATCTTAAACTATTTGAATGTATACAACAAGCTCTGATACCAATTGTTAGGTCCATAATCAACTGTAGAGGGGGGTGAATACAGTTTATGCAAATAACTCGATAAAGCTTTACCAGAATCAACAGTTTTTATATTAATAGATAAAAACTAATTACAAAAGTACTCTCTCAAAGGATGAACAATTATCCTTGAGAGCTGCTAGGTTATGTGAATGATATATCAATGTACGCAACGCTTATAGGATATACCTAATATACACGATCAATAAGGAATCCCATTCTATTACAATAAGGAAACCTATTACATATCCATGTATGATTGCTTCTGAGACAAAGTCTTTTACCACCTTGAATTTTTATTTTCCTTTTCCTCCTCAAATATCTACTGAAGTGACAAATCCTGATGACATCATCTGTTGATCATCAACTACTGATATAAGTACTGATAACGTCACTCTTCAGTAAATACTGATATTAAGTCCTTATAAGAACTTCTGATAGTTTCTGTCTGATATCATCAATTATATCTAACACGTTCATTCATACATATTCCACGTAACGCGTAATTTCATTTTATACGATTCCAACTATCGACTTCTCATACCATATCGAAACTATAACATGCAACTCATTTTTCATGGATTATTTATTATTTCCTTTAAAACCGAATATGAAACTTAATAACCAAATTCAAAATCACATCTTATACATGCAAATTCAATCTCAACATATAATTCATCTCGCAAATCACAAAATCTATGTTTGAACTTACCCATATATCTTATAATCACACATAACCAAGTTTACATGAATCATTCGAACCGAATTATCCATAAATTTGAATTTAGAGCCGAACAAAACAATAATAAACTTTTAAATTCTAAAATTCATAAGAAAATTAACATTCATCAACATTTATAACACCCAATCACATAATCATAGCTTGTAAATAAATTTTCATCAAATTTGAACTAATATTTTAGAAATTAACAAAAACAAAACTGAAATTACACGAATACTTGCATGCACATCAAAATTTGTATAAAACTCGGACTCAAGAACATCATTGTCCCTGTCGGCTCACCGCCGACGGTGGCAAAGTACGTTGGTGCCCCGTTTCGGAATTTCCAACTAAAACTCCACCTATAACTTGTTTTTGATCATCAATTGCTCATATTATCAAAAAAATAGAAGAACACTCACATACATCCACATATACATATAGAGGAAGCAAAACCCATCACAAAGATGGTTTCATATTCGAAAACCATCCACAAACGAAGGTGAACAGATAAGAGAGAGAGTACTAAGCTCGAGAGAGAGAGAGAGAGAGAGAGAGAGAGAGAGAGAGAGAGAGAGAGAGGCCGGGAAGAGAAAGAAGAAAGGGGGAGGGAGTATATATATTATATTAAGGGCAAAAAGATAATTAACAATTACTATTTCTTTCTTTTTCTTTTATTTAAAAAAATTATAATAAAATAAATGTAATATATCTCTACAAAATGTGCAAATAGGTGAACTTTTATTTTTAAAATAAAGAATATAAAATTAACTCAATCCCCATATTTTTAAAATAATTTTTGAACGAACGAATTAATTACTATGAATTTTACAAATAAATCCCGAATAATAGAAATAACTCTAGAAAATCAAGTTAAAATATTAAAACATCAAATTAAATCCATCTATCATTTTTGAAAAGTCCCTAGGACTATTCTAGAGATAATAAGATAAATTTTACACCTTGATCATATTTTAATAATTTTATAAAAATATATAAGGATCAATTAATCTTTATTTTAATCAAATAGATCCTTTGAAAAATATTTTAAAACTTGTGATTCACAAATTCATACTCGTAACTTTAAAATGACATATATTTAATACAATAACATCAAACACAATTTATATTGATACACTTAAAATTATTATTCCCTTTTTAATAGCTGATTACGCGAGTAACAATTACCCGATAATTCAAATAACGATATAACTTTGTCAATTACGAATCCAAACCAGAGAAACACACATAAGACTCAACATTTATCATAATTTATTATATTCCTCAATTTTATCATTCTTAATCCTTCTCATTTAATCCATCTTTCGAATAACAGGTTATGTTCTACCTGACGGCCCAACAATCGTAGCTTAAGCCTTTCGCTGACTCATCAAACTGGAACGAGACTTTGCGCGTTCCCTAATACTATTTCACGGAAATTTCATATAAACCACAAAACTATATACTTAATATTTATTCACACATAAATCCACATAGTCCACAATTATTTCATAAAACTATATTTTATTCAAATATATACGTTACAAAAATCCCAGTCATTATAATTGTCAACAAAGATGATCGACTTTACATCTGTGACATCAAAGAATTTATTGTTATTGATCTCTATTTGGAAGAATTAGAAGAAGTGAGGGGAATTAATGCTACTACCAAACTTCTAGAGAGATTGATTTTTATATACAAGGGTGGTTATAAGAGGATATGGCCATTTTATAGGATTCTTGAGGAAAGCTACAATATCTTAGCCAGGGTATTTACTACAATGAAGAGTGACTTTGGATTCATAAAGTTTGGTAAATCAGAAATACTCATGAAGATAACTCAAATCAGACAGAGCTGAGAGATCATAATGCACTAGCAATGGTTCTAACCATTCCAAATATTGGAGATATGGTACACATGAAACCTTACTGGATCATGGAGTTTAGAGATAAAAAGTTTAATAGATGATTTTTAAGAATTGAAGACCAACTCAAAATCTCTAGTAATGAAACTCTCAAGGAGATGCAAGAGATATTGGATGTAAATGAAGAAAATTAAGCTGAGTTTTACAGACAACTTCAACTCCAGATTGAGGAAAATAATGAGAATTTGGGAAGGAAAATAAGGGAATAAAGGAATAGATAATAATTTGCTTAGACTAGAGAAGCGCCTTGATAATGGCATGTAAACGTTTTTAACCTTCTTTGCACATTTCTATTATAATGAAGCACTTTACAAATTGTCTACTTTTCAATATATTATCTTTATAGGGTGTTTTGTTATCATCAAGTTAACCTGAATCTATACCTATAATTCCATTAGACATAAATTGGGGGAGATTTTTAGGAATATGTTGTCGTCTTGATGATAACTCACTAAAATATCTTAAGTAGAATTGTTAAGTGTCATTTAGAAGTCTTCAATGGATGACCACAGTTTGTCTATCTGTTGAAGAAGTAGCTTATATTAATAAGTGTGTAGCACATTCTGTACACTATGATAACTGAAGGATTTAGGAGTTATATTGATTTCTAAGTCATATTGACTACTAGAAAGATATACAAAATAGGTGGGCTAAGTGTAGATATAAAATGCCTTATAATTTTGTATAAGTGAAAGAGTATAAACTGCTAAGAAATTCTTCAACTGCTAAACTACAATCTTCAACGGAAGACTCAATATGCCTTCAACGGATAAGTTAGTCAAGAGGTCTTCAACTGATATCAGATAAAGCTTTAACTAATGCTAACAAGAAAACTTCAACGGATAACACTAGTATAGTGTCAACGGATGACAACAGTGAAGTTTCAACGGATGATCAATAAGATAGCAGTTGATAGTGACTTGACAGAGGCTAACAGAGTCACATGAGTTGATAGTGCACAAAAGAAATGTGGTAGCCTGCTTACAGGTTTTAGAATAAAGTGAAGCATTTACATTTTCATGCAAAACAAAGTCATTAAAAGATGATATATCTTACTTGGATTGTATTGGACAGAGAGATAAAGAAGCATGTGCATGGACCTAGCTGTTAGGACTTTTATTCTTGTTTATTGCCCATGTAAACTTGGTTTGATATATAAATTAAGTGTAGCAAGTATTTAGAACAACAAGTAAGAACTCAAGAATTTAGCAAGCTGTATCTTTAGAAAATACTCTCAAGTTCAAAGTTGTAAGAAAATACTTGTAAGCAGCTGTATATATTGCATCACAAAGATTTTTTCAAATATACATCTCTGGTGGAAAGACAAACTCACCAAAAAAATTTTAAACATTGTTTTTATTTACTTTGTGTGAGTAGAATACTTCAAAAGCTTTATATGCATTCTTCCTTATTCAAAAACACAGTTATATAGTCTATAATGAGTTTTTCAGAAAAGAAAATGAAACCAGAATTCCATTCAACCACCCTTCTTTAATTCTATTGTTATATTATTGGGAAATAAAAAGTCTTTGAGTCAAAGTGTTCATACTCCTGAGTGAGTATTGTCTTTTTGTTCTTCTTGATAGCAGTGGTGACTTGACACTTGACCTCCAAAGTGTCCTAAATTTCCTTGGCAGTTTTGTATCCAATCACCCTATTGGACATGCCACTATCAAGACTGCTATATAAAAGATGTCTAACTTTAGCATCTTTCACAATTGATGAGTAATACTCATGAGTATAGTCCTTTTTGTCTTTGTCAACCATCTAATCTTGTTAACCAGGAACAGCAACAGCCACCTTCATAGGCCTGTGAGGATCATAAATTATGTTCAGATATTCAGGATTTGTTGCTTCCAGACACATGGTCATCTTTACCTTCCAGATTGGATATTCATGAACCTTCAAAATTGGAACCTTGATAGCCTCGTATCTATTCATGTTATGGTTGATTTGATTTGTGGATAGTGGTAGGGGGATTTTTTTGAGCTTCTTTGTCTGCCATTATTGATTGTTTTATGGATCTTAAATTGTTTATGTATCAACAGCAAGCTCTAATATCAATTGTTAGGCCTTCAATTAACTATAGAGGGGGTGAATACAGTTTAAACAATCAAATCAAATTAAAAGACTCAACTGAAAGAACAGTTTTTATATTAATTGATAAAAACTGATTATAATACTCTCTCAAAGGATGAACAGATATCCTTGAGAGCTGCTAGGTTATAAGAACATTATATCAATTTGTAACCAACACATAAAGTGTAAACCTAACATGTGCTTATATACTGCATAGTTACACAATCAATCTAGAATATGTGTTACAATAGAATAAGGAATCATAATACATATTCATCTATTGATTGTTATAAATAAGTAAAGTCCTACACCGATATATCTCTACAAATCTTTCCTCCTTTGATATCTCCTGATTTCCAGCTTGACAGATATTTATGTGGATAAATATTGATGACAAATACTGATCAGCAAATCTGATGATAAATGCTAATAACGCCATCTCTGTGAAACTCTGATATCAAATACTGACTGACAAATTCTGATAGGTAAACACTGATATCATCAATTTATTCAAACAGAGCCGAAATAAATTATAATTTTAATTGTTAGGAGAAACTGACTTCAATATCAATTAGAATTAAAATTAACCAACTGATAAATTAAACTTTTAATGTTGGTCCGAGAAAATACAAAAAGGCAACATGTTTTATTTAAAAAGTAATTGTATTATATAATAATTAAGTATGTGTTATGGATAAAAACATGTATTTATTTATTGCGTGTATTCAATGTTAGGGTTTGATAAGCTTCGGGCTTTAATGGTTGCGCTTGTGTTTCGTGGCTTGAATTTGTCCTCACAAGATGCCTACGTACCTTGGCGTATGCCAAGGATCAAGCCAAAATGTAGTTCTTGGTGATGCTCTCCTTCGGGGCTATGACAGCGAGAGCTCACCAAGGATGTAGTGACTTCCATGTCCTTCGAGGACTGAGTCTAAAACGCCGTTCCAGGTAATGACCTTGTGGCTTGTAGGACGCCTTCACGGTTTTATGATGCTTAAAGCTGTCTTCCAAAACGTGGTTTCATGTCTGGAGCTCTTATCCCTGAAAACGTTCTACTGAAGTTAAAGGGGTAAGACCCTTTATATAGATGTTAAGAGTCTAGGAATTAGGGTACAATTGGGTGACTTGATGGGCAAGTCTCCACCTCGGATTGGACTTTGGAGTCCTAGAAAGCAGGAATTAGTTTCCTTCTAAATTTAGGTTACTTGGAGGCTACTTCTTGTAGAAGTAGTTACTTATTTGAACATATTTATTGGGCTATTTAATTAGCCCATTATTAATTAAGAAATTAATAAATAATTAGGACTTTGAACCTCATTAACTGGGATTTTTCCTTTGACCAAATCAGGTCTGATTAATGCGACATTAATTCCGTAATTAGGGTTATTTTTATTCCCTATCATTTGCCCCCCAGCTTTTGGGAAACACACTCGATGTTTCGTAGAAGTTAAGTTATCTCTTACCCTATCAGGGGTATCATTTTTAGCGTAAAGTGTGGAGCGACCTACACATTTACAATGATTTTCCTTATCTGAAGCTTCAGGATATTTTATAGAATTTTCATAATTTCCCATACTCATTTTCTTACCTTGTTCCTATATTTAGGAATTTTCTGGTATCTTTCCCTTAATTTTCGGGGATTATCTTGTACTCACAAGTATTTTATATTTTTAAGAATTTTTTCATATTTCCAGGTATTTTTTTCTTATTTTCCTAATATTTTAGGAATTAATTCGTACCTCCGGCTATTTCCGTAATTTTTCCTAATATTTTAGGAATTTTTCTGTACCTCCAGGTATTTTTCGTGATTTTTCCTAAAACTTTATGAATTTTTTCTATACCTCCAGGTATTTTCCGTAATTTTTTCTAATATTTTAGGAATTTTTCTATACCTCCAGATATTTTTTTCGTAAATTTTCCTAATATTTTAGGAAATTTTCTACACCTCTAGGTATTTTTCTTATTTTCCAGAAATTTTCCATAATTTTTCGAGAATTTTTCTTAATTTTTCAGAAATTTTCCTTAATTTTTTCGAAATATTCTAAAATTTTTCTTAATTTTTCGGGAATTTTCCTTAATTTTCTAGGAATTTCCTTAATTTTCCGTGAATTTTCCTTAATTTTTCGGGAATTTTCCTTAATTATATGGAATTTTCTTTAATTTCCAAGAATTTTCCTTAATTTTTCGGGAATTTTCCTTAATTTCTGGAATTTTTCCTTAATTTCTGTTTTTTTTTAAATATTCGTCCAGGAATCCATTCGGTCAGGATCCTGGTCGAATTATGGTCTCATAATGTCTGGTCGAAGCTACTTTCAGTCAGGATGATTCGGTCAGGATCTTGACCAAATTCGTTGAGGACCTCGAGTTGAACCTGTGCTTCTGACCGAACTAAGGCCCCATATTTTCTGGTCGAAGCTACTTTCGGTCAGGATGATTCAATCAGGATCCTGACCCCTTGGATCAGGATTCTGACCCCTGGCCGAACGATTCACAATTTAGATCAGGAATCCTGACCCCTTGGATCTGGATTCTGACCCCTAGTCGAACGATTCTCAATTTAGATCAGAAATCCTAACCCCTTGGATCAGGATTCCGACCCCTGGTCGAACGATTCTCAATTTAGATCAGGAATCCTGACCCCTTGGATCAGGATTCTGACCCTTAGTAGAACGATTCTCAATTTAGATCAGGAATCCTGACCCCTTGGATCACGATTCTGACCCGTGGTCGAACGATTCTCAATTTAGATCATGAATCCTGACCCCTTGGATCAGGATTCTAACCCTTGGTCGAACGATTCACAAATTAGATCAGGAATCCTGACCTCTTGGATCATGATTCTGACCCTTTGGACTAGGATTCTGACCCCTTGGACCAGGATTCAGAATTTAGATCAGGAATCCTGACCTCTAAGATCAATATTCTGACCCCTTATACCAGGATTCACAATTTAGTTCAGGAATCATGACCTCTTGGATCAAGATTCTGACCCCTTGAACCAGGATTCATAATTTAGATCAGGAATCATGACCTCTTGTGTAACGCCCCCAAATCCGGGGTCAGGAATCTGGGTCGTCACGCCATCCTTCACTCATGTGTAACCTGTATTGATTCAATAATCCAACAGACCCAAATCTCACGTACACACATACAAGTTATAGCCTTAGAAATGATGTACGAAATGTAATATTCTTTTATTACACTCAAATGTAATTTACAGGATCTTAAACAATTATTCATAAAATCTACATGAAGTTACAATAATTAGTACTAACATCTTATACCTATCTGAATACTCTGGTCCACATGAGACAAAGCTGTAAGGGATTCTCCCCACGATTTCAAGTGACTAAGTCCCACACCTACATATTGGTTATCTGTTGTGTTGTGACATTTAAAAGAGAGCAAGAGTGAGCTATAATGCCCAGCATAATAATGTACAGTATGAAATGACTGTATGATAAACTCAAGTATAATGCCATATATGATAAATACGTTTTATTCAAAAATAGTTTTCCTTGGTGATACACACTGTTAGATATATTTGATAATGTCATGGCTAATATGTTTTATGTTTAGCTTTCAGATCTTACTGAACAGGATAAATCAGTACTTAACTGTTGATCAGTACTTATACTGGAAGTCAGGACTTAAGGATATCAGTACGTATGTTATCAGGAGATAATCATCAGAAGATAGATATCAGAACTTAAGTGCTGAAGGATAATCAGATAAGGACAGTAACTGATTAAAGGAAAGAAGATCAAGATAAACATAAGAAGAGATATGCATGAAGAAGGAATTTTGTGAAGAATGGAATACTTGGAAGAAAAGATATCTGATTGATATATTTTAGGAAGCAGAATTATATTCCATATCAATTAGCGATTATCTTGTAACTGTGTAGTATATAAACACAGACATAGGGTTTACACTATAAGTGTTATCTTAATCGAAGTTATTATTTATTGTAACCCTAGCAGCTCTCGTGATATTTGTTCATCACTGAGAGGTAACAGTTCCATACTGTAACAGAGTTTATTGTTTCAATAAAGTTTATTTTCTGTTACTTAAGTTCTTAAAGTTCGATTTGAGTGTACTATACACTATATTCACCCCCTCTACAGTGTGTGTGTGACCTAACAATTGGTATCAGAGCTACTCTGTTAACACACATACAGTTAAAGATCCAAACACAATCATGTCGGACACAGAAACTCCAACTAAGCCTACCACAACTGAGGAACCACCAAAGACACAAATTCAGAGTCGGTATGAGACCATCAGAGTCCCCATACTGAGACCATCTGAATATCCCATATGGAAGGTAAGGATGACCATGTTCCTAGAAGCAACAGATCCAGAATACCTTGATAGAATCAAGGAAGGCCCTCACAAACCAACCAAGCTCGCTGTTGCAGTTGCAGGTGAAGCAGCAAAGACCGTACCAAAGGAGAAGAGTGATTATACTGCTGAAGACATAGCATCAATTTCTAAGGATGCTAAGGTACGACACTTACTGCATAGTGCCATTGATAATGTAATGTCAAACAGGGTAATCAACTGCAAGACTGCTAAGGAGATATGGGATGCTCTGGAAACAAGGTGTCAGGGAACTGACACAATTAAGAAGAACAGGAAAACAATACTCACTCAAGAGTATGAACACTTTGACTCAAAGACTAATGAGTCATTGAATGATTTATATGATAGATTTGTCAAACTTTTGAATGATTTGTCATTGGTTGATAAAGAGTATGATCTTGAAGATTCAAACCTTAAGTTCCTGTTAGCTCTTCCTGAATGCTGGGATTTGAAGGCAACGATAATAAGAGACAACTACAATCTTGATGAAACAACTCTTGACGAAATCTATGGAATGCTCAAGACTCATGAGCTGGAGATGGAACAAAGAAGCAAGAGGAAAGGAGGAAAGTCAAGGACAGTTGCTCTTAAGGCTGAAGAAGAATTCCCCAAAGCAGTTTCCTCAAAGAAAGACAAGGGTAAAGCTCTTTTCATAAAGTCTGATACTGAGTCATCAAGTTCTGAGAGTAATGATGACTCAGATTCTGAAAGCTTGCCTGAGATTGATGTTGATGAGGAGATGATGAAGCTGTGTGCTCTTATGGTGAAAGGAATCACAAAGATTGCATACAGGAAGTTCAGGAAGGGAAAGAAGTTTTCCAGGAAAGGCATAAGTTCTGATAAGAAGAATTTCAGAAGATCTGAAGGCAGAGGAGGAAAATCTGACAGAGGAGATTACACCAATGTTAAATGCTATAACTGTGGTGAGAAAGGCCACATATCTCCTGACTGCAAGAAGGTAAAGGGTGACAAAGGCAAGGCTCTTGTCACAAAGCAGAAAAGTTGGACAGACACCTCAGACTCTGAAAGTGAGGAGAAATATGCATTGATGGCAAATGCTGATAAAGAAAGTGCTGAGAGCAGTTCTGAAGCTGCTGAAACAAAGGTACCTCGGACTACTTATGCTTTTCATACTGATGATATTAATGAGTTGAGAAGATATCTTAAAACCATGTTTGTTAGCTATAGAGATCAAACTTTAACATGTGAAAGATTAACTTCTGAAAATCTTGCATTTAAGAAAAGGACTGATTTCTTAGAAAAAGAGTTAGTCATGTTCCATCAAACTCAGAAGGATAGAGATGATGCTTTTTATGTTAGGAATGAAGTGCTAAAATTAAATGAATCTCTAAAAACTGAGTTAGAAAAGGAAAGAGAGATTATCAGGACTTGGACTAACTCTGGCAAAACAACTCAAAATTTGCTAAGTAGTGGAAACTGGAAAGAGGGCTTAGGTTATGGAGAAGATAAGAATGATAAAGGAACTGAAGAAATTAAGCATGTTGTTAAGCAAAAGCCAAAGTTTAAACCTGTTAAGTTTGTAACTGTAAAGTCTGAAAATGAGAAATCAGAAGTTAAAGAGGAATTAACTTCTGACAAACTAAAACAGGAAAAGACAGCTGAAGTGAACATAGGCTTAATGACAAAGAAGCAGCTTAAGCATAAGCTGAAAGATGTCAAGAATGCAAACAAGGTAAAATCACCTAGGAAAAATAGGAATGGAAAGGAAGGTGTGAATAAAAGCAATGATTATAAACCTGTTCCTGATGCTCCTAGGAAAACATGTCATAACTGTGGAAGTTCTAACCATCTGGCTTCTTTTTGCAGGAAGAATAAGAATATTAACTCCTTACCTTCAAAATCAGGAGTTAAGAGTCAGTCTGTTAGATACAAACCACAGAATCCTTGTTTCAATTGTGGTAGTTTATGGCATTCCATTTATACTTGTAAGGAATATCATAGTTTGTACTATGATTATTATCAAATAAAACCTTCTTTGAAGAAAGTTTCCATTGTTCCTTCTAGTGTAAATTCTAATTCAAAGTCTGATAGTGTAAGTTCTGATAAGAAAAATGTTAACATAAACTCTGATGCTAAATCCGCTGCAAATGTTAACAAACTTAATAAGGCCAAAGGATCCAAGCAAGTCTGGGTCCTTAAAACTAATAATTAGTGGTCTTTGTGATTGCAGGGCAACAGGAAAAATATTCTAGTTCTGGACAGTGGATGTTCAGGACATATGACTGGAAATAAGGCCCTGCTATCAGACTTTGTGGAGAAAGCTGGCCCAAGTGTTTCTTATGGAGATGACAACATTGGAAAAACATTGGGATATGGCAATATCAATCTTGGAAATGTCATAATTAAACAAGTAGCTCTGGTCTCAGGACTTAAACACAACCTACTGAGTATAAGTCAAATCTGTGACAGAGGTTATCATGTTGATTTCTTTGAAGAACACTGTGAAATTGTGAGTAAATCTAAAGGCAAAGTTGTTCTGAAAGGATACAGGCGTGGTAACATTTATGAAGCTAAGCTTTTAACAAGTACTGATGGTTCTGCAATTTGTCTGATGAGTAGAGCATCAATTGAAGAAAGCTGGAATTGGCATAAGAAACTCTCTCATTTAAATTTCAACAATATAAATGAACTGGTCAAGAAAGATCTTGTGAGAGGATTGCCAAACACAGTATTTGCTCCTGATGGTCTTTGTGATTCATGTCAGAAAGCCAAACAAAGAAAATCTTCATTCAAGAGCAAGACTGAATCATCAATTCTTGAGCCTTATCATCTAATACATGTTGATCTATTTGGTCCAGTAAATGTCATGTCTATTGCAAAGAAGAAGTATGCATTGGTCATAGTGGAGGAGTTCACCAGATACACATGGGTGTATTTCTTGCACACAAAAAGTGAAACTGCATCTATCTTGATTGATCATGTCAAACAGCTGGATAAAATGGTCAAAGATTCTGTGAAAATTTTAAGGAGTGATAATGGCACTGAGTTCAAGAATTTGATAATGGAAGAGTTCTGCAAAAGCCATGGAATAAAGCAGGAATTTTCTGCTCCTGGAACTCCACAGCAAAATGGAGTTGTTGAAAGGAAGAATAGAACTCTCATTGAAGCTGCACGTACAATGCTTGAAGAAGCAAAGCTTCCAACCTATTTCTGGGCTGAAGCTGTGCAGACTGCTTGTTTTACTCAAAATGCAACACTCATTAACAAGCATGGAAAAACACCATATGAGATGGTGAAGAAAAAGAAGCCAAATCTGAAATATTTTTATGTATTTGGATGCAAGTGTTTTGTTCTCAAGACTCATCCTGAACAGCTATCGAAGTTTGATCTAAAAGCTGATGAAGGAATCTTTGTTGGATATCCACTTTCCACAAAACCCTTCAGAGTCTATAATTTGAGAACAAAAGTGGTCATGGAATCTATCAATGTCTCTTTTGATGACAAGAAGATTACTGGTCTTGAAGATTTCATTGACCATGATCAGCTGAGATTTGAAAATGAAGACTCAAATTCTGATACTGAAAATCCTGACAGTCTAAGTCCTGATACTATAAACTCTGATGGATTAAACTCTGATGTTATTGAAACTGTGGTGACTACGTCAAAGGAAGATGCACCTATGCAGGGGGAGCATACTCAAGATCCTACCACATCTCAAGAAACATCAGAACATACATCTGGCTCTTCAAGTTCTGATTCGTCAAGTTTTGATAAGCCAAGTTCTGATAGTGCTGAAAATCTAAATACTGAAGAATCCAACTCAGAGAGCATAGTTTCAGGGGGAGCATCAGAAAATGAAAATGAAGATAGCATGGATCATGGGGGAGCATCCAGTTCTAGAGAAAACCTTCCATCTGCAAGGAAGTGGACAAAATCACATACACCTGATTTGATAATTGGAAATCCTGATGCAGGTGTCAGAACTAGAACAGGTACTTCAAATGAATGTCTTTACAATTCTTTTCTCTCTCAGACTGAGCCAAAAAAAGTGGAAGAAGCTCTTCAAGATGCTGATTGGGTGCAAGCAATGCAGGAAGAGTTGAATGAATTTGAAAGAAACAAAGTCTGGACCCTAGTGCCAAGACCAAAGAATAGATCTGTTGTTGGTACAAAGTGGGTATTCAGAAACAAAACTGACAGTGATGGCATAATTACAAGGAATAAGGCAAGGCTGGTTGCAAAAGGATATTCTCAACAGGAGGGAATTGATTATGATGAAACATTTGCACCAGTTGCTAGGTTAGAAGCCATAAGGATATTTTTGGCTTATGCTACTCACAAAAAGTTTACTGTCTTTCAAATGGATGTGAAAAGTGCTTTTCTCAATGAAGAATTGGAGGAAGAGGTATATGTTGAACAACCTCCAGGCTTTGTAGATACCAAACATCCCGATTATGTCTACAGGCTTGATAAAGCACTTTATGGACTTAAGCAAGCTCCTAGAGCATGGTATGAGACTTTAGCTCAGTTTCTTCTGGAAAGTGGATTCAACAGAGGGACAATAGACAAAACACTGTTCTACCTCAACCATGGAAAGGACTTACTTCTGGTCCAGATTTATGTTGATGATATCATTTTTGGATCTACAAATGACAAACTTTGCAAAAAGTTTGCCAAGCTAATGCAGTCAAGATATCAGATGAGTATGATGGGGGAACTTAGCTATTTTCTGGGCCTTCAAGTCAAGCAGAATGAGGAAGGCACTTTTATTTGTCAAACCAAGTACACCAGAAACTTGCTGAAGAAATTTGGAATGCAAGATTGTTCAAGTGCATCCACTCCAATGGCCACTGCTACAAAACTGGATAAGGATACCGGTAAATCAGTAGATATTACTGACTACAGAGGTATGATTGGCTCTCTACTCTATCTAACTGCTAGTAGACCTGATATCATGTATGCTACCTGTCTTTGTGCAAGATTTCAAGCAGATCCAAGAGAACCTCACTTAACAGCTGTAAAAAGAATCTTTAAGTATCTTAAAGGAACAACTGCTCTGGGATTATGGTATCCTAGAGAATCAGATTTTAAACTAATAGGTTACTCAGATGCAGATTTTGCAGGTTGCAAAATTGACAGGAAAAGCACAAGTGGAAGCTGCCAATTTCTTGGAGGCAGATTGGTTTCTTGGTACAGCAAGAAACAAAAGTCAATTTCCACATCAACTGCAGAAGCATAGTATATTGCTGCAGGAAGCTGTTGTGCACAGATTCTTTAGATGAAGAATCAGTTACTGGATTATGGGTTAACATATTTCAAAATCCCTATTTACTGTGATATTTCAACACTCAATGACAAAGCACATCAGCATCAGGTACCACTTCATCAGGGAACATGTGGATGAAGGTACAGTGGAATTGCATTTTGTTCCCACAGATCAACAACTAGCAGATATCTTCACAAAACCACTGTGTGAAGCTACTTTTACAAGATTGGTAAATGAACTTGGAATGGTTTCAGGTTCTTTCTCTAAATCTGGTTAGTCTTGTTATGTGTTATCAGACTTTATGCTCAGTATTTACAGAATTAATTTCATTGTGTATTCTGTGCTTAATTGATAAATGTCTTTAAGTACTAACTGATGTCTGATATATGTTTCTAAACTCTGATAAGTGATATGTCTGTTCTAGTACCTATTCAATCCTATGAGGATAACTGTGCTAGATACTGACCTAGTAGTCTTCAATAAACAAATGATTCCATGTAAGAAGTAATTATTTCAGTGGAAATCTTATGACACTAGCAAATTCTGATAATTGAGCTTACTTAAGTTTACTTTGTATATCTTATTACTAAGTCACAAATTAGAATAATGCTACTCATCTGTTAAGTTCTGATACTAGTAAAACTGCTGAATGTACTAAGTGCTGATAAACCTCACTTATCAAAAGAAAAAGCAAAAAGATCAAAGAATAAAATCAGGTACTCCATTGAGATCTAGAGTAAAAATGTGGAAGGGACGACCCAAGTGCATTGCTGGTATTAAGTAAATATGCATTAGAAAAGCAAAATATTTTCTTGGTGACTTTTCACACTCTATGATTACTGGAGAAATACTCTGATAATAGCATAAATTCTGATAAACAGTCGTGACTCACTTACACTGAGAAGCCACTGTAAAATAGAATTTCAAAAGATGCATAAAATTAGCACAAAATAGTTGAGGTGGACTCAAGCATGAACTCATTCATCAGTAGGTTTCAGGACAATGACAGCTCCTTAGCAAAATTTTAGTTATGCCTTATTTCTAAGATGTACTGAAGTGAATCAGACTTTACTCTTTATCTGTTATTTAGCTTAATGCACACACTAATCACTCCATCTGAATGATGAAAATTTCTGTGGTGGTCTATGTTATTTTAGATAAACAGTCATTGTATCATTATTGCACAAATTCTGAGGACAAATTCTAGTTACACGTTCTGATGATTAAGTTCTGATGTCTATAACTCAGAACTTATATGAGGATTTACTAAGATGGGCATTCCTTTTTCGAGTTAAGAAATTATGTTCTGATGATTGTTAAGTTCTGGTATAGGTCTAGGTTCTGATTTCTCAGTCTAATCCTTTACTTGACTTATCTGTGAATAAAAATTTAATAACAGTCTCAGTTAATAATTGAATATGTTGAAGTGGAAGATTAATAGTCACTATAATTAGGATTAATGGTATTCGTACTTGAACAGTCCACTGTTTCTTGTGTCTTGTGCGGTTTAAACCATGATTCCTCTTTCCAATGAATGTTATTCTTTTTCAAAGTCTAGGGAGACGAGGTAGAATTAATTCTACCTGTCAGCATTCAATTTCTTTGCGTCTCCTGGCATTCTCTTGCCTATATAAGCAGCCACTTCACATCAGTCTTTCCATCACATTCTTCTCACACACTTATCTTCCTACTTTTTCTTTCAAAAACACAATGGTTAGATACAACATGTTTTTGAACTACCAAACATTCAATATGGAGCTAAGTTGTGCCGAATGGCAGCAGGAATGGCATGTCACAGCCATTCCTGAGGAGATATGGGACTCTGTCCCACAGGAGGTACTGACACGCCTCCTGTTCTTCTATATGGACTACCATCGCCATCTGGAGCGATTGGAGGAGGAAAGGCTGGAAGCTCTCCGCCAACAAGAGCGAATCATCATACTCGCCATTGTGTTTGTCGAGAGTAGGAAGAAGAAGATGACTTAATCTCGTCTTCTTCCTGTTTTTCTTCTTCATCAGCTTTGTCAGGCTTCTTAGCTAGGACTAAGGCTGTTGATGTTAGGATTAGAAGCTTAGAGAAAATCTTGTATAAGTATTGATGTAATTTCCAATTCATGAATGTATTGTCTTGATATATTAATGAAAATTGTTTTTACTTCAAGATTTGATCTCTGAGTTATTTGTCTTGTGTTGATAAATCCTGATTGATATTCTGATGACCATTTAAATTTTGTTTTTATTTAAATTCTGATTCTCTGTCAGCACTTATTCATCGAAATTATCTCGGTCATTTTTAACATGATTTATTTTCAGAATATTAATGTTGCAGTGAAAAATAATTCAATCAGTGCTAACGGGTTAAATTTTGAATTAAAATTGTTTCCCTTGATAAATGGAACAGTTTTTCCTTGAAACTCGGCAAATGGGTAAGTAATGATTAATGTTTTCTCGAGCCCAGTAACTATCCGTTATTACTGCATGTCTGACAGGTGTCCAACGGTAATATTTTTTTTGTATAAGTACAGCAGAGAGAAGATTTCTTTAATCTTTTTAATTTCTTCATCTTTTATCTCTCTTCTTACTTTTACTCTCCTTCACTTTACTTTTTCCGTTGTTTTCATACAGACATTATATCAAACACCTAACAGGCATACTTAATTCTCAATTTTTTCACATGGCACCAAAGGATTTAATCATTGATGGAGCTAAGTTTGTCCCTAACAACTATGCTGCAGTTCTTGATCACACTGAAGCTCCATCTGAATTGCACTTTGTGCAAGATCTTCTTGCACATAGTGAGGTTGGGTACGCCCTAACTCAACCTGAATTATTTTCAAGTCAACAAGTTCTGAGGTTCTGGAGGACTGGAGTTTTTGATGATGGTGGTAAACGAGGAACTCCCAGTATTATCTTCCAAGTGGGTGATTCATCCTATGTAGTCACTCCTGGTACAGTACGAAGAGCATTACATCTTCCAGAAGATTGTACTTTCTCTATATCAGAGGAATCAGAACTTCGGGAGTTATTGACTGATTTGGGATATGAAAAGAGTCTGATGAAACTAGGACAATTGAAACGGGCTCATATCAGAAGAGAATGGAGTTTCTTCTTCGATTGCATCACCAAGGCTTTTGGCAACAAGTGTTCAAACTTTGATGCTATCCCAATAATGAGTCAGCACATCGGGTATGCACTTATCAATCAAACTCACTTTGATTTTGCAACTGCTTTAATTGGTTTTATTGGGGATAGGATGACAGAGGATAGAACTGTTGTTTACTTTGCTCGATTCTGTCAACTTATTTATACGTATTGTACTGATGAACCCCAGTTAGTCAGCACTCAAACCCCACCTTTTAAGGTTGCAAAAAGGTACTTTAACGATCTGATAAATGCTGACACAAAGAAATCAATGGTGAGACCATTACAGATTCCTCAGTCTGTGAAACAGATTTTGGTAAATGTTGATCCTGCTACTTACCAATCTGTTTACTCCAATGTTCAACCAACTCACCATAACCACAATTCATCATTTTCAGTCCCTACCACTCAGGGTATATCTCAGCCTACCCTCAGAACTTATCTCAAATCCTATCTCTCCACTTCACAGACTGCTCAATCTTCTTCTTCAGCACCTACTGTGAAGCCTACATCCTCTAAGCCAAAGAGAACAAAGACTGTTCCTCAAACACCTCAAAAGAGGAGGAGGATTACTTTGAGAGATGAATCAGATTCTGAGGAACAGATTCCTTCTTCAGAACCTGTGGTAAATGAAGCTGAGAAAGCAACTTCTCAGAAGGATTCTGATATTGGGGGTTCTAATCTTCTCAAAAGGCTTAGACGAATGACTGTTCCTGAAACTCCCAAAGAATCCAAATCAACCAAGAAGCACAAGAAACAGAGGGCACAAAGGCCAGTTTCAGATGATGAAGAGGAAGCAGCTAAGGAAGGGGATCAGGAATCTCTGATCTCAAAAGACAAGGAATTTGCTCCAGTCACTTCTTCTCCATTAACTCCATCTCAGGAAGCTGTATCTGACAAGGCTAACTCACCATCTGTGTCTCTTGTTGATCCAGGCACAAGTGCTAATATTGAGGTTCAATACTTGGTTGTGTCTGATGTGTTTCTTTTAGAAGCTCCAACAGTAAATAATCCTTCCACAACACCTGTTACTGATGCTGTTCAAACTCCAGAGTTATCAACAACACCTTCTCTGCATCAAGATGCTGATGATCAGACTTTAGGTGAGCATCAGGATATGGCTGTTGATCAGAACTTAGTATCAGATCAGCACTTAGAGGATGCTGAAGCCTCTATTGCTACTCACACTGTTGTTTTATCAGAAGATACTGATTCTTTAAGTTCTGATGCTGCAAATGCTGGAGATACTGGTGAAGCTGCTCCAACTATAGATGCTGATGAAGCAGGTCCTTCAGGACATTCTCCTCAACAGACTCTTCCTAAGTCTGAACTGGTAGAGAAGTTTGTTACCGGGGCTGCACCAGTACCTTGGAGTGAAACTCCTGCAGGTCAGGAGTGGACTAAGGAATGGAACTCAGTTTCCTGTGTTCCAAATGCATTACATCTTGCTGAGCACTTGACTAAAGCTGATGAAATGTTAAATTCTGATGATTTTAAAACCCAGCTTAGAGTCACTGCATTGAGTACTAAACATCTACAAGGTCTTCATTCAACTACTCATGCAGAGCTACACAAGATTCAGGAGAATTTTATCAAACAAGAACAAGTTTGGAAAATTGATAAGAAAAAGTTCTTTCAACCTACCATTGACAGGATTGCTTATATTGAGAAAACTCAAGAGAAACAACAAGCTCAGATTGATGAAATTCTGACAAATCAAGCTTCTCAGCAATCTCAACTTACTGAAATCCAATCCTCAGTGGAATTACTTATCTCTCTTTTACTACCTGCTGATGCCAAAAAGGGGGAGAAGGTAATTAAGTCCAAATGCAAAACTAACAAGACACTGCAAGGAAAGGATGATGGAAATGATGATCAAGGATACTCTGGAATGGGTAGAGGTCATAGTCAAGGTAGAAGGTTTACATCAAGACAAGCTAGTCACAGGACAAGTTCTGATACTGGGAAAAGAATAAGTTCTGCTGCTGGTAAAAGGATAAGTTCTGATGAACTTCTAGATCTTGATGAGGAAATGTCAAGACAGTTATTTCTTCAAGAAAATCCAGGAATGGACTTGGAGAGTTTAAAGGAAGAAGAAGCCAGACTTAAATCAGAGAAAGTCACATCTAAATCTGAAGCTTCTGGTAATAAGTCACTTCCAAAACTTAAAGGCATTGTGATCAAAGAAAGGACACATACTGAAGCAACATTGGCTAGATCACAACCACAGATAGATCCAAGATCCAAGGGTAAAGAAAAGGTTGGTGAACCTATCAAGGTTTATGTACCTCCTGAGGAAGAAGAAATTGCTGATGAAAAAGATGATCTTGCTCTGACTTCAAGAAAAGTTCTTAAAACAACCTCTGACATGGCTCAAGTTGTTCAGAGTCAATAAATTATAAGTTCTGATATTCAAAAGAAGCAAGTAACCTCTGACAGAGCTCAAGTTAACTTGATATCAGAAAATAGATCAAAGACACTCCTACCAGGATTCACTAAAGCAAAACAGACTCAATCTTTGAAGACTACTACAAGTGGTTTTGAAGCAAGAGTAGTTACTGGAAAGGAAGCTAGAGATAAAACTGGATTGGGAAGTGCTGATGAAAGAAGAGTACACAACACTACCAATGATCCAACTTCCTTGAGTGAACCAGGTATTGGAGCAACTCCTGAGAGATTGAATCAACTGGAATCTGTACAGATGGTTTATCATACCTACTTGAAAGAATACATCATGTTGTATTTCATGACAGATGGTAGGGTTTATCATATAAGACAAAATGCCATTCTATTAAAGTATTTTGAAGAATTGGAGCATGTACTTTTCTTACTTCAAGTGGATGACAGAATAACAGGGACTGCTGCAAACTACTTAAAAGAACAGATTCAGAGACAGAAAAGGCTTTATTCTGTTAAGTCTGACAGCATATATGTTCCAAAGTACAGAGATCACAATGGTGATATTGTTGATATGAAGCCTAATACTGCACAGATCAGAACGTATCTTGGTATTAAGGGACTTGAATTCAGTCTAGAGTCTGACAAAGCTTATGTTATAAGACTAGATCAGGAGTTGAGAAAAGCAAAGATCAATGATCTCAGAGCTGCAATCTTTCAAACTGGTGAAGATACTGCAGAGCTTAAAGATGTTAAAAGGAGAATGATTGATGAACTAAGATATGCTGAGAAATGTTTGTTGAAGAACTATCTCAGAACAACTCCTGACATTAGAGAGATCAGAAAATGATGAAGCCAAGTCGAAGATCTACAACTGCTTAAATTCTGATATTTATACAGACTGAAGTTGTTATCAGAAGTTGAAATTGGTAAAAGCTTTAAGGACTGTAAGTTGTAGTTATCTAGTCTAATTTTCATGCATTTGTACTTAATGTTTTTGACATCATCAAATATCTGTTAAACTTGTATATTATGTTAATTTACAAGTTGGGGGAGATTGTTAGATATATTTGATAATGTCATGGCTAATATATTTTATGTTTAGCTTTTAGATCTTACTGAACAGGATAAATCAGTACTTAACTGTTGATCAGTGCTTATACTGGAAGTCAGGACTTAAGGATATCAGTACGTATGTTATCAGGAGATAATCATCAGAAGATAGATATCAGAACTTAAGTGTTGAAGGATAATCAGATAAGGACAGTAGCTGATTAAAGGAAAGAAGATCAAGATAAACATAAGAAGAGATATGCATGAAGAAGGAATTCCGTGAAGAATGGAATACTTGGAAGAAAAGATATCTGATTGATATATTTTAGGAAGCAGAATTATATTCCATATCAATTAGCGATTATCTTGTAACTGTGTAGTATATAAACACAGACATAGGGTTTACACTATAAGTGTTATCTTAATCGAAGTTATTATTCATTGTAACCCTAGCAGCTCTCGTGATATTTGTTCATCACTGAGAGGTAACAGTTCCATACTGTAACAGAGTTTATTGTTTCAATAAAGTTTGTTTTCTGTTACTTAAGTTCTTAAAGTTCGATTTGAGTGTACTATACACTGTATTCACCCCCTTTACAGTGTGTGTGTGACCTAACACACACCTTCTTCTGAAAATAATTCTTTAGTGGATTTATTATCCAGCGAATATCTTAATGGTAAACCCAACACCTAGGCTTGAGTTACGGTATTGCATCACAATTCCAATTGGAAGAATAGGACATTCACTGGAGCCGCTGCATATGATGATCAGTCGTAATACGGAAATTGGTAACCTTTTCTACTAGTAGAAGGACGATTCCCTTTTTTATTATTGGTTATCACCCTGGCCGCATCCTGGCCTTTTCTGTGTCCATCCCTCTCAGGTACACACTTCGCGTCTATCCCTCTCAAGACACGATTTTGCGTCCATCCCTCTCAGGTACGCATACTCCACATGTTCATCAGTATATAAGATACCTTCTCATGTGGTAGTAAATTGGTAGTCTCCCCAGTCCATGAAGTACTGGAGTCTACCCCTCCTTGTCCTTGTAAGAATCCCATCATGTATCTGGAACTTTGATTTGTATGTATATATATATATTTTTGAGAATGTTCGGTGGAAGTACTAAGGATGTGAGTTGACCGTTGTCAACAGATTAATTAAATAAGGGGGAGTTTCTTTTGAAACTATATTCAAAATATTTAAAATAAGTTGAGATAATATTCTCCGACGATCTGAAATTATTCGAATGATTTTTCGAAAATCAGAAAGTATTTTAAATTAGGCTTTATGATTTTTAAATCATAATAAATCATTAGATAAATAATTAGTAATTAAATATTAATCGTTAAATAATTAAACCTCGAATGATTATACTTTAAAAGAATATTTGAAATAATATTTCTCAACTAATTTATGTTAAAGTAATTTAAAGTAATCTTTAATATTTAATCGGGTTTAAAATAAATGATCGTTGGAGAATACTTCTCCTATAATAAATGAATAGTTAAATAATACTCATTATTCGAACAATAAAATATAGTTGAGGGAATAGGATCTTTGGAAATCGTTTTAATAAAAGTTTGAGATATATAATGTTTCGCAAGTGGACGTAGAGTCCCTTTGAATAAAATAATTACGGACTTTTAATCGTCCAAAACATCTTCGGGATGTTTCCCGGGTTTATACATTACGCTTTACTATAGCGTTGATATTCTTAAATAAAGTACCTCCAGAATACTTTCAGGTTTTCATCAATTTTTACTAACCGATCCTTGGTCTAAAATATATACAAGCCACGCTACTCTCTAGCGTTAACGTTCTTAAATATAAATTCCTCCGGGATACTTCCGGATTTTTATAAACTTACACCGACCGACTCTCGGTCTAAATATAATATTTCGAACTCGGTATGAACATATACCAACAATTATCAATAATTGAGTAATGTAATATATCTCAAACTTCGTAAATTAGTTTAAAGAAACCTCATGCATATATCACAGTTTTGTAAAACATTTACAACACAACAGTTCTTAAAAGATAGGGTTTGAAAACTTACCTGGGTATCTCGAGGTGGAGGATGCTCTAGGGTCCGCTCGAAAATCTATAACCATAAACTGTTTCGTTAGGTCCCGTTCTAATTCACGGTGACTCGCACTCATATGCTACTTATCATGTACCCTCTCAACTTATATTACCCTTATTATTTCTTTAAGTACTTGTTCATGTTTCGTCGCTTCCTTTTTCGAAGTACCTTATGTCCGTTTACATTTTCATTGTCGGCTCCGCTTATGAGTTCTAACGGCTTTCTAATCGCGCAGTCTTGGCTCCGATATTTTTATAAAATTAAAAAATCATTATTTTCAATTAAAATTTTTATATCAGTTAAGGAACTCTATTTTATACTCTCTGTAAAAATTTCATGATTTATGAATATTTTTAAGTCGATCATGTTCATTCCCAAAGTTCGTAATTCGTAGCAGTTTTTGTCGCGTAAATCATTTTTACCAAAACGGTCATAACCTTTGATCCGTAAATCAGAATGAAGCGATTCAAGCGCCAAAACGATCCTTATAATATTTTCTATCATAATCAAGTGTTACTTTTCAATAAACTACAGTTTATATCTTCGGAACTTTCTGCAGAAACTTAATGTTATGTTTTGTTCGTTTTAGCGAGATTATGATTTCGATCCGAGTTTCGTTTACACCTTAATTCTCTATACTACCATCAACAATCATCAAATCATCATCACCACACTGACTCCTCTCAATAACATCATGTTCTTGAGGCAACAATCATCAACCTTAAATCTACTTAACTAAACATCAAGATTACAATAAATCATTCACCAAAATTATGTTTACAACTATGTTCCAAATGATTCTTGAACTTAAACCTTAAATAAATATGGGTAAAAGATTTATACCTTTATTAAAATATTGAGATGTGTTCTTGATGATAGTGAAGTCTTGGGAATGCTTGGTAGGATTTTTGGAACCTAGATCAACCATTAAAATCAAGAAACCAAAGAAAAGTTATTATTCATACTATTCATTATCTTTCTTGAATTTATTTGAGGAAAAGTCGGCGGGGTTGGATGTATGAAGCTTGGAAATTAATGAGGGATTTTTGCCATGACCAGAGCTTGGAGTTTTGAGATTGATTTCTTGCTCCTTTTTGGTTAGGGCCGAATGGAAGAGAATGGTGAGGGAGAGAGAGAATTTTGTGTTGTTGCTTGGATGCTTCTTGGAGAAGTAATGTGTTAGTGTATACGTCTCTTCCTAATTATGCATATCTACTACATATCTTTTATAGCTTGCACAAATTCAAAACTAGGTTATTAGCTAAGTGTTAGGTCACACACACTGTAGAAGGGGGGTTGAATACAGTGTATACTACAATCAAATCGAATTAAGAACACTAGTATGAAACACAGAATAATCTTATTAATAAAACAGTATTACAATGGAACCGTTCTCTCTCAGTGATGAATAAATATCACGAGAGCTGCTAGTGTTACAATGAATAATATTCTCGATATGATAACACTTATAGTATAAACCCTATGCTGTGTTTATATAGACACACAGTTACAAGATAAACTTCTAATTGATATCGAACATAAGTATGCATCCTAAAATATATCAATTAGTTATCTTTTCCTCCAAGTCTTCTATTCTTCATAGAATTCTTCTCCATGCATATCTCTTCATTTGTTTGTCTTAATCTTCTTTCCTTCAATCAGCCGCCTTCCTTATCTGAATGTCTTCTTAAGTCTTGATATTATCTCCTGATAAATATCTTTTGATATCTTAAGTTCTGATAACTTAAGTTCTGATATCTTAAGTTCTGACTTCAGTATAAGTACTTTTTTCTAGTTAAGTCCTGGTTTGTCTAGTTAGTCAAGATCTGAAAACTAAACACAAATCATTATTAGACATGACATCACAAATATATCTAACAATCTCCCCCAACTTGTAAATTAGCATAATATACAAGTTCAATAGATATTTGATAATGTCAAAAAAAACATTAAGTACAAATGCATATGAGAATTTGATTAAATAACTACAACTCACAGTCTTTAGAGCTTTTACCATCCTTAAAATCTGATATCAGCTTTAACCTGTATATACTTCAGAATTTAACAGTTGTAGTCCTTGACTTGGCTTCAGTGTGTGATCTCTCTAATGTCAGGAGTTGTTCTGAGATAGTTCTTTAACAAACTCCTCTCAGCATATTCAAGTTCATTCTGCATCCTCTTTTTTGCATCTTTAAGTTCAACTGTATCTTTACCTGTCTGAAAGATAGCAGCCATGAAATCATTTATTTTTGCTTTCCTTATCTCCTGATCCAGTCTAATGACATAGGCTTTATCAGACTCTAGATTGAATTCAAGTCCCTTAATACCAAGAAATGTAGTGATTTTGGCGGTATTAGTCTTCATCTCAACTATATCACCATTGTGAGCTCTGTACTTAGTTTAGTATGGTTTTTCAAACTTTACAGAGTAAAGTTTCTTCTTCCTTTGAATATCAGACTTTAAGTAACTGGAAGCACCATCTGTTGACCTTTTTTTTCACTTGAAGTAGAAATAGCACATGTTGCAATTCTTCAAAGTACTTTAAACGAATAGCATTCTTTCTAATCTGGAATACCCTCCCATCTGTCATGAAGTATAGCATGATATCTTCTTTTAGCACAGAGTGGTAAACCATTTGTACAGACTCCAGTTGATTCAATCTTTCAGGAGTTGTTCCTACTCCTAGTTTACTCAAAGAAGTTGGATCAGAGGTAGTATTATTTACTCTCTTTTCTTTAGAACTACCCAATCCTGATTTGTCTCTAGCTTCCTTTCCTCGAATAACTCTTGTTTCAAAACCACTTGATGTAGTCTTCAAAGGTTGAGTAGATTGTTGAGCTTTAGTAAACCCAGGTAGTAGAATTTTTGAAGGTTTAACATGAGCAATGCTAGAGGTTTTCTTTTCTTCTGATGTCAAGACAACTTGAGCTCTGTCAGAGGTTGTTTGAATATTCTTCTTCTTCAAAATTAGAATAGCATCTTCATCAGATTTTGCTTCCAGATCCATGATTGGCATATATATCTTTACAAGTCCATCAACTTTAGCTTTGCCCTTGAATCTTGGATCTACCTCTACTTGTGATTTGGCTTTGGATTCAATTTTGGTTGCCTCGGAGTTTGTCTTCTCTTTAATCACAATGCCCTTAGGCTTTAGAGATTTCTTTGCAGTAATAGAAGCTTTAGACTTAAATTTGTCATTTTCTGCTTTAATTCTGGCTTCTTCTTTCTTCAGACTTTCAAAGTCCATTCTTGGATTGTCTTTGAGAAATAGTCTTTTTGAAATTTCTTCATCCAGCTTCTGTAACTTGGGGTCTTAATAGTAGACTGATGTTTCCTTCCCCTTAAGCTTCAGTGTCTGCATAAACTTCTGTGATTCTTGACTTTCACCCTGTATCAGAACATCAGGCTTAGTCAAAACTTGCTTATCAGAACTTTTTCTTCTATCAGCATCAGAACTTGATCTCTGTGTTGAAGTTCCTGCTTTCCTGGATGAAAAGCATTTGCCTTGACCATGACCTCTACCCCTTTCAGAGTTTCCCTGGTCTTCATTATCATCATCCTTACCCTTCAGTGGTTGATCAATTTTGTATTTGGACTTAATCACTTTCTCCCCCTTTTTGGCATCATCAGGGAGTAGGAGAGAGACAAGCAATTCCACAGAGTTTTGGATTTCATTGAGTTGATCTTGTTGAGCAGCTTGATTCTTTTAAATATCAGATATTTGAGCTTGCTGCTTTTCTTGAGTCTTTTCTATATACCCAATGCGGTCAAAGGCTGGCTTAAAAACCTGTTCTTTTCCAATTTGACATTCATGTCTTGCTGAATCAGGGTTTCTTGAATTTTGTTCACCTTGGCTTGAGTTATTGAGTGTTGACCTTGAAGGTGCATTGTACTCAATGCAGTAACTCTGAGCTGTGCTTTGAAGTCATCATTCACCAGCATCTCATCAGCTTTAGCCAGGTGCTCAGCAAGAAATTTGCAGTAGGAACAAAATCAACTTTGTTCCACTCCTTGATCCATTCCTTTCCTCTTGGAGTTTTACTCCAAGGTACTGGTGCATCCTCTCTAACAAAGTTCTTGATTAGATCAGCTTTGACTAGAACTTGTTGAGGTGCATGTCCTAAAGGACCAGCTGCATCAGCATTTAGATTTGTAGCAGCTTCACCTGTAGTATCAACATGTGCAGCATCAGAACTTACAAAGCCTGCAAAATCAGCTTCCTCTGATAAAATGATAGTGTGTGAGGCTATAGAGGTTTCAAAATCATCCTCTAAGTTCTGATCAACATCCAAATTATGATGCTCACCTAATATCTGATCTTCATCATCTAGATTCAGAAGAGGTGTTATTGGAAAATCTGCATTAAAATTAGCATCTAAAATTGGTGTTGTTGGTGGAGTATGTTGAGGAATGGTTGGAGCTTCTAAGTACAGAACCTCAGGCACAACCAAGTTGTGAATATCTATTTCAGCACTTGTACCTAGGTCTTCAGCATGTACTTGTTCAATGATAGGAGACACAGGAGGTGTAGGCATTAGTGTTGTAGCAGTTTCTTCATCTTGAATTGGTGACAGTGGAGGTGTAGATGCAGTGGCTTCAGCAAATTTTGGTTATGTAGATGGAAGGGATTCAATCACAATTAGCTCCTTTGGGATCAGAGATTCCTGATCCCCTTTCTTAGCTGCTGTTTCCACATCCTCTGAATCTGACTCAGCTGTGTCCCTGTTAGCTCTTTGTTTCTTCCATCTCTTCAAGAGTGGAGAGACTGTGGGAGCTTTGTCTTCAGAATTTATCTTTCTAAGCCTTTTGAGGGGCCTAGAACTCCCAGTTTCCTTTGTTTTCTGAGGAGACACTTCCTCAGCTGCTTTTGCAACAGGTTCTGATGTTTGAACATGTGCCTCATCTTCTGATTCATCTCTCAGAATCATCCTCCTTCTCTTCTGTTATGTCTGAGGTACAGTCTTTGTCATTTTTTCTCTAGAAGAAGAAGGCTTCACTGTAGGTGTTGATGGTTGATTGGTATGTATTGATGTTTGTGTTTGTGGAGTGATAGGAGTAGGTGCTGATGGCTGTTGTTTGTTGGTAGGTTGGACATCAGGATATAGCAATGAATATATAGCAGCATCAGCATTTACAAGAGATCGCTTTACTGATAAAGGAATGTTAAGGGGTCTCAAAACTCCCTTCTTGTTATCAACAGTGAAAAGATCAGTAAAAGCCCTTTTTGCTAACCTAAAAGGTTCTATGAGTTCACCTGCTAGTTTTGGTTCATCTTTTGTACAGTAATTATAAATTAACTGACAGAACCTAGCAAAGTAAACTACATTCATGTCCTCTTTCATTCTATCTCCTATAAAATATAACACAGTCTTTGCATAATCAAAATAAGACTGGTTTAGGAGTGCATACCCAATTTGTTGTGTCTGAATAGGAATGGTATCAAAATTTAAGCACTTGTTGGCAAACATCTTCGTGATACAATCGAAGAAGAAGCTCCATTCCTTTTGAATATATGCGCGTTTGAGTTGACCCAACTTAGCCAAACTCTGTTCATACCCAAGATTAGCCATCATTTGCTGTAGCAAGGGTTCCTCCACAGCAGAACTGAATTGACAGGATTCAGGTAGGTGTAGAGCTTTTTGAACTGCTCCCGGAGTAACAACATACTCAACCTCATTTGCTGTAAATACAATGCTTGGATTCCCATGCTTACCACCATCATAATAATGTCCAGTACGCCAGAATGTCAGAACTTGAGTTCCAGATATACTGGATGGTTGTATCAATGCGAACCCAATTTCACTATGAGATAAGAAATCCTAAATAAAATGAAGTTCCGAAGGAGTTTCACTCTTAGTGAGAATGGCAGCATAGTTGTTGGGGACGAACTTTGCTCCATTAAAGATTATATCCTTGGGTGCCATTGAAAAATAAGTGAGAAGTTAGAATGCCTGAAAAGTGTTTGATAAAATGTCTGTATAGTAAACCGTCAGAAAATATGAGAGAATAAGAAAAAGAGAGAGAGTGAATAGTATAGAAATGTAAATAAAAGATTTGAAAATCTTTTATCTCTTTTACTTAGACACCCCATGTGACAACAGTTATTAAGAAGTGGAACAGACGTTACACTTGTCAGGCATGCAGCAGTTAAGACAAAAGTTAATGGGCACGGGAAATAAGTAATAATTACTATGCACATGCAGTTTTTTTAAAAAAAATTGTTCCCACTAAACAAATGATTATTACTGTCTTTATCTCACATAAACCAATATTCTGATAAAATATAACTGTTGAAGTATTGACCAAAAATAAATCAAGTAAATAAAAACTGCCATTACAGCATCAAAACTTGATTTTTATCAGAACTTAAATGTCATCAGAATATGGCTCCTTTACTCAAAAAGTGAATGTTTATTTCTGTAATTCTTCACACAAATATTGATATGGTTTCAACAGAACTTAATCATCAGAACTTCCATCAGAACTTGTCCTCAGAATTTATGCAACTGACACTTAAACTGTTCATCTAAATAACATTGATCACCACAGTAATTTTCATCATTCATATGGAGTGTAAGTGTGTGCTTTAAGCTAAATATGAGACAAAGAGTAAAGTCTGATTCACTTCAGTACATCTTAGAAATAAGGCATAACTAAGAACTTTGCTTAAAATCTGTCATTAGTCTGAAGTCAACTATAGAATGAGTTCATGCATGAGTCCACCTCAACTGTTTTGTGCTCATTTTATGCATCTTTTGAAATTCCTTTTTACAGTGGCTTCTCAGTGTAAGTGAGTCACAACTGCTTATCAGAATTTATGCTATTATCAGAGTATTTCTCCAGTAATCAGAGAATGTGAAAAGTCACCAAGAAAATTTTATTTTGCTTTTCTAATGCATATTACTTAATACCAGCAATGCACTTGGGTCTTCCCTTCCACATACATTTTTTTCTAGATCTCAAAGGAGTACCTAATATTTATTTCTTTTCTTTACTTTTTCTTTTGATAAGTGAGGCTTATCAGTACTTAGTACATCCATAAGATTTACTAACATCAGAACTTAACAGATAAGAAGCATTATTCTAGTTTTTGACTTAGTAATAAGATATACAAAGTAAACCTAACCAAGCTCAATATTAGAATTTGCTTGTGTTAAAAGATTTACATATAAATAATTACTTCAAACATGGGATCTTTAGTATATTAGAGACTACTAGGTCAGCATCTAGCACAGTTATCCTCATTGGATTGAATAGTCACTGTTAGATATATTTAATAATATCATGACTAATATGATTTTTGTTTAGTTTTCAGATCTTACTTGAAACAGGATAAATCAGTACTTAACTGAAATCAGCACTTATACTGAAGTCGGAACTTAAGTCATCGGTACTTAAGGTTCAGGAGATATTTATCAGGAGATAATATCAGGACTTAAAGGATACGTTCAGATAAGGAAGGCGGCTGATTGAAAGGAAAGAAGATCAAGACAAACATAAGAAGAGATATGCATGAAAAGGAAATTCTATGAAAAATGAAATACTTGGAAGACAAGATATCTGATTGATATATTTTAGGAAGCAGAATTATATTCCATATCAATTAGCGATTATCTTGTAACTGTGTAGTATATAAACACAGACATAGGGTTTACACTATAAGTGTTATCATTATCGAGAATATTATTCATTGTAACCCTAGCAGCTTTCGTGATATTTGTTCATCACTGAGAGTGGACAGTTCCGCATTGTAATAGACTTTATTGCTTTGAATACAGTCTGTTTTTCTGTTACTTGTGTTATTAAAATTCGATTTGATTGTGCTATACACTGTATTCAACCCCCTTCTACAGTGTGTGTGACCTAACAAGTGGTATCAGAGCCTATCTGTTAATACACAAACAGTTTAAGATCCAAAAACAATCATGTCTGAAGTAGAAACTCCAACTAAGCCCACCAAAACTGAAGAACCTCCAAAGACACAAATCCATAGTCGATATGAGACTATTAGAGTTACCATATTGAAACCGTCTGAATATCCCATATGGAAGGTGAGGATGACTATGTTTCTGGAAGCTATAGATCCAGAATATCTTGACAGAATCAAGGAAGGACCTCACAATCCAACAAAACTCGTTGTTGCAGTTGCAGGTGAAGCAGCAAAGTCTGTACCAAAGGAGAAGAGTGATTACACTGCTGAAGATATCGCTTCAATTGCTAAGGATGCTAAGGTACGACACTTACTGCATAGTGCCATTGATAATGTAATATCAAACAGGGTAATAAACTACAAAACTGCAAAGGAGATATAGGATGCCTTGGAAACAAGATGTCAGATAACTGATTCGATTAAGAAGAACAGGAAGACAATACTCACTCAAGAGTATGAACACTTTGACTCAAAGCCAAATGAGTCATTGACTGATTTATATGACAGATTTGTCAAACTCTTGAATGATTTGTCACTGGTTGATAAGGAGTATGATCTTGAAGATTCAAACCTTAAATTCCTGTTAGCTCTTCCTGAAAGATGGGATTTGAAGGCAACTACTATAAGAGACAACTATAATCTTGATGAAACGACTCTTGATGAAATTTATGGGATGCTCAAGACTCGTGAACTTGAGATGGAACAAAGAAGCAAGAGGAAAGGAGGAAAGTCAAGGACAGTTGCTCTTAAGGCTGAAGAAGAATCTCCCAAGGAAGCAACCTCAAGAAAAGGCAAGGGAAAAGCGCTCATCACAAAGTCTGATACTGAGTCATCAAGTTCTGATAGTGAAGATGACTCAGAAACTGAAAGCTTTCCTGAGACGGATGCTGATGAAGAGATGATGAAGCTGTGTGCTCTTATGGTGAAAGGAATCACAAAGATTACATACAGGAAGTTCAGGAAGGGAAAGAAGTTTTCAAGGAAAGGTGCAAGTTCTGATAAGAAGAATTTCAGAAAATCTGAAGGTAAAGGAGGGAAGTCTGACAGAGGAGATTACACAAATATCAAATGATACAACTGTGGTGAGAAAGGCCACATATCTCTTGATTGCAAGAAAGTGAAGAGTGACAAAGGCAAAGCTCTTGTCACAAAGAAGAAAAGCTGGACAGACACTTCAGATTCTGAAAGTGAGGAGAACTATGCCTTGATGGCAAATGCTGATAGCAGTCCTGAAGATGCTGAGTTAAAGGTACCTCAAATTACTTATTCCTTTCATACTGATGATATTAATGAGTTGAGAAGATATCTTAAAACCATGTTCATTAGCTATAGAGATCAAACTTTAACATGTGAAAGATTAACTTCTGAAAATCTTGCTTGTAAAAAGAGGAATGATTATTTAGAAAAAGAGTTAGTCATGTTCCATCAAACTCAGAAAGATAGAGATGATGTTTTCTATGTTAGGGATGAAGTACTTAAAACGAATGAATCTCTAAAAGCTGAGTTAGAGAAGGAAAGAGAGATTATCAGAACTTGGACTAACTCTGGCAGAACAACTCAGAATTTGTTAAGTAGTGAAAACTGGAAAGAGGGCTTAGGTTATGGAGATGATAAGAATGATAAAGGAACTGTAGCTATTAAGCCTATAGTTGATAAACAAAAGCCAAAGTTAAAACCTATTAAGTTTGTAGTTGTAAAGTCTGATACTGAGAAATTAGAAGTTAAAAAGGAATTAACTTCTGACAAACTAAAACAGGAAAAGACAATTGAAGTAAACGTAGGTTTAATGACTAAGAAGCAGCTTAAGCATAAGCTGAAAGATGTTAAGAATGCAAACAAGGTAAAGTCACCTAGGAAAAATAGGAATGGAAAGGAAGGTGTGAATAAAAGCAATGATTATAAGCCTGTTCCTGATGCTCCTAGAAAAATGTGTCATAACTGTGGAAGTTCTAACCATCTGGCTTCTTTTTCTAGGAAGAATAAGAACATAAACTCATTACCTTCAAAGTCAGGAGTTAAGAGTTAGTCTGTTAGATATAATCCACAAAATCCTTGTTTTTATTGTGGTAGTTTATGGCATTCCATTTATACTTGTAAGGAATATCATAGTTTGTACTATAATTATTATCAAATAAAACCTTCTTTAAAGAAAGTTAGCATTGTTCCTTCTAGTGTAAGTTCTGATTCAAAGTCTGATAGTGTAAATTCTGATAAGAAAAATGTTAACATAAACTCTGATGCTAAAACCGCTGCAAATGTTAACAAATCTAATAAGGCCAAAGGATCCAAGCAAGTCTGGGTCCTTAAAACAAATCATTAGTGGTCTTTGTGATTGCAGGGCAACAGGAAAAACATCCTAGTTCTGGACAGTGGATGTTCAGGACATATGACTGGAAATAAGCCCTGCTATCAGACTTTGTGGAGAACGTTGGCCCAAGTGTTTCTTATAGAGATGGCAATATTGGAAAAACATTGGGATATGGAAATATCAATCTTGGGAATGTCATCATTAAAGAAGTAGCTCTGGTCTCAGGACTTAAACACAATCTCCTAAGTGTTAGACAAATTTATGACAGAGGTTATCATGTGGATTTCTTTGAAGAACACTGTGAAGTTGTGAGTAAATCTAAAGGCAAAGTTGTTTTGAAAGGATACAGACGTGGTAACATTTATGAAGCCAAGCTTTCAACAAGTATTGATGGTTCTGCAATCTTTCTGATGAGTAGAGCATCAATTGAAGAAAGCTGGAACTGGCACAAGAAACTCTCTCATTTAAATTTCAACAATATAAATGAATTAGTCAAGAAAGATCTTGTGAGAGGACTACCAAAGTCAGTATTTGCTCCTGATGGCCTTTGTGATTCATGTCAGAAGGCTAAACAAAGAAAATCTTCTTTCAAGAGCAAGACTGAATCATCAATTCTTGAGCCTTATCACCTATTATATGTTGATCTATTTGGTCCAGTAAATGGCATGTCTATTGCAAAAAAGAAATATGTTATGGTCATAGTGGATGAGTTCACCAGATACACATGGGTGTATTTCTTGCACACAAAAAGTGAAACTCCATCTATCTTGATTGATCATATCAAGCAACTGGATAAATTGGACAAAGATTCTGTGAAGAGAATATGAAGTGATAATGGCACCGAATTCAAGAATTTGATAATGAAAAAGTTCTGCAAAAACCATGAAATCAAGTAGGAATTTTCTAGCTTCTGGAACTCCACAGCAAAATGGAGTTGTTGAAAGAAAGAATAGAAATCTTATTGAAGCTGCACGAACTATGCTTGATGAAGCAAAGCTACCAACCTATTTTTGGGCTGAAGCTGTGCAGACTGCTTGTTTTACTCAGAATGCAACACTCATTAACAAGCATGGAAAGACACCATATGAGTTGGTGAAGAAAAAGAAGCCAAATCTGAAGTATTTTCATGTATTTGGATGCAAGTATTTTGTTCTTAAGACTCATCCTGGACAGCTATCCAAATTTGACTTAAAAGCTGATGATTGAATCTTTGTTGGATATCTACTTTCCACAAAAGCCTTTAGAGTCTATAACTTGAGAACAAGGGTGGTCATGGAATCTATCAATGTCTCCTTTGATGATAAGAAAATGACTGGACTTGAAGATTTCAATGATAATGATCAGCTGAGATTCGAAAATGAAGACTTAAATTCTGATACTGAAAATCCTGACAGTCTAAATCCTGATAATGTAAACTCTGATGGGTTAAACTCTGATGTTATTGAAACTGTGGTAACTACATCAAAGGAAGATGCACCTGTGCAGGGGGAGCATACTGAAGATATCATCACATCTCAAGAAGCATCAGAACATACAACTGGCTCTTCAAGTTCTGATTAATCAAGTTCTGATAAGCCAAGTTCTGAAAGTTCTGAAAACTTAAATTCTGAAGAATCTAACTCAGAGAGCATAGTTTCAGGGGGAGCATCAGAAAATGTTGATGAAGATGGCATGGATCATGGGGGAGCATCCAGTTCTAGAGAAAACCTTCCATCTGCAAGGAAGTGGACTAAATCACATACACCTGACTTAATTATTGGAAATCCTGATACAGGTGTCAGAACTAGAACAGCTACTTCAAGTGAATGTCTTTACAATTCTTTTCTTTCTCAGACTGAACCAAATAAAGTGGAAGAAGCTCTTCAAGATGCTGATTGGGTGCAAGCAATGCAGGAAGAGTTAAATGAATTTGAAAGAAACAAAGTCTGGACCCTAGTGCCATGACCAAAGAACAGATTTGTTGTTGGTACAAAGTGGGTGTTCAGAAACAAAACTGATATTGATGGCATAATTACAAGGAATAAAGCAAGGTTGGTTGTAAAAGGATATTCTCAACAAGAGGGAATTGATTATGATGAAACATTTGCACCAGTTGCCAGATTGGAAGCCATAAGGATATTTTTGGCTTATGCTGCTCACAAAAAGTTTACTGTCTTTTAAATGGATGTGAAAAGTGCTTTTCTCAATGGAAAACTGGAGGAGGAAGTATATGTTGAACAACCTCCAGGCTTTGTAGATCCCAAATATCCAAATCATGTCTACAGGCTTGATAAAGCACTTTATGGCCTTAAGCAAGCTCAAAGAGCATGGTATGAGACTTTAGCTCAGTTTCTTCTGGAAAGTGGATTTAACAAAGGAACTATAGACAAAACATTGTTCTACCTCAACCATGGAAAGGACTTACTTCTGGTTATGATATATGTTGATGATATCATCTTTGGTTCTACAAATGACAGACTTTGCAAGAAGTTTGCCAAACTGATGCAGTCAAGATATTAAATGAGTATGATGGGGGAACTTAGCTATTTCCTGGGCCTTCAAATCAAGCAGAATGAAGAAGGCACTTTTATTTGTCAAACCAAGTACACCAGAAATTTGCTGAAGAAATTTGGAATGCAAGATTGTTCAAGTGCATCCACTCCCATGGCCACTGCAACAAAACTGGATAAGGATACTGGTAAATTAGTAGATATTACTGATTACAGAGGTATGATTGGCTCTCTACTCTATCTAATTGCTAGTAGACCTGATATCATGTATCTTACCTGTCTTTGTATAAGATTTCAAGCAGATCCAAGAGAACCTCACTTAACAGCTGTGAAAAGAATTTTCAAGTATCTTAAAGGAACAGCTGATCTGGGATTGTGGTATCCTAGAGAATCAGATTTTAAACTAATAGGTTACTCAGATGCAGATTTTGCAGGTTGCAAAATTGACAGGAAAAGCACAAGTGGAAGCTGCCAATTTCTTGGAGGCAGATTGGTTTCTTGGTTTAGCAAGAAATAAAAGTCAATTTCCACATCAACTGCATAAGTAGAGTACATTGCTGCAGGAAGTTGTTGTGCACAGATTCTTTGGATAAAGAATCAGTTACTGGATTATGGGTTAACATATTTTAAAATCCCTATTTACTGTGATAAACAAAGTGCTATTGCTATGAGAGGTAATCCAGTTCAACACTCAATGACAAAGCACATCAGCATTAGGTACCACTTCATAAGGGAACATGCGGATGAAGGTACAGTGGAATTGCACTTTGTTCCAACAGATCAACAACTAGCAGATATCTTTACAAAACCACTGTGTGAAGCTACTTTTACAAGATTGGTAAATGAACTTGGAATGGTTTCAGGTTCTTTCTCTAAATCTGCTTAGTTTTGTTCTGATGCATCAGACTTTATGATCAGTATTTACAGATATTACTCTCTTTGTGTATTCAGTGCCTAATTGAAAATTGCTTAAGTACTGATTGTTGTCTGATGTGAATTTCTAAAACTCTGATAGTGATATGAATGTTTCTGTGACTATTCAATCCTATGAGGATATCTGTGCTAGATGCTGACCTAGTAGTCTTTAATATACTAAAGATCCCATGTTAGAAGTAATTATTTATGTGGAAATCTATTGACACAAGCAAATTCTGATATTGAGCTTAGTTAAGTTTACTTTGTCTATCTTATTACTAAGTCAAAAACTAGAATAATGCTTCTCATCTGTTAAGTTCTGATGTTAGTAAATCTGCTGAATGTACTAAGTGCTGATAAACCTCGCTTATCGAGAGAAAAAGGAAAAGAACAAGGAATAAAAATCAGGTACTCCTTTGAGATCTAGAGTAAAAATATGGAAGGGACGACCCAAGTGCATTGCTGGTATTAAGTAATATGCATTAGAAAAGCAAATAATTATTTTTCTTGGTGACTTTTCACACTCTATGATTACTGGAAAAATACTCTGATAATAGCATAAATTCTGATAAGCAGTCGTGACTCACTTACACTGAGAAGCCACTGTAAAATGGAATTTCAAAAGATGCATAAAATAAGCACAAAACAGTTGAGGTGGACTCATGCATAAACTCATTCAATAGTAGGCTTCAGCATAATGACAGATTTTAAGTAAAGATTCTTAGTTATGCCTTATTTCTAAGATGTACTGAAGTGAATCAGACTTTACTCTTTGTCTGATATTTAGCTTAAATGCACACACTTTCCTCCATATGAATGATGAAAATTACTGTGGTGATCAATGTTGTTTTAGATGAACAGTTTATGTGTCAGATTGCATACATTCTGAGGACAGGTTCTGATGAAAGTTCTGATGATTAAGTTCTGAAGAACCGAAATCAGAATTTGTGAGAAGAATTACAGAGATAGGCATTCACTTTTCGAGTTAAGAAATCATGTTCTGATGACTGTTAAGTTCTGATATAAGTCTAAGTTCTGATATTAAATTCTGATCCTTTACTTGACTTATTTGTGGTTAAAATCTGAAACAGTCTCATTTTACATCAGAATATGTTCGGGTGAGATATTAACAGTCACTACATTTTGGGATTAGTGGTACACTTCTGTGCACAGTCATATTTACTCGTTTCTTGTGCGCATTAACCCCTGTTTTACACTTCCAATGATTGTTTTTACTCTCCTTAGTCTAGGGAGACGAGGTAGAATTATTTCTACCTGTCAGCATTAAATTTTCCTTGCGTCTCCTGGCATTCTATTGCCTCTATAAACCAACACTTCACTCCAGCCAGCACATCTCTACATTCCTCACAAACTCTCTCTCATTTACAACTCAAATTCTAAAACTCATTTCTTCTTCACTCATCATAATCATGGTTAATTACAACTTAGCTCTTAACTATGATACTTTCTCTCTCACCATGAGCTGTCCAGAATGGCAGTAGGAATGGCATGTTACTGCCATTCCTGATGAGGTTTGGGACTCTGTTCCCCAAGAGGTTCTGACAGACCTCTTGTTCTTCTATATGGATTACCATCGCCATGTTGAGCGACTGGAAGAAGAACGGTTGGAAGCTCTTCGACAGCAGGAGTGAATCATTCATCTCGCTGTTCTTTTTGTTGAAAGTAGGAAGAAGAAATATGATTGGTAGCTTAGGACAATCTTGTAATGTTGAGTTGCAATTTAAATTTCATGAATGTATTTTGTCAATATATTAATGAAATTTTCTATTTTTGTAAGATTTCGTCTCTGGGTTGTTTGAAATTCTAATAAATTTTTAAATCATGATTTATCCATATTCTGATGACCATTTTATTTTTGATACGAATCAAGTTCTGATTCTGACGTGGCAGTACCTGTTTACTTGATTTATTTTTTTGGTCATTCTCTCACTTAGTGTATTTTTACAGAATATTGGTTTCGCAGTAAAATGATTTAATAAGTAGGAACAGTTTGAATTTTAAATTAAAACTGAAATACCTAAATTAATGGGATTACTTGGTAAGTGGAACGGTTTTTCCTTGAAAAATTGCATGTGATAAGTAATGATTACTGTTTTCCCGTGCCCATTAATTATTCTTTACTGCTGCATGTCTGACAGGTGTCCAACGGTTACTTTTTCTACCGTGTATAAGTAACAGAGAGAGAAGATTGTAAAATCTTTTATTTACTTTCACACTTTATCTCTCTTTCTTTACTTCTATTCTCTCTCATCTCCTGACATTTTTTTTTATACAGACATTTTGTCAAACACCTTACAGGCAAACTTCTTTCTCAATTATTCTCATGGCACCTAAGGATTTGATTATAGATGGAGCCAAGTTTGTTCCCAACAACTATGCTGTAATCTTAAACCATGATGAAGCTCCATGTGATTCGCACTTTGTGCAAGATCTTCTAGCACATAGTGAGATTGGGTATGCATTAACCCAGCCTCAAGTCATTTTCAGTCAACAAGTTCTGACATTCTGGCGAACTGGGCATTTTGATAATGGTGGTGCTACTGGTACTCCAAGCATTATTTTCGAAGTAAATGATGTTGAGCATGTGGTAACTCCCGGAGCAGTTCGTAAAGCTTTACACTTACCAGAAGGCTGCATTTTCTCAACACCGGAGGAACCCGTTCTCCAGTAGCTCATGGCCAATTTGGGGTATGAGAAGAGTTTGGCCAAGCTTGGACAGTTGAAAAGAGCACATATCAGAAAAGAATGGAGCTTTTTCTTCGACTGCATCACTAAAGCATTTGGCAACAAGTGTTCCAACTTTGATGCCATTCCAATCATGAGTCAGCACATCGGGTATGCTATTATTCACCAAACTCATTTTGATTTTGCAAGTGTTGTGCTAGGCTTTATAGGGGATAGGATGACAGAGGATAGGAATGTTGTATACTTTGCTAAATTCTGTCAGCTTATATATATTTTTTTATGTGCTGATGAACCTCAACTAGCCAGTTCTTTATTTCCACCCTTTAAACTTGCAAAACGGGCTTTTAATGACTTGGTAAATGCTGACCTTAAGAAAAAGGTGGTTAGACCCTTACAGATACCTCAGTCTGTAAAACAGATCTTGGTAAATGCTGATCCACTAACCTATGGATCTGTTTATCCTGATGTTCAACCTACCACCACATCCCAAACACCACAACAACCTTCAGAACATACCACATATACACCACAACCTACTCAACCCTCTATCAGAACACATCTGAAACCTTCACAGATAGCTCAACCTTCATCATCAGCACATACTGTGAAGCCTTCATCTTCCAAGCCTAAGAGGACAAAGACTGTCCCTCAGACATCACAGAAGAGAAGGAGGATTGTTCTGAGAGATGAGTTAGATAGTGAGGAACGGGTTTCTGCATCAGATGTTGTTGTTAAAGAAGCTGAGAAGGTCCCTTCTCAGAAGAATACTGGACTTGGGGGTTCTAAGCTTCTAAAATGGCTTAGAAGAATGTCTTATGCTGAAACTCCCAAGGAATCTCCATCTTCAAAGAAAAGAAAGAAACAGAGAGCTCACAGGCCAGCTTCAGATGATGAGGAAGCAGCAGCTAAGGAAGGAGATCGGGAATCTCTGATCTCAAAAGAGCCAAAATTTGTTGAAGCTACTGCATCTCCACCTCCATTGTCACCAACTCAGGAAGCTGCTACAGATAAAGCATCTACACCACCTGTGTCTCCTGTAAATGAACCAGTATCTACTGTAGACCCAGGCACAAGTGCTGAAATTGATATTCACAACTTGGTTGTGCCTGAGGTTCTCTACTTAGAAGCTCCAACAGCTCAAATTAATCCATCAACAACACCAATTACTGATGCTAATGAAACTCCAGAATTATCTACAACACCTTCTCTGCATCTAGACATTGAAGATCAGACTATAGGTGAGCATCAGAATATGGCTGTTGATCAGAACTTGGAAGTAGATCAGCACTTAGAGGATGATGTGGAAGCCTCAATTGCTTCTTATACTGTTCTTTTAACAGAAGATGCTGACTCTGTAAGTTCTGATGCTGCAAATGCTGATACTACTGGTGATACTGCTGTAAATAAAGATGCTAATGCAGCTGGTCCATCAGGACATGCACCTCAACAAACTGTTCACGAAAGTAAGATAGTCAAGAAGTTTGTTACAAGGGCAGCACCAGTACCTTGGAGTGGAACACAACTACTTTTGTTCCTTCTCAATCGATTCTTGCTGAGCACTTGGAAAAAGATGATGAGATGCTAATTAATGATGATTTCAAGACAGAGCTTCGAGTCACTACATTGAGTACTAGACATCTTCAAGGTCTACATTCAACAACTCATGCAGAGGTGCATAAAATTCAGGAAGAATTGGTCAAGCAAGAAACGACTAAGAAAATTGACAAGAAAACTTTTTTCCAACCTACCTTTGACAGAGTTGCTTACATTGAGAAGACTCAAGAAAAGCAACAGTCTTAGATTGATGAAATTTTGAAAAATCAAGCTTCTCAGCAATCTCAACTCGATGAGATCCAATCCTCAGTGGAATTGCTTGTCTCTCTTCTCTTACCTGCTGATGCCAAAAAGGGGGAGAAGGTAATTAAGTCCAAATGCAAAACTGTTAAGACACTGAAGGGGAATGATGATGAAAAAGATGACCAGGGAAACTCTAGAATGGGTGGAGGTCATAGTCAAGGTAGAAGTCTTTCATCAAGAAGAGCTGAAGCTACAAGTCATAGAACAAGTTCTGATACTGGAAAAAGAATTACTTCTGGTACTAGTAAAAGAATAAGTTCTGATGAACTTTTGGATCTTGATGAAGAAATTTCAAGACAGTTATTTCTGAAGGAAAATCCAGGAATGGACTTTGAGAGTCTATTGGAAGAAGAAGCTAGACTTAAGTCAGAAAAAGTTAACTCTAAATCTGAAGCTTCTGTTGGTAAAAAGAAACTTCCAAAGGCCAAAGGCATTGTGATAAAAGAAAGGACAAATATTGAGGCAACTAAGGCCAAATCACAATTGCAGATAGATCCAAGGTCTAAGGGCAAAGAAAAAGTTGGTGAACCTATAAGGTTTATGTGTCTCATATGGATGAAGAAATTACTGTTGAAGATACTGATCTTACTCTGACTTCAAGAAAGATTTCTAAGACAACCTCTGACATGGCTCAAGTTGTTCAGAGTCAAGATATAGTTAGTTCTGATATTACAAAGAAGCAAGTAACCTCTGACATAGCTCAAGTTGACTTGATATCAGAAGATAAATCAAAGGAAACCTCTGACATTGCTCATGTTAAACCTTCAAAGTTACTCCTACCAGGTTTCACCAAAGCCAAACAGACTCAACCTTTGAAGACTGCTGCAAGTGGTTTTGAAGAAAGAGTGGTTACTGGAAAGGAAGCAAGAGATAAATCTGGATTGGGTAGTGCTGATGAAAGAAGAGTACAGAACACAACCAATGATCCAACTTCCTTAAGTGAACCAGGTATTGGAGCAACTCCTGAAAGATTGAATCAACTAGAATCTGTACAAATGGTTTACCATACCTATTTGAAAGAACACATCTTGTTATACTTCATGACAGATGGTAGGGTTTACCATATAAGGGAAAATGCTATTCCACTGAAGTATTTTGAAGAACTGGAACATGTTTTATTTTTACTTCAAGTGAATGACAGAATAACAGAAAGTGCTGCAAACTATTTGAAGAATCAAATTCAGAGACAGAAAAGGCTTTATTCTGTAAAGTCTGACAGCACACCAAAGTACAGAGATCACAAGGGTGATATTGTTGAGATGAAGCCTAACTCTGCTAAGATTATAACTACCTTTCTGGGTTATAAGGTTGTAGAATTTAATCTTGAGTCTAACAAGGCGTATTTGATCAGACTAGATCAGGACATAAGGAAAGCTAGAATTAATGATCTCAGAGCAACTATCTTCCAAACTGGTGAAGATTCTGCAGAGCTTAAAGATGCTAAAAGGAGGATGATTGATGAACTCAGATATGCTGAGAGATTTTTGATAAAGAACTATCTCAGAACAAGTCCTGACATCAGAGAGATCATAAAGTGAAGCCAAGTCAAGATCTACAACTGCTCAAATTCTGATAAGAATACAGACTGAAGTTGTTATCAAAAGTTAAAGTTGGTAAAGCTTTAAGGACTGTAAGTTGTAGTTATCTAGTTAAATTCTCATGCATTTGTACTTAATGTTTTTGACATCATCAAATATCTGTTAAACTTTTATATTATGCTAATTTACAAATTGGGGGAGATTGTTAGATATATTTGATAATGTCATGACTAATATGATTTATGTTTAGTTTTCAGATCTTACTTGAAACATGACAAATCAGTACTTAACTGAAATCAGCACTTATATTGAAGTCATAACTTAAGTCATCGGTACTTAAGGTTCAGGAGATATTTATCAGGAGATAATATCAGGACTTAAAGGATACGTTCAGATAAGGAAGGCGGCTGATTGAAAGGAAAGAAGATCAAGACAAACATAAGAAGAGATATGCATGAAGAAGAAATTCTATGAAGAATGAAATACTTGGAAGAAAAGATATCTGATTGATATATTTTAGGAAGCAGAATTATATTCCATATCAATTAGCGATTATCTTGTAACTGTGTAGTATATAAACATAGACATAGGGTTTACACTATAAGTGTTATCATTATCGAGAATATTATTCATTATAACCCTAGCAGCTCTCGTGATATTTGTTCATCACTGAGAGAGGACAGTTCCGCATTGTAACAGAGTTTATTGCTTTGAATAAAGTCTGTTTTTCTGTTACTTGTGTTATTAGAATTCGATTTGATTGTGCTATACACTGTATTCAACCCCCTTCTACAGTGTGTGTGACCTAACAGTCACATAAATATTCATATCACTATCAGAGTTTAGAAATTCACACCAGACAATAATCGGCACTTAGGTAAATTTCAATTTAAGCACATATTACATAAAGAGAGTAATATATGTAACTACTGATCATAAAGTCTGATGTATCAGAACATAAACTAAACAGATTTAGAGAAAGAACCTGAAACCATTTCAAGTTCATTTACCAATCTTGTAAAAGTAGCTTCACATAGCGGTTTTGTGAAGATATCTGTTAGTTGTTGATCTAGTAGAACAAAATACAATTCCACTGTACCTTCCATCACATGTTCCCTTATGAAGTGGTACCTAATGCTGATGTGCTTTGTCATAGAGTGCTGAACTGGATTACCTGTCATAGCAATGCACTTTGATTATCACAGTAAATAGGAATTTTAGAAAATTCTAACCCATAATCCAGTAACTGATTCTTCATCCAAAGAATCTATGCACAACAGCTTCCTGCAGCAATGTACTCTACTTCTGCAGTTGATGTGGAAATTGACTTTATTTCTTGCTAAACTAAGAAACTAATCTACCTCCAAGATTTTGGCAGCTTCCACTTGTGCTTTTCCTGTCAATTTTGCACCCTGCAAAATCTGCATCTGAGTAACCTATTAGTTTAAAGTCTGATTCCCTAGGATACCACAATCCCAGATCAGCTGTACCCTTAAGGTACTTGAAAATTCTTTTCACAGCTGTTAAGCGAGGTTCTCTTGGATCTGCTTGAAATCTTGCACAAAGATAGGTAGCATACATGATATCAGGTCTACTTGTAGTTAGATAGAGTAGTGAGCCAATCATACCTCTGTAATCAGTAATATCTACTGATGTACCAGTATCATTATCCAATTTTGTTGCTGTGGCCATAGAAGTGGATGCACTTGAATAGTCTTGCATTCTGAATTTCTTCAACAAATTTCTGGTGTACTTAGATTGACAAATAAAAGTTCCTTCTTCATTATGCTTGACTTGAAGGCCCATAAAATAGCTAAGTTCTCCCATCATACTCATTTGATACCTTGACTGTATTAGCTTGACAAACCTTTTACAAAGTCTATCATTTGTAGAACCAAAAATGATATCATCAACATATATCTGCACCAAAAGTAAGTCATTTCCATGGTTGAGATAGAATAAGGTTTTATCAATAGTCCCTCTGTTAAATCCACTTTCCAGAAGAAACTGAGCTAATGTCTCATACCATGCTCTTGGAGCTTGCTTAAGGCCATAAAGTGCTTTATCAAGTATGTAGACATGATGAGGAAATTTTGAAACTACAAAACCTGGAGGTTGTTCAACATATACTTCTTCTTCCAATTCTCCATTAAGAAAAGCACTTTTTACATCCATTTGAAAGACTGTAAACTTTTTGTGAGCAGCATAAGCTAAAAATATCCTTATGGCTTCCAATCTAGCAACTGGTGCAAATGTTTCATCATAATCAATTCCCTCCTGTTGAGAAAATCCTTTTGCAACCAGTCTTGCTTTATTCCTTGTAATTATGCCATCACTATCAGTTTTGTTTCTGAACACCCATTTTGTACCAACAACTGATCTGTTCTTTGGTCTTGGCACTAGGGTCCAGACTTTATTTCTTTCAAATTCATTTAACTCTTCCTGCATTGCTTGCACCCAATCAGCATCTTGAAGAGCTTCTTCCACTTTCTTTGGTTCAGAATGAGAAAGAAAAGAATGATAGGACATTCATTTGATGTTGATGTTCTAGTTCTAATACCTGCTTCAGGATCTCCAATAATCAAGTCAGGTGTATGTGCTTTAGTCCACTTCCTTACAGATGGAAGCTAGAACTGGATGCTCCCCCATGATTCATGATGTCTTCAGAATTTGAGTTTCCATAATTATCAGAACTTGGCCCATCAGAACTTGATGAATCAGAATTTGAGTTTCCAGAATTATCAGAACTTGGCCCATCAGATATTAATGAATCAGAACTTGAAGAGCATGTTCTAGGTTCTGATGCTTCTTGAGATGTGGTTGGATCTTCAATATGCTCCCCCTGCACAGGTGCATTTTCCTTTGGCGTATTCACCACAGTTTCAATAACATCAGAGTTTAACCCATCAGAGTTTGCAGTATCAGGATTTAGACTATCAGAATTTACAAAATCAGAATTTAAAGCTTCATTCTCAAATCTCAGCTGATCATGATCATTGAAATCTTCAAGTCCAGTAATCTTCTTATCATCAAAAGAGACATTGATAGATTCCATGACAACCCTTGTTCTTAAATTGTAGACTCTGAAAGCTTTTGTGGAAAGTGGATATCCAACAAAAATTCCTTCATCGGCTTTTAGATCAAATTTGGATATTTCTTTTTTGCAAGAAATACACCCATGTGTATCTGGTAAACTCATCTACTATGACCATAGCATATTTCTTTTTTGCAATAGACATGATGTAATAACCCCAAATTTTGGAATTTTTGAAACCCTTATGAATAGTGATTTTGCAGATTATGCTGAATGAGAAAACTTTTCATGTCACACTATGTAGGGGTTCTTCTATTGTTATTCTGAGATCTTATTAGTATTTTATATGGGATATAAGTGTATGTAAAGATCGTCAGAATCCAAATCCGAACACTTTGATTTTTCCTGAAAATCCACCAGATACCGAAAGAATTGAGTATAAGGTAACAGGATAAAAAGGATCTAAATTTAAGGATTATAAGAGAGGATCATAAAAGGGATATAATATATTGAGAAAGGTTATGGGAACCTAAGTAATAAGATCCCGGGTATGATCCCTCAAACGAGAAACGAGAATGAAAGTTAAGCGAACTGTATAACAGATCAGCGGTCATTAGGCAAACAATTAGGAAGTTAATCAAGGAGGTTAGGGATGATGAGGTCATCCAACCAATAAGAAGAGGGCAAGTAAGGGATGATGACATCATAAGCATGACATAAGCATGACATAAGGGGAAGGAGATGTAGTTGATTTAAAACCACACAAAGTTCAAGGTTAGAAAGTTAATTAACCAAAAACAAAAAATAAACAACCAAGCTAAGCTAAACAAATCATAAAGACAAAATCATTTCATTTCTCCCACATTTCTCTCGGTTTTTTCTCATTTCAAGGAGAAGAATTTTCAAAATTCAAGTTCCAAGCTTCCTAAATTGGTAAGATAATTATCTAGTACTCCTTATGCATAGTTATGGCTATTCTATGAGTTTAAGCCTCCAAATCATTCACAATCTTCTCCAAGAAATCAATGAAGAAGACAATGAATGGTGATTTCAAGGTTTTTAACTTGATTTTTCTTGTTTTTCCTTTAAGATCCAAGCATCCCTAAGTCATCTCAAGGCTTCTTAAGGCTTCCTAACTACTCCAATCACTTCAAGGAAGGTATAACATCTCCAAACCCTAGCTTTACTTTGTATATTAGGATGATTTTGATAGTTATGGTAAAAGAGTATCTTGATGCTTGTTGGTTTAGAGTTTGGGTTGGAATGGTAGTGAATTGAATGTTGAAATCTTATGGTTTGGTTAAAGGACTTAAGTATAGCTTAAATTCAAGTTTAAGAATAAGTATAAATTGTTAATATTGAGTTGATTGGGGCTGTTATGATGTAGTGTTGATGGATGTTGGTTGTATGAATGAATTGGGATTGATTGGTGGTTGAATTGGAATGGTATAAAATTGGGAAATCGCGTAAACATAGCCGTCCTAATGTCCGATTTACTTTAGACTGCTTTTGTTCATAACATTAGGACCCGAGAAATCCCTTCTAGGTTTTAACCATTGCCATGTTTAGATAGTTCATGTTACGAGCTTCGTTTTGATATGTAGTTCGTTTGATTCCGATGTACGGTTTAGTAGAAACGACCGTTTTAAGTAACGGTGTTTCGCGACCGAACCGTTACCACTCGCCTTACTTTGAAACATAGGTTAAAGACCTTAAATGACTAAATTGGAGTATGAATCATTTATTTAAAGTGTATTAGGCAGTTGGTAAGACACTCGCGAAAGAATCGCCTTAAAACCCTTAATGGTTAATTTATTAAAAATGGTAGAGCCGAGGATACTCGAGCGACTTAAGTAAATCATTAAGCGCGAAAGCGAACGTTAGGACTCTAAATCGTTAAAGTCTAGTTTCTTAAGCGACCGGGGTTTAATTCCGACTTATGTTGTTGTTCATAGGTTATCGGACCCACTCTAAGCTAAAGCCTATCCGGGAGCACTCAGGCAAGTTTTCTACCCGTATAAACTGTTGTTGTGATGTATATGTGTATATGCATGATCTTGTGATAAATGCATATTTGTTATTAGCAAATTCTTGCGATATATTGGAGCATGTGATATGGTATATATGCATGCCTTTTTCGTATATATTCTTGATTTATATATCTGTTGGTTCAAATACTTATTAGTTGCATAATACCTATGCTAGAGACAAGCAGTAGTGGCGTATACCCTTAGTATAGGGGACCCAAAGGTGAACATATTTCTAAACCGGGAGTCGATGTTCCCGGGTATATTATATATATATATATATATGGATATAGTTTTCAAAACTATTGATCGAATAAGGTTTATTCGATAACTTTATTTTATTTAATGAATATTATTTGAATATTCATTCGAGGACTTATGACTCTGTTTATTCTATTTAATGATTATTATTTGAATATTCATTTGAGGATGTATGACTCCGTTTATTTTATTTAATGAATATTATTTATAATATTCATTCGAGGTATTATGACCCCGCTTATTATTTAATAATATTCTTTATTTTATTAAAGAATAATGTTTCAATAATTAAACTTATTTTCGATTATTCAAATAAAGATAGTACTTTCATATAAGTATATCTTTGGTTATTTAATATCCATTTCAAGTATGAGTTTTAAAACTTCTACTTCGAATATTTTTATAAGGATTATCTTTATGAGAATATTATTTAAATAGTAATATTCAGATATTTCTAATATATCGGGACTGATTTATTTTAATAAATCAGTAGTACTCCGAACATTCTTAAAAATGTTATCGAGTCTTCAAAATGATTTTTAAAGTTAGAGTGGACCCCAAAACTCATTTTTATATTTAAGATCTTCCTTTCAAAGGGGATTTAAATACTCGCTCAAAACCTGGGGGATCCGGCTCTGTGGTGTATTTTACATTCGCAACGTGGTTGCTGTTTTGAGAAAACAATTTGATTACTTGCCCAACGTTCGGGAAGTAAGTCCATCTAATTGAGTCGGCATAAGCGACAGGCCCGGGTACGGTCTATCAAAGTGTAAGTGGCTGGGTGGCAGTCCATCAACGCGTAAGAGGCCGGGTGGCAGTCCAGCACAAGGTCCTTATTTGGCCAGGGTGATGACCGGTGGGGGATTCATCCATCTACTAGTAGAAAAGGTTACTTATTGGTATCTTTGTCTGATCATCAAGATATCAGGTTTATGCCAAAATTTCTTTTCTTTCCAAATTCATTGGATATTGCAACTTTGTTCATACTTTACATGATAGAAATTTTCAGGAAATGTATGAGAGATATATATAGGTGTATATATATATTGGGACTTAATGACGTATCTCGTAACTTCATTTCATTCAATATTATTTCAAAGATTGAATCTATTCAAGTATTATCTTGTAGTCTCATCTATGTGATGAACTTTTGAAACTAATTATAACTTGAACGGTGGTAGTTCAAGTAGTATTTGGAAAAGATATAAGTATATTGGAGTATCTTGTAACTTCATCTTTTAAACTTATATCTAATAAATGATTATCTTATGTATGTCAAAGATTTTCAGAAAAACGTTGAGACAAGGTTAGATATATGAGATCACCTTGCAACGATAGTTTTATACAGTTATAAACTGGAACTCTGTGTATATTATGCATGGAAGAGGACTTCCAAGATTTTGAAAAGTATATATGTATATATACTGAATATTTTGCGACTTCATCGCATTAAGATATCAAACTTGGTTCATTTCTTTTGACCAAGACTTTCATGAGTACTATGAGAAGGCTCATATATTGTTAATCATTATACATATTATTTTGGTGGGCTTGCTGCTCACCCTTGCTTTCTTCTTTCATCACAGAACAACAGATAGAAAAGATGAACAGGACCAAGCTCCCAATTCGCGAGCGGATAGGAAACGTTCCGTAGTTTCCAATAGGCATTGATGTTGTTGTAGCTGAGGTAGGAACTACCAATAGGCTAGGCTTCAACTTTTGATGTACCAGATTTATGTATATTTATGAATTGTAATAATGGCAAAGAAATGTAAATTATTCAAAAACCCTTTTAAGGTGTATTGGCAGATAATTGTGGAATAAAATGACTTGTGATTATTTTTGGATATTCATCTCTGAGACTATAACTTGTGGTGTGTATGTTTATTGTGGGGTCACAGTACAGAGTAGTTGATTATTTATTAAGATTGGGTGTTATTAAGGGAAATAGAACTCGTGACAACCCGGATCCCCGACCCCGGATTTGGGGGTGTTACAGAAATGGTATCAGAGCTAAGCGTTATAAACCTCAGAGATGATATGACGTTAAAATAATAAGTTCTCTAAGATAATAAGAACTCTTGCCAAGTTCATAGTCGGGTTACCTAAGGTAGTACTGACAGTTAAAACCCTTATGGGAACCCTTATAAATATCGTGATAGAAGCGTAGTCGTTATCATAGATGGTAGCGGGACTCCGAACCCTGAGGTTGAGGAGCAACAACGCGATGATGTTTTATTACTAATTGGAGATCGGATTGTGGATCCGATAGAGCGTCCTAACGCAGGACCGGATGATGTTCATATTGAGGATGTAGTGGTTGAGGATGTTGTCCTAGATGGGATTGTTGCTGAGGAGGATCTCGTGGAGGATCCTAACAAGAATGAATAAAGGACCATTGAGGAATTGATGACCATGGTTAGGGAAACTACCAGAGGTAGGATTGGCCGGTCACTACCGGAGGTTCGTTCAAGTTTGTAAAGATAGTAGCCCCTTTAACGCGGCTTACTCGTAAGACTGAGAAGTTTGAATGGACAGAGAAATACGAGAAAAGCTTTTAACAACTGAAACAAAGGTTGGTGACGGCCCCTATATTGGCATTGTCAGATGGAAAAAGGAGATTTTGTGATTTGTATTGACGCTTCGCATAAGGAATTAGGGTGCTCTTATACAGCACAACAAGGTACTCGCGTACGCGTCAAGAAAATTAAGGGAATATAAAATTTGATATCCCCACCCATGAGCTTGGGCTCGTGGCAATAGTTTTGCCCTAAAGATTGGAGGCACTACTTGTATGGAGAGAAGTGCGAGATTTACCTAAGCCATAAGTGCTCTAGTACATTTTCACGCAGAAAGAGCTCAACATGCGCCAAATGAGGTGGTTAGAGCTAATCAAGAATTATGATTGGGAGATTCTTTATCATTCAGGGAAAGCCAATGTGGTGGCTGATGCCCTTAGTAAAAAGGAGAGACTCAAGATAATAATGTCTTTGGGAGAGTTTATAAGAGATTTTGAGAAAATGGAAATAGAAGTGAAGGTAACCGGAGCCGGTACCGAAAAGCTGTTTGAGATTGCAATACAGACCGAATTATTGGAAAAGAACATATTGTGCCAGAAATAGTGATGAATGAAGGCAGAGAGCCAACAAATAGATATGAGATTAATAATGAGAAAGATGATAAGGGAATAATGAGGTATTCCTATAGAATTTGGGTTCCAAATGTTCAAGAGCTTAAAGATGAGATCTTAGATGAAAGTCATAGTTCAAGGAATAAGATTAAGGGCAAACCCTGAATGTGATAGTCAGGGAGGACGCCATCAAGATAGAAGGAACCCATAAAATAATAAAGTGGAAAATGAGGATTTTAACGTATAAGATAACCCCAAGTATGGGAGAAGGATGAAACATTTCATACTAAGGAAACAGAAAGTCGAGTAAGGAAAGGAGACCGATACGGTACTCCTATACGGCAATTCATGGACCTGTCTAAAAAGGACTTAAACTATTATCCCCAACCACCACCTTGAGGAAACAATGCGGTAGGAAATTCTTTCATGACCTTTAAATTGCTAAGCTCTCAGAGTTCCAAGGAACAGGTTGACCCAGTCGGGGCAAGAGCCTGGCTAAAGGAAATATAGGAATCATTTGAGATTCTAAATGATTGACAAATCACAAAAGACTGTTTTGTCACTTACCCTCCTAAGAGAGAGGCCACCCACTGGTGAAAGGCCAAGGAAGGCACGGAGCAAGAGATTATAATAAAATGATTTAAGTTCAATCAATTGTTTCAGGAAAGTACTTCCCAAGGTTATGGAGATAGTGTAAAATCTTTAGAGCCAGAACAAAGGCAGACAAGTATGATGAATTATGAATCTAAGCTGTAAAAGTTATCAAGATTCATTCTGAGGACACGAATCCAGAATGACGGGATGTTTGAAATCAATGCTTATGTTGTGTTGGTTCATGAAATAATGATAAGAGAAAGGAAAATAAAAAGAAACTGAAGTGGAAAGGAATATAAAGGCAATGGAGTTTGAGGTATGATAAGGGAGTTGGGTATGAGGAAACCCTAAGGACTCGTAGCAATAGAAATAGAAAAGTATGCATTCGTCAGGATGAGGGTGATTCACCATGAGTTAAAATCGATGGTTGAAGGCATAAGAGATACATATATTTTATCCCCTGTAAGTTGGGAGGATTCGAGGAAACCTTGAGATAATTCGAAGGATAAATAATGAGACGCGGATAGACTGAGGAGACAAGGAAGTAAGAAATTAGGAAAATTGGATGAAGGAAGTGACCTTCAAGAATGTGAAGTGTAAGACCGGTGGCTCGATACCCAGAAAGGGAGACGCCAGGTATGAAAGATATCCCAACATTGAGGTGACTATTGAGATAAACAACAAAAGTAAATAAGGAATTATTAAGAAGAGGTTCACGTTGAACACGACCAATATCTTCCAGAACATCCTTGTTATCGTTACCAAATTAGGCAAGAAAAACGGATAACCGTTGTTATCTTTTGGAGGCCATATTGATTGACCTCATTTTGAATACAGATGTTATTGTGAAATTAGGCATATACTATCGAGGTGGGAATGATTGAATAAGACACCCTTATCAGGGATATATGACTTGATTTATCCATGGAAGGATGCATGTACCTTTTTAAAGGTGGAATTAAGGATAGAACATCGGTAACTTAAAATGAATCCTAGGGGAATGCATAAAGGTTGGCATTTCACCCTTAATAGGGATAGTATGAGTTTTGACAGTATGAATTGGAAAGGATTAAGGTAATAACAACCTTTAAGAATTAGTGGAGAAATTTTTTTCAGAAGTATATAGACAATGATTCTGGTATTAATAAATGGTATCTTGATATGCCCTGTATCTAGGGAATACAGGAGGAACGATTCAAGAATAACCTTAGAGGTTTTACAAGGAGAAAGGTAATATTCAAAATTCTCAAAAATAGAAATATTGATAAAGGAAATATGACGTAATTATAATGATGCCAAGTGGGGCACGTGTTAAACCACGAGAAAGTATGGATCGAACCAGTAATGGTCGAAATTGTTCAGGGCAATTAGGACTTAAGATAAAAGATGTTCTAAGTATGATTGAGAGTCAGTCGTGACAGTGATTAACCTCTAAAGACGGAGGCAATACCTTATGGAAAAATGGTGATATTTTTTTTTACTCATCAGATTTTAAGGAAAACATCTTCACATAAGCTGTGATTGAAATGAGGTAGAAAATTTATTTGGAGGTGGTTAAAATGACATTGACTGTAAGGAAATTTTACTATCAGGAAAGGCCAAAGAGGTGGCCGACACTTTAAAGGTAAGAGGATAATTATAGGCGCTTGTGCCAAAGGAATACAGTGATGATGGTTAAAGCTATGAAGGTTGTATTATGGTTTGGAAGATTGACATTCCTTCTGATGACTGTGCAATACCCAACCGTAATAGTAGTTGGTAAAGGTTTAATTCGTGTAATCGCCATGAGTGGGCTATCTATCTCAGAAGATACTATCTTGAGATAAGCCAGGACCATGTTTCAAAAAGTACTAGACGAACCCTTGAGTTAAGTCTTCTATTTAAGGCATACGATTAAGAATGGTATTAACCTGCTATCGTTGCTTTGACTGAAACTCTTCTGCAATTTTATCTACTTCATGTCATGAAAGTACGTTAGAGTTTGGAGTGTTCTTCATGAATTATGATTGGTGGTTATGTTAACTCCTTAGAAGTATTCTATACGACATGTATGGACCCCGTATGGTTAGATATTAAGATATTCATGGAAAGTGAATGACGACAGTAGGTCAGTGGTGGACCATAGTAATGCAGCAATGATTCTGCGAGTAACGAGTCGATTACAACCGTGAGAGTTGTATTGGAATGGATGTTGAGATTGAGTACCACTAATCGGGTCGTGGTGGTGTATAAGTTACCATTGAATAGACTAATTAAGTAAATTATTTACCTACTGAATATTTATTCCTCCTTATCAATAGAGGGTCGTATGACTATACGAGAAAGGTTGCGATGCAAGCATAGAATTCTAGTAACGATGATATCTAGAATGAAATCCCATATTCGATTTTCGATGTCGAGGGAACTCAAAGGTGATTGTGTATAAGCTCGAGGAAGAGCAAGGGTCCATAGAATGATGGACGGAATAGCAAAAATATTTAAGCATGTGAAATGCGATGCAATAATACTTGATATATATACACATATGTTTTGTTCTCCTATGACAAACCTCTATAGTTTAGAGGTAGGTTCCAAGCCAGATATTTTATGGCGGTATATTTTTTTCATATATACAATTCTCTTCAATTCGTTCTTTTCTCTTCTTTTCATTTCATATAAACTGAGAAGAACAACCCTTCCAGAAGGGGAGGTATTACCGAATGACTATCTATCTATGTGATAGAAGCCGAGTAGGATACCAGCTATTATTTAATTGCTTGTCAAGTACTAAAGGCTGGCCACCTTCTGTACTAACTATGCAATGTAACAAGTGTTCATGATCATAGTGATCTCTCAATGAATTCTTTTACTTCTATATGATGGATCAAGCTTTCAAAGATAGAAGCAGCTAGAAAGGAGTAGTATCAGTACGGTGGTATTCCGAATCTAACACATTCGTGATACTGAGGTTGACGTGGTTATTAAAAGGTTATAGAACGCTAACGAGCAAAAGTATGACCAGTATAGTATTAGGTACGGAAGATAGTAATGACTACGAACTGGAAAAGAATGGGTATTGAGAAGCAAAAGCTATAATGCTAGAAGCTATGATGAGAGTCTGTGCAATAGACTTGAAAGAATTTGAAATGGTCACTTAACACGGACTGAGTTTTCTTATGACAATAGATCATATGTCAGTATTGAGATATCGCCTTATGAGATCCTTGAGGGAAGACAATGTCGATCTCCCTTATGTTAGGATGAAGTTGTAAGAGCGCAAGATGCTCGGACCCGCAGTAGTCTAAAGGACCAGGGATATAATAGATCTAATCAGAGGACGGCTGGTAGTAACCCAAGATGGACATAAGAGGTATGTTGATTTGACTCGAAAGGATAAAGAGTATGAAACAGGGGACCTAGTAATGTTATAGGTATCCCTTGGAAATGATTGATGAGGTTCGGAAAGAAAGGAAAGCTAAGTCTACAATTTGTTGGACCCTTGGATATATTAAGACGTATTGGGAAGCTAGCATATGAGCTAGCCCTACCCCCGAACAGGTAGCAAGTTCTTAACGTGTTCCACGTATCAATGTTAAGGAAGTGTAATTCGGATGCCAGATAAATAAGGGCATATGAGCACATAGACATGCAACCCGACGTAACCTATATGGAGCAACCAGGAAGGGTTATAGAGTGAAAAGGAACAAGTGCTTAGGAGAAGAGTTATCAAACTATTCAAAGTTATATGGAAGAACCACAATGTGGGAAAATTTACTCGAGAGTTAGAAAGTGCAATGTTAAGAGAGTATCCCTATTCATTTTCTATCTGATTCCGGGACGGAATCCTTTTAAGGAGGGGAGACTGTAATAACCCCAAATTTTGGAATTTTAAAAACCCTTATGAATAGTGATTTTGCAGATTATGCTGAATGAGAAAACTTTTCATGCCACACTATGTAGGGGTTCTTCTTGTTATTCTGAGATCTTATTAGTACTTTATATGGGATATAAGTGTATGTAAAGATCGTCAGAATCCAAATCCGAACACTTTGATTTTTCCTGAAAATCCACTAGATACCGAAAGAATTGAGTATAAGGTAACAGGATAAAAAGGATCTAAATTCAAGGATTATAAGAGAGGATCATAAAAGGGATATAATATATTGAGAAAGGTTAAGGGAACCTAAGTAATAAGATCTCGGGTATGATCCCTCAAACGAGAAACGAGAATGAAAGTTAAGTGAACCGTATAGCAGATCAGCGGTCATTAGGCAAACAATTAGGAAGTTAATCAAGGAGGTTAGGGATGATGAGGTCATCCAACCAATAAGAAGAGGGCAAGGGATGATGACATCATAAGCATGACATAAGCATGACATAAAGGGAAGGAGATGTGGTTGATTTAAAACCACACAAAGTTCAAGGTTAGAAAGGTAATTAACCAAAAACAAAACAAAAACAACCAAGCTAAGCTAAACAAATCATAAAAACAAAATCATTTCATTTCTCCCACATTGCTCTCGGCTGTTTCTCATTTCAAGGAGAAGAATTTTCAAAATTCAAGTTCCAAGCTTCCTAAATTGGTAAGATAATTATCTAGTACTCCTTATGCATAGTTATGGCTATTCCATGAGTTTAAGCCTCCAAATCATTCACAATATTCTCCAAGAAATCAATGAAGAAGACAATGAATAGTGATTTCAAGGTTTTTAACTTGATTTTTCTTGTTTTTCCTTTAAGATCCAAGCATCCCTAAGTCATCTCAAGGCTTCTTAAGGCTTCCTAGCTACTCCAATCACTTCAAGGAAGGTATAACATCTCCAAACCCTAGCTTTACTTTGTATATTAGGATGATTTTGATAGTTATGGTAAAAGAGTAGCTTGATGCTTGTTGGTTTAGAGTTTGGGTTGGAATGGCAGTGAATTGAATGTTGAAATCTTATGGTTTGGTTAAAGGACTTAAGTATAGTTTAAATTCAAGTTTAAGAATAAGTATAAATTGTTAATATTGAGTTGATTGGGGCTGTTATGATGTAGTGTGGATGGATGTTGGTTGTATGAATGAATTGGGATTGATTGGTGGTTGAATTGGAATGGTATAAAATTGGGAAATCGCGTAAACATAGCCGTCGTAATGTCCGATTTACTTTAGACTGCTTTTGTTCATAACAGTAGGACCCGAGAACTCCCTGCTACGTTTTAACCATTGCCAAGTTTAGATATTTCATGTTACGAGCTTCGTTTTGATATGTAGTTCGTTTGATTCCGATGTACGGTTTAGTAGAAACGACCGTTTTAAGTAACGGTGTTTCGCGAACGAACCGTTACCACTCGCCTTACTTTGAAACATAGGTTAAAGACCTTAAAGGACTAAATGGGAGTATGAATCATTTATGTAAAGTGTATTAGGAAGTTGGTAAGACACTCGCGAAAGAATCGCCTTAAAACCCTTAATGGTTAATTTATTAAAAATGGTGGAGTCGAGGATACTCGAGCGACTTAAGTAAATCGTTAAGCGCGAAAGCGAACGTTAGGACTCTAAATGGTTAAAGTCTAGTTTCTTAAGCGACCGGGGTTTAATTCCGACTTATGTTGTTGTTCATAGGTTATCGGACCCACTTTAAGCTTAAGCCTATCCGGGAGCACTCAGGCAAGTTTTCTACCCGTATAAACTGTTGTTGTGATGTATATGTGTATATGCATGATCTTGTGATAAATGCATATTTGTTATTAGCAAATTCTTGCGATATATTGGAGCATGTGATATGGTATATATGCATGCCTGTTTCGTATTCTTGATTTATATATCTGTTGGTTCAAATGCTTATTAGTTGCATAATACCTATGCTAGAGATAAGCAGTAGTGGCGTATACCCTTAGTATAGGGGACCCAAAGGTGAACATATTTCTAAACCGGGAGTCGATGTTCCCGAGTATATTATATATATATATATATATGGATATAGTTTTCAAAACTATTGATCGAATAACGTTTATTCGATAACTTTATTTTATTTAATGAATATTATTTGAATATTCATTCGAGGACTTATGACTCTGTTTATTCTATTTAATGATTATTATTTGAATATTCATTTGAGGATGTATGACTCCGTTTATTTTATTTAATGAATATTATTTATAATATTCATTCGAGGTATTATGACTCCGCTTATTATTTAATAATATTCTTTATTTTATTAAAGAATAATGTTTCGATAATTAAACTTATTTTCGATTATTCAAATAAAGATAGTACTTTCATATAAGTATATCTTTGGTTATTTAATATCCATTTCAAGTATGAGTTTTAAAACTTCTACTTCGAATATTTTTATAAGGATTATCTTTATGAGAATATTATTTAAATAATAATATTCAGATATTTCTAATATATCGGGTCTGATTTATTTTAATAAATCAGTAGTACTCCAAACATTCTTAAAAATGTTTTCGAGTCTTCAAAATGATTATTAAAGTTAGAGTGGACCCCAAAACTCATTTTTATATTTAAGATCTTCCTTTCAAAGGGGATTTAAATACTCGCTCAAAACCTGGGGGATCCGGCTCTGTGGTGTATTTTACATTCGCAACGTGGTTGCTGTTTTGAGAAAACAATTTGATTACTTGCCCAACGTTCGGGAAGTAAGTCCATCTAATTGAGTCGGCATAAGCGACAGGCCGGGGTACGGTCTATCAAAGTGTAAGGGCTGGGTGGCAGTCCATCAACGCGTAAGAGGCCGGGTGGCGGTCCAGCACAAGGTCCTTATGTGGCCAGGGTGATGACCGGTGGGGGATTCATCCATCTACTAGTAGAAAAGGTTACTTATTGGTATCTTTGTCTGATCAGCAAGATATCAGGTTTATGCCAAAATTTCTTTTCTTTCCAAATTCATTGGATATTGCAACTCTGTTCATACTTTACATGACAGAGGTTTTCAGGAAATGTATGAGAGATATATATAGGTGTATATATATATCGGGACTTAATGAAGTATCTCGTAACTTCATTTCATTCAATATTATTTCAAAGATTGAATCTATTCAAGTATTATCTTGTAGTCTCATCTATGTGATGAACTTTTGAAACTAATTATAACTTGAACGGTGGTAGTTCAAGTAGTATTTGGAAAAGATATAAGTATATTGGAGTATCTTGTAACTTCATCTTTTAAACTTATATCTAGTAAATGATTATCTTATGTATGTCAAAGATTTTCAGAAAAACGTTGAGACAAGGTTAGATATATGAGATCACCTTGCAACGATAGTTTTATACAGTTATAAACTGGAACTCTGTGTATATTATGCATGGAAGAGGACTTCCAAGATTTTGAAAAGTATATATGTATATATACTGAATATTTTGCGACTTCGTCGCATTAAGATATCAAACTTGGTTCATTTCTTTTGACCAAGACTTTCATGAGTACTATCAGAAGGCTCATATATTGTTAATCATTATACATATTATTTTGGTGGGCTTGCTGCTCACCCTTACTTTCTTCTTTCATCACACAACAACAGATAGAAAAGATAAACAGGACCAAGCTCCCAATTCGCGAGCGGATAGGAAACGTTCCGCAGTTTCTTATAGGCATTGATGTCGTTGTAGCTGAGGTAGGAACTACCAGTAGGCTAGGCTTCAACTTTTGATGTACCAGATTTATGTATATTTATGAATTGTAATAATGGCAAAGAAATGTAAATTATTCAGAAACCCTTTTAAGGTGTATTGGCAGATAATTGTGGAATAAAATGACTTGTGATTATTTTTGGATATTCATCTCTGAGACTATAACTTGTGGTGTGTATGTTTATTGTGGGGTCACAGTACAGAATAGTTGATTATTTATTAAGATTGGGTGTTATTAAGGGAAATAGAACTCGTGACAACCTAGATCCCCGACCCCGGTTATGTGGGTGTTACACATGACATTGACTGGACCAAATAGATCAACATGTAGTAAGTAATAAGGCTCAAGAATTGAAGATTCAGTCTTGCTCTTGATTGAAGATTTTCTTTGTTTTACCTTTTGACATGAATCACAAAGGCCATCAGGAGCAAATACTGATTTTGGCAGTCCTCTCACAAGATCTTTCTTGACTAGTTCATTTATATTGTTGAAATTTAAATGAGAGAGTTTCTTGTGCCAATCTCAGCTTTCTTTAATTGTTGCTCTACTTAACAGACAGATTGTATAACCATCAGAACTTGTTGAAAGCTTGGCTTCATAAATGTTACCATGCCTGAATCCCTTTAGAACAACTTTGCCTGTAGATTTGCTTACAACTTCACAGTGTTCTTCAAAGAAATCCACATGATAACCTCTGTCACATATTTGACTAACACTCACCAGATTGTGTTTTAGTCCTGAGACTAGAGCTACTTTTTCACTGATGACATTCCCCAGATTGATATTGCCATATTCCAGAGTTTTTCCCATGTTGCCATCTCCATAAGAAACTCCTGGGCCAGCTTTCTCCATAAAGTCTGATAGCAGGGCTTTATTTCCAGTCATATGTCCTGAACATCCACTATCAAGAACTAGGATGTTCTTCCTGTTGCCCTGCAATCACAAAGACCACTAATGATTAGTTTTAAGGACCTAGACTTGCTTGGATCATTTGGCCTTATTAAGTTTGTTAACATCTGCAGCGGATTTAACATCAGAGTTTATGTCAACATTTTTCTTATCAGAATTTACAGTATCAGACTTTGCATCAGAACTTACACTAAAAGGAATAATGCTAACTTTCTCTATAGAAGGTTTTATTTGATAATAATTATAGTACAAACTATGATATTCCTTACAAGTATAAATGGAATGTCATACACTACCACAATGAAAACAAGGATTTTGTGGCTTAAACCTATCAGACTGACTCTTAACTCCTGACTTAGAAGGTAAGGAGTTTATATTCTTAATCTTCCTGCAAAAAGAAGCCAGATGGTTAGAATTTCCATAGTTATAGCATTTCTTTCTAGGAGCATTAGGAACAGACATATAATTATTGCTTTTATTCACACCTTCCTTTCCATTCCTATTTTTCCTAGGTGGCTTTACCTTGTTTACATCCTTAATCTCTTGCAGCTTGTACTTAAGCTGCTTCTTTGTCATTAAGCCTATGTTAACTTCAATTGGCTTATCATGTTTCAATTTGTCAGAAGTTGACTCTGCCTTAACTTCTGTCTCACTATCTTTCATCTTTTCAGAATCAGACTTTACAGTTTTAGCTACAAACTTAACAGGATTTACCTTTGGCTTATTAGTCTGTTTAACAATAATTGGCTTGATTTGTTCAGTTCCTGTTTCACTTTTATAATCTCCATAACCTAAGCCCTCTTTCCAGTTTCCACTACTTAAAAAATTATGAGTTGTTCTGCCAGAGTTAGTCCAAGTCCTGATAATCTCTCTTTCCTTTTCTAACTCAGTTTTTAGAGATTGATTCAATTTTAAAACTTAATCTCTAACATAAAAAGCATCATATCTTTCTTTCTGAGTTTGATGGAACATAACTAACTCTTTTTCTAAATAGTCATTTCTTTTCTTAAAAGCCAGATTTTCAAAAGTTAACCTATCACATGTTAAGGTCTGATCTCTATAGCTAATGAATATGGTTTTAAGATAAGATCTCAACTCAGTAATATCATCAGTATGAAAAGCATAAGTTGTTTGAGGTACCTTTAACTCAGCAGCTTCGAGACTGCTATCTGCATTTTCCATCAAGGCATAGTTCACCTCATGTTCAGAATCTGAAGTGTCTGTCCAACTTATCTTCTTTATGACAAGTGCCTTGCCTTTGTCACCTTTTCCTTTCTTGCAAGTAGGAGATATGTGGCATTTCTCACCACAATTGTAGCATTTAACATTTGAGTAATCTCCTCTGTCATACTTTCTTGCTTTGCCTTCAAATTTTCTGAATCCCTTCTTATCAGAACTTCCACTTTTCCTGAAAAACTTCTTTCCCTTTCTGAATTTCCTGTAAGCTATCTTTGTGATGCCCTTCACCATAAGAGCACACAATTTCATCATCTCTTCATCAGCATCCATCTCAGATAGATTTTCAGTTTCTGAATCATCATCATCATCATCAGAACTTGATGAGTCTGAATCAGACTTTGTGATGAGAGCCTTTCCTTTGCCTTTCTTTGAGATAGCCACTTTGGGGGATTCTTCCTCAGCCTTTATGTGTTCTTGATGATGGTGAAGTCTTGGGAATGCTTGGTAGGGTTTTTGGAACCTAGATCAACCGTTAAAATCAAGAAACCAAAGAAAAGTTACTATTCATACTATTTATTATCTTTCTTAAATTTATTTGAGAAAAAGGCATCGGGGTTGGATGTATGAAGCTTGGAAATTAATGAGGGATTTTTTCCATGACTAGAGCTTGGAGTTTTGAGATTGATTTCTTGCTCCTTTTTGGTTAGGGCCGAATGGAAGAGAATGGTGAGGGAGAGAGAGAATTTTGTGTTGTTGCTTGGATGCTTCTTGGAGAAGTGATGTGTTAGTGTATATGTCTCATCCTAATTATGCATATCTACTACATATCTTTGCTAGCTTGCACAAATTCAAAGCTAGGTTATTAGCTACGTGTTAGGTCACACACACTGTAGAAGGGGGTTAAATACAGTGTATACTATAATCAAATCGAATTAAGAACACAAGTATGAAAAATAGAATAATCTTATTAATAAAATAGTATTACAATGGAACCGTTCTCTCTTAGTGATGAACAAATATCACGAGAGAGGTTCTAGGGTTACAATGAATAATATTCTCGATATGATAATACTTATAGTATAAACCCTATGTTGTGTTTATATAGACACACAGTTACAAGATAAACTTCTAATTGATATCGAACATAAGTCTGCATCCTAAAATATATCAATTAGTTATCTTTTTCTCCAAGTCTTCTATTCTTCATAGAATTCTTCTCCATGCATATCTCTTCTTGTGTTTGTCTTAATCTTCTTTCCTTCAATCAACCGCCTTCCTTATCTGAATGTCTTCTTAAGTCCTGATATTATTACCTGATAAATATCTTTTGATATCTTAAGTTCTGATAACTTAAGTTCTGATATCTTAAGTTCTGACTTCAGTATAAGTACTGATTTCCAGTTAAGTCCTGATTTGTCCTGTTAGTCAAGATCTGAAAACTAAACATAAATCATTATTAGACATGACATCACAAATATATCTAACACTAAGCTACTTGGTTTAGGTTTTAGCTGACTATTTCTTAGTTTTAGGTTATCATTTCTATATAGCTTAGCTTACTATTTAATAAATTAACCATGGTTAATTTCTTACCATAGTTAATTAGTTTACTTAGTTTGGTTCGATACGTTTATTTATTCGTTTACGCGTTTTTTCGGTCGCTTAATCGTTTTCCTAATAATTTCTCGTAAACGGTTCGTGGTGTAAATCCTTTCACATACATTCTTTATGTTTTGAAGTACCGTTCTTGGATATAAATACGTAGGATTTTAAATTAGTAATTATGTTGTGATTCCCGTAATCCTTGATGATTCGTAGATACGGTCATTTTTCAAAGTTCGTTTTCTTCGAAAACTAATAGCATTTGCATACACTCACTTGGTACGTATAATCATGTTATTACCTTCGAAACTCAATTTCTCATGCACAACATAGTGTGGCCTAAAAAGTTTTTCCCGTTTGTCAGGGTTACTATTTATTAAGCTTTTAACAATGTCTCAAAAAATTGATTTATTATATTACTATTCATAAAGGTCTTTTACCGATGTCAAAAATTTGGGTTCTTACATCTTGGATCAGGATTCTGACCCCTTACACCATGATTCATAAATTAGATCAGGAATCCTGACCTCTTGGATCAGGATTCCAACCCCTTCGACCCCGAGTCCTAAATCTTAGATCAGGAATCCCCAATTATGAGCTGCAAGCCTTTCAACAGCCATAACTTTGTGCTCATTTTCCTGATTTGAGCTTATAATATATTAAATCGAAGCTTATACCTAGATCTCCCCTTTCTTTTTCTTTAGTTCATCTGACTAATTGTGTTGTCCTATTTGGATGCTCAATTTAATTAAACACCCAGGTTTAAAGTGTGTCAAGTATAAATACCTCATTTTCTTTAAACATTTTTAAGCTTGTAGGAGCCTCATCTTAATTCTGTTCTTGACTAGATACGGCTCTTCGAACCATGGGATTCGGTTTTCCTTCCTGCCCAACTCCAGGTGCATTAATCTCTTTAAAGAGTAATATCCATTGTCAACAAAATCATTATTTTACTTCTTACATTATAAGAAACTTATTTCTGATCTTCAACAATCCCGGTTTTGGCTTAATCAAATTTAGAGCATGTGTCATGTCTTCTTTCATTCTTCTCAGGCTCAAAGGCCCCGGCCCTTGGGACGGAGTGATTCCAAATGGCATTCCAACCTTATCTTTGTAGGTTAGCAAGAATGACGTAACTCCTGCATTTACTTTGTAAGTGGTACAATTCACCCCTAATATGGGAAGTAGATAGTCCGCTAAAGCATTTCTCGAATATTCGGTCCTCTTCTTCAGTCCATCAAGGACTATTCACATGGCCGCCTCGGCTTGCTTATTTACTTTGGACAAGCATGAAGTAGGAATCACAATTATTTTCCTCATAATTGTTTGTTTGTATTTTTTAAATCCTTGTTGCTGAGCTGATGTTCATCATCCACCACTGAGATTCGCGGAAGTCCATGTTCATGTACCACACTTTCTCACAGAAATTATGTTACTTGCTTGGTGGTTATCATAGCTATGTGTTTAGCCTCAATCCACCTCCTGAAGTAACTTATGGTTACTATTAGGAACTGCCTTTGGGCGTTGGCTATGCGCATGCTTCATCTGCCAGCATTTCTGACCGATATAATCTAAATAGGATACGTTTTGAGTGACAGCCTTGCCCCTTAAGTGTAGCCTACGGTTCTTCTCATGTATTTCCTTCAAGGCTAACTCTGTTTTTCGAGGTTTAGGGCATTTCAAGTAAGGAATCACGAACTACTTTTTACATAAAGTCTTTGCAATTAAATTGAAGCTCCAAATCTTTTCCAGCGTTTTTATGCTCTCATGGCATCATCCGGTCACCGACTAGTTTTGGATTGAGTCACCTAGGAAACATGTCCTCACACGTATCGGTGCTATCAGTTTTGTATTAGTTTTTGGGTCTTCGTGACTTAGAAGTAAAAACTTCCCGTGTAACTTTCTATGTCCTAGGCAACAGCCTTCATGCTTTCCTCCCTCGGGATGTAGCCCTTATTAAATTATGTCGTGGATTCACAAGTTTCTAATATTTTATTGTTGTCCCATGCTTTATTTTGAATTTCCCATTTACTTTGAGAAATCATCAACATTGAGTCTCCGCAAACTTTTGAAGTTCTTGACCCTCGGGGTTTAGCTGAGACAATTCTGGCCAGCAAGGCCTCATACTTGTCTTCGTTGTTCATCATTTGAGAAATCCAATATCAGGAAAAATTCTATCATAGATCTATCATGATCTTGCACTACTTGTTTTTTTTGACGATCTATCAAAAGAGAGAACCGAATATCACTTGAGTATCAAATATCACTTGAGTATCAAAATAGAGAATCGAATATCACTTGAGTATCATCTATTTCCAACCGAATATCACTTGAGTATCATCTCTTTCCCCCTCATGGGGTATGTCTTCCTACCCCTGACTTCTTGGTTGTCAATAGGGCATTCAACCATGAAGTCAGTCAAATCTCGAACATTTAACATGGTACATGTTTATACTAATTTCGTCAGACTCAATTGTCCACTTAAATAACCTTCCACTAGTCTCAGGGTTGTGCATCATGCCCTCTCGGTGACTAGTTTTTTCATATTACACACCTGGAAATATGTTTTAATTTCCTCGCACCATGGTTATACTTCAATTTCTTAGTAGGTGGGTTGTTGAACCTCTATGTCTTTTTTCTCAGGGACAAATCTCAATTACGTAATTGAGTTTTCCATGTATGGATTCAGTACTTCTTCGGGTGTTCCGGTCATTTGCTTCTTTAATTCCTTAAATATTATTAGGCTTTTATCAGCCCATGAAGAATCCTTTACTTTCTTCCATGCCGTGAAGAAGGGCAAACACTTATCACTGGATTCGGAGATGAACCTCTCCTAAATTGCACTTTTTAGTTTCTCTATGTTCTTAATGAAAGATGAAAGTTCCATAACCAGGATTCTTATCAACATTGGCCTTGATTCCCCACTCGGAGATGTGGCCCAAAAATTTCCACATCCTACCTCGAAGACACACCTTGTAGGATTTAACATCATCTTATGGTGTACTAGCACTTCAAATGCCTCTCGTAGGTGTTTCACGTATCCTTCCTTTTTTAGGCTCTTAATTCTATTATACCGTAGACTCTCATGATCTTTCAATAGAGATACTCAAAAAATTCTACCTTCTAACCTTTGGTAGGTGGCATCTAATTTCTCAAAATAAAATTAGCAAAAAAGATACATAATATTACAAAATTAATGAGGAGTGGTACCTTAGGAATGTTGTCCTTATAATTAGCTTATTATTTTGTGAATTCTCGCCTACCAAGGGCAAAACTTTCTCGACTACCAATTCTCTCGGTCTTTTGGAATTCCATGTCTTCTTTTAGAGGACCTACCCCCTGACTCAATCGGGACTTTAATCGTGGCAACATATCATAAAAGGCAAGTTGGGAATCAGCGAGTCCCATTTGCCAAGAATCTTTTAGAGTTTTATATCATAGTGTGACGATCATCGGGTTTTAATGGAGGGATTTCATCCCTTCCAAATCAGAATCATCAAAATTAGTGGCAATTTCCACTGTCGCTCCTTATGGTGTACTACCTTTCGGGTACAAGCTTTCATTGAGCTTCTAGAAGTCACATCGATCGTTAATCTTCTATAATTGGCACTCGGGGATGCATGTTTCTCTAGAGTATCTTGTTTTCCCCTCTTATTCTTTATAATCTTTCACTTTATTGCTTCCTTCACTATCTTGGTGAACCTATTCAGTATTCCTCCCTAGACTAGAAACTCAATTTTATTCTTTAGCTGACGGCAATCGTCTATGTCCTCTTCGTGAAATCTTGAATACAAATTTGTGGTCCTCTTTTCAGGATTTACGCGTAGTGGCTTTAGCCATCGACCATCTTCTTTTCATGTTTATCAAGATTCGGCTTCTTGGAGCATTAAAACGTACATACTTATGAACTTCGGTTCTCTGTTGTTCTTTCTCCGGGAAGAGTCTCCATCAGGGATACCTACCCTTATCATGACACTTTTGATCCTTCTTTTGCTTCTAGTCGTTATTTCTATCGCCTCCTATCAAGGGTCGAATTCTTCTTCATGTTGTTTTATTTTTGCCTTCCCACTGTTGTAATTTATGTATGCTTTTTATTTTGATTTCGTCCAATGATAACTTAAAGTTAACATCCCAGGCTTCTTGTTGGACTATCACTGACATCCCATTACTCAAATAAATGTTGATTATGGGTTTTCTTTGAATCGGTCTAGGTCATACAAGTATTCTTTTTATCCTCAGTTCATGTTCTTGGGGATGTAGTGTAGCTTATGCACTTTTGCACCATAATCGAGTCATGCCCCCCGGAATTTAGGAAAATGTCATGCTCTTTATCAATCGTGCATTGACTGTTGTAGTAGAGATGTTGAAAACTTTCTTACGTGCCTATTTGGATTACTGAATCCATCATGCGCCCAGATTGGGATACCTTCAGCTCCCTTGAAATATATGTATTCATAGTTTCTCTAGTATAGAGATACGTTGGATCATTCGGACCTTTAAGGGGCATCAATTTTTTGGGATCAACCCCTTGAATTTCCGTCTTCCTCATTTAGGGAAGGCCGTTCGAACGAACTACATCGGGGAATCGACCCTCAGGGCTCCAAGCTTTCAAAATTTTACAAGTAGTCGAGTTTTTGCTCCCTTTTCAGGTTTCTTTTACTCCGCTAAATCATGAGTTTGATTAGATGAGAATTCGCTCTTCCTCATCATAAGCTTCCAGTCCATGAGGCCCTCGAGGCTTGGGACATCCTCCTTCGGTTGGTCACTTCCTGGACGTCACCTTCTTGGAGTGGCTACCTTATCAATTCAGATTTCATCATCCTCCGTATAGGGATTGGAATAATCATAAAGTTGGTCATTGATGTATTTCAATCCTTGAATATAAGGGGGTGTATAGCCTTTGCACGGTTGATACTGAATTCCGCTCTTTGATTATAATCTTTAAATCTATCATTCATGGTTCGCGAAAGAAAAATATTGGTTAAGCTAAGATCTCAACAACCATTTGAAATTGGGGATTCGACCCTTGAACTTGAGGATTCTATCTTTTGAATTTGGGGATCTTAAATCGTCCCTTCGTGCCCTCGAGACTATGAACGTATTCTGACAATGGGCTATGTGTTTGGTCGTCTCCTTCTTAGCTCGGTCTCCTTGCCAGATGTACTATCACTTTTCGAGGTATAGTTTCAGACTCTTTTACAAATGGGGCTCAGCCCTTGCAAATACCAGAATTCATACTTCTAATGCGATCGACTCTGACGTTTACTTTAATCAGGTAGGTTATTGCTCCTCCTAGATGAAAACATAATTTGTTAACATCTAAAATATGATTGAGGATTCACCATTTGGTCTTTCACTCCTTGAGATTGGGTATCGGTCCCTTGAATCAGCGTTCAGGTCACAAGGAATCCCATAATTACAGGACTAGCTTCTTGATTTTGTGATTGAAAGTTGCGATATGGTGGAAGCGATAACTTGAGTTGCGGCTGGTAGATTGTGGTTTCTCTATGATTCCAGATTTTTTGGGGTTCCCGGATGTATACTTCATGAGCACGGATCCTCTTCTTTATTATTTGGGGATTCATCCCTTCACGTCATTGGGGATAAAAATGCCCTTTGACAATAGGTTCCTTATTCGGCCGCTCCCATCTCGGGGCGATCTCCTCTTCATATAAACAATCACTATCCTCGATACGGGGATCATTGAAATCGTAACTTCTCCCTTCAGTGAGGTTTGGCCCTTACAAATAGCGAGGTTCGTACTCCTCATGTACTCAATGTTGCGTTTCTCCTTAAAGTTTCACATCTCATAAGGTGGGCGATCATTCACCCTTGAGGGAAGCACAATTATTAATATCTGAAATTCGGATGTTCATTAGTGAGAACATTATCTATAGCTTGGGACTCTTTTCTTAATTATGCATCCCTTAAGGTTGGAGACCATTGTTTTTTCTTAATCAACGGTTGGGTAATGGGGATCTTCGTCCTTGAGAGATTAGTCCCTCAGATATTGAGGTTTAACTGCGGTGGAATCTCAAAGTTGGATGCGACGTTGTGCATCGCATCAGGTGGTTTCTCGGTGCTTCTTTGTGCTTTCATGGTTGTCATCTTCTTCCCACAGACGGCGCCAAATATTATGAATAAAAAACATGTATTTATTTATTGCGTGTATTCAATGTTAGGGTTTGATAAGCTTCGAATTTTAATGGCTGCGCTTGTGTTTCGTGGCTTAAATCTGCCCTCACAAGATGCCTACGTACCTTGGCGTATGCCAAGGATCAAGGCAAAACGTAGTTCTTGGTGATGTTTGCCCTCGGAGCTATGGCAGCGAGAGCTCACCAAGGATGTAGTGACTTTCATGTCCTTCGAGGACTGAGTCTAAAACGTTGTTCCAGATAATGGCCTCGTGGCTTGTAGGACGCCTTCGCGGTTTTACGATGCTTAAAGTTGTCTTCCAAAACGTGATTTCATGGTGGTGACGTCTGGAGCTCTTATCCCCAAAAACGTTCTGCTGAAGTTGAAGGGGTAAGACCCTTTATATAGATGTTAAGAGTCTAGGAATTAGGGTAGAATTGGGTGGCTTTATGGGCAAGTCTCCACCTCTGATTGGACTTTGGAGTCCTAAAAAGCAGGAATTAGTTTACTTCTGAATTTAGGTTGCTTGGAGGCTACTTCTTGTAGAAGTAGTTACTTATTTGAATACATTTATTGGGTTGTTTAATTAGCCCCTTATTAATTATGAAATTAATAAATAATTAGGATTTTGAACCTTATTAACTGGGATATTCCCTTTGACCAAATCAAATATGATTAATGAGACATTAACTCCGTAATTAGGGTTATTTTTATTCCCTATCAGTATGGTTAATTAAGTAAAATAATAAAATTATTAAATAAGTGTAATTATATAAATTAACAAAGTACTAATTACCGTTACACAAAATTTTAAAATTTTGTGCATTATATAATAGTATAAATAAATAGATTTTATTTTGGAAGTTTACATGAACACTTGTGAAACCATTCATCGATGTACTCGCGATATCAATCTCAGCTAAAATTTGCCGCCCGGTTCATTATTGCATTCACGGGAAATTTGTGAAATTGCAAGAATAAGAAAACGATGTAGTGAAGTGGAATCTCAGAGTTAGGGACACAATTATGTATGTATCATCGGGCACTGACATCTCAATTGTATAAAAAATCTCTAATTAGATTCTTTTTTGGCCAGACATTCTGTCTTTCTCTTTTTCAGAATTTGAGTGATATATTGCTTTTGCTTATACGTATAAACACATGGGGGTCTCCAATTTGAACATATACAGATACTTTTTAACTGTTTTTGTATCATCTAAAGTCTATATATATGGAATAATAATGCATGTGTGACGTGAATTTCACGAGTTTCTCGCGTGTTTCTACTTGCAACGACAGTCCTTTCTCTGATCAACTGTGTAGGAGTACTATAATTAAACTAAACATTCTAATGCCATGCAACCCTGCCGCCAGCTTAATTATGATGTAAATTAACCTGATTAAAATTAAGTTACTACCCTATTTAACAATTTTGTTCAGGGTAATTAGTTAGTAAAGAGAAGCGAAAAATAATTACAGTTGAGCACTGGCCCATAGTCCTCAGCCCATTTGGAAATATATGACCTGTCTGTCCGTAATTCTAGTCCTATACATGACTAATTTGAGCAAGAAATTATTTTGAGCAAACAGTTATGTTGTATTTGACCGAAATGAATGAAATTCGGGTTATGATTTATGTAGCTATTCATATTTTATTATTTTTGCTCCATTTCATTCATAATAATATAATTTAGAGCTCAAGACTGTTCTATTCTCTTTCTATACCTATTTTCTTCCCAATTTCTATTATAAAAAAATTGAACTTACTTTAATATTTTTCCAAATCTTATCTTCAAGCTTTTTTGTAGCCCATTAATTTACACATTCCGATCCATTCCATTCTTTCTCCCAACAAAATATAATATTGATGTATTTGGAAATATGCTAACAATATGGACGTGATTAATTAAGTCATAAATTAGCCCTTTCGAAGTATTTACGGTGGGGAATGGTATATTCTTTTTCTGGCGATACTGTGTGTGACAATAAATATTTTGACTTAAAAATCGGGGGGAAATAACCGATAAAAAATGGGTCGGAAGGAACCTAAGAGGCGTGAAAACCCCGTTTTTCTTCTCAGACTATAATGCAAATACGTCTGTCGGCTTAGAAATGCAAAAACGAAATGCAAAAGAATGGTGAGTAAAGTTAAGGGGCAGGGATTTTGGAATGAGGTAACCGCCGATTTTGACTTTAGAGGCCAATACATCCTCTCCTGTCTGCACGTGAAAGCCATGTATGTAAGCTTTCTGGGTCTGTTACCTCTCTTCTCTTTTTCTTTTCATGCATGTATGATTTTGAATATATGTTTTTCATATGGGAGGCGTTTGGATGAATCATGAGAAAGCGAATGAGTAATGAGAATGGAGGATATGGAAATGGGTTTAATGGAAATAGAATTTCAAGGGTATGATGGGTTTGATTTACCCCATCCCCCACCACTAAATTAATAATCCAAACACTATCATTTGGGTTTAAGATTCCGATTCTCGTTAACCGGACACATTAATCATCAACCAAATACCCTTTCTTGTTGTGCATTTTTGACATTCCGTGTATTCAAAACTAAACACATATTTGATACTTTTGATACGTGAACTTAAAAGTAAACACATATTTATAATTCATTATTTCGTGTCCATTTCGTGTATATTTCCTATTTAAAAATATATAAATAAAATATAAAATATTATATATTTGAATATATTTTTACACACACATATATATAATATATATTTACATATAATAATATATTTTTGAATATATTTTTATAAATATATATGAATTATATATATGTATATATATAATATTACAAAAATATGTATATTTATATAAATGGATATATAAATATCTTATATATATTTAAATATTTATTAATAAATTAATTTATGTCCCATAATTTCGTATGCTGTTGTGTACTCAAGGCTAAACACATATCCGTACCCGTTTAAATTTTGTGTTCCATCATATCGTGTACTTTTTTGTGTACCGAAAAGCCGAATACATATTCATTTATATTGTATCGTTTTCATGACATTTTATCATATCGTATATCAAATTGCCGCATCTAATCTTATGTTAAATTATCTAATTGGTTATTAAAGTCGGTCTAATGTATTAAGTTGATCATTAAATTGAAATGATACTTGGATAGTTACATATATTTTATTAAGTTTTCTTAATCTTTAACAAGAGAAATGTTAATATGATTTAAAAAAGTTTTTTGACTAGCGAGAAGTTTATTATATTAGCGGTCATGATTATATTCTCGCTTTGAAAATAATAAACTAATATCGATTGATTCGGTTAAATTTTAAAAATAATTAATGGAGTGTACATGTCATTGAATTTGTTGATTATCCTCGTATTGTTTAATTAGTGATCAATTTGAAATATTAAACTAATTTCGATGATTAATTGGATAATAATAACTCATTAATCTTATACACAGATTGAATTCGGATTCTATTTTTCGAATATGTTACCTGAATATTTTTACAACTTGACGGAGACCTACTGTCAAATAACGCACCTCGCATGCACGCTGCCCAAAACCTACGGAAATGGAATATGTGATGTGTCCGGAACCTTCTGTCCGGGTCGTGTTCAAACTCATAATTAAGGGACTGTGGTAGACTACTTATCCGCCCCGATCTTAAACAATTTATTGAATCGGTATGTCAGAATTCACACCAAATTATCAATCAATAAGAAATTGCCTGTAATTCATTCATCATTTACACTAGACATTTTTATCTTTGGTTTTTGCTGCTGCAGCATACAAGTAGCTCTTTTCTCTCTGTTTAATTCCCGTCAACAGAAAAATATCTGTATAAAGAGATATATGCATGTTTGACTTTAAGTCTTAGATATTATTAATCTAATACTGTATCTGTCTCATTCATTTATATATACTTTTATTTTTGGAATGCATCATTTAATTCTATATATTTCAAAACTTATCAAAAATAGTAAAAGTTTTATAATATAAAAATTAACTATACCCACTTACAGTCACTACTTTATTCCGCTAAACTAATTTTATACATTTAAAATTGATTGATGCCACCACTTTATCCATCTTTTTTACTTTTTTTTATAATATTTTATTTTTTTTATAACCTCTATGGCCAAATCAAATATATACAATTTAAGAGGACGGAGAGGGAGTAACAAGGAAGAGCTAAAATTGAAATGTCCAGTCCCAAATATGAGTATAGACCCAAGTCATCATAGACAACAAGATGACAACTTCGAAGATGTAAAACAGGTAAATGGCCCTAGACCCCTGACTTCTCACTCTGCAAAACACCTAACACGAACCAAATTGTTCAAGCCAACCTAAACAACTTGGTAATTGGTATGGAGAATACTGGTGGTGTTGTGAAGAATTTAATAATCGGAATTCATCTAGAACCAATACAATTCTAGTCAAATTTTAACTTTTTGATGCCATCTTTCTTGACTTAAATTTCTTACGGAAGTGTGAGATTAAATTCCTTAGTGATTTATTTGAAATTCTTATGAAATTTTGTACAAGGTATGTTAAAGGAGTTGGTCGTTTTTATCATTCGCTATAATTAAAAATTATATTGACTACCTTCGATCAGATTTTTCTAAAACAATTGTAAACTATGGTCAATTTTATAGTATTTGTACTGAACTTTTTCTACATAAATTTAGTTATTATATATTTTACACAAAATATTAACTTTTCGAATTTTTTTTACGATTTAACTATTTTCTGAAAATATTTGCAAAGATACAGTGTAACCAAAATTGACGAGATATCCAACAAGTTGCATCGAGTTATTCAATTGTATAAATTCAGAAACTCGTCTAGTTTTCATCTAATTGTATTGAGTTGCAGAAAGCCGCCGTATATTTGCATAAAAAATTTAAAAAATAAAATATATGCAAAAAAATATACAATTTTTTTTAAAAGGTGACTGTAATTTTGCAAATATATCTTGGTAATTGGGTATTTTTTAAAAACACCCTTATAAAATTTGGGAAGAGGATCGAAAATTGTGTTTTCAATTAAGATTAAAAAATATTCAATCAATCAATTAACCGTATCCAGTATATACCGCCTAAAGCAGTGTTTGTGGAGGATATACTGCAGTGTCTATGGAGGATATACTGTACGCACCCTTACCCTAGCTCCAAATAATAAAGAGGTTGTTTCCATATAATTATTAAAATATAAATTGAATTTTGTGTCGATATATTTAAGGGAAATAAATTGAATAGTACCTCAATTATTATTGTTTTATTGTTTGGATCTGTGAACTAAAGATTCTCTATTTCAGGTTATTTAAATTTTAATTTTTCTAGCTCTAAGTCTTTCCGTTAGTAAATCAGTAACAGCCATTATTTTTTGCTAACATGGCACACACATTTTCTTGAGTTTTTGATCTGGTCAAAGGCCCGGTTGAAGGTGTTATTGAGCTTAAATCACGAGTTCTAGTAACCAAATTGACGTCCAAATTAAACATTACCTATTTCTAACCTCAGATTTTACGATTGGTGTAATTTTAAATTTCTTGTGGCCGAATTGTAATACTTGTAGAGTTTTGATCGGAAAACCTTAAATTGAGCCCATTTTTTTGATTTCGTTAATGCATAAATATAGATATGTTAACTAGGAACCTAATGCTATTTTTATTTAATTTTCTTAAGCAAGATTCTAACGACTGTTAGAATCTTTTCAACGGAAGGACCTAATCAGGAAAAATTTAAAAGTATAATTACCTAAAATACAAAATGGTTAGTTTAGAAATTCAAAAAATAAAACAACAATAGTTGAGGAATGATTCAATTTATTTTTCCTATATTTAATGAAAAATCTCATAAAATCTTGATGATTTAAGTATTTTTTATAAAATTCTTGAAAATGTTATATATTTTGACTATTTCTATGAAAATATACAATAATAAATTGATATTTAAAGGATTTCATAAAATTATAATTAAATAGTAAGAGATTTGTATCGTAACAATATGATCAACCAAAGAGAATTTGCCCAAAATACCCATTGTTGTGGCATAAACACTTGAGTGTGTTAGTATTTAATACTAGGATTTGTGACTTTCAAATTTTAATGGCTTCTCTTGCGTTCGGGACTATCGGTCCTTAAAAGATGCATGTGTATCTCTGTGTTATAGAGAATCAAGCGAAAAAATATAGTTCTAGATTGAGGGACAGAGCCCTTTATATAGAGATGAGTCTAGGGTTAGACTTGTGTTGGGAGACTTGGTGGACAAGTCTCCAACTTAGATGGTATCTAGGAGTCCTATAAGGGAAGGAACTCCAGAACCTTCTATGTACGTCTTTGAGTCCGTTTAGAACACATGTCTCTGCTCTTCCAGCCGTATTGGGCCTAATCCGTGAACAACTTGTGTTCGTGGACCTTGACGACCTCAGTTGGTGAGCCATGGGCCGTCTTTAGCCTGCTACGAGCTCAGACCAGACAGGTCTGTACTGACTTCAGACAAGAAGCCCAAGTGTAATTAATGCGACATTTAATGTGTCTTTAGGATGTATTTGCTATCCATCTCATTTGCCCCCAACTTTCCTGAATACTGCTTGAGTTTTCGTGGAAGTTAAAATGGTCTAACCGCGACTCGGGGTACTTTCGGCCCCTATTGGGTATCGGCCCTTCATGGTTGTAAGCCCTTCATGGGTATCGTCGTTTTATCGTAAAATGTGGAGCGGCCTACACATTTACAACGACTTGCTATTGCGTGTATACACACTTAAGGCCTATGTACAGGTCATTTGGATAGTGTTTTACACTAAATGATCCTAATCGGGACTAAAAAGCGAGCGTTTATCACCCCTTAACCTTTTCCAAGGTTAATTATAGGGTGAAAGCTGCTAACTAGCCTTAATCGGGGCTAATCGGCCCTAGTAGGGGCTAATTTCCATGTACAAGCTGCTAATTAGGCTTAAAAGAGCCTAATTTTAAGCTAGAATGCACTAATCGGCCTTAATCGAGGTTAATCTGCCATAATCGGGGTTAATCAAGACTAATTAGTATGCATAAGACACTAATCATCCTAAATTCACATTAATTATAAGAGTCAATAGGTTAAACGGTCCTAATCTAGGCTAATTTCATCATAAGAATCACTAATTCCCCATAATTTGGGTTAATTACGCTTAATATTCACTAATCGGCCATAATCTAGGTTTTATCTCAAAATCCTGAAAATTTAAAAATTTCCAAAAAAATTCTGATTTTTTCCATTTTTTCCAAAATTTTTGAAAATTTTCGAAGGGGGGTCACCGGGGTCGAGCAGAACTTTCTGCTATAGGAGGCTATGCTCGGCCTCATGCCTTCAATTGTGGGCTACTTAGCCACTTGGAGGAGAGTCTCCTGGTCGGCCACCTCCTGGTCGGCCTAGAGCAGGTCCTCCTTCTTCGTGCTGTCCAGGGACTAGGGGTGCCTGACCCTATTTTTTTTAATCTCTCACTCGGAGTTCAAGTCTTCTACATACCTGTTGAGTGTCATTTATGACACTTTATAACGCTTCATTAAGCTTTGAATTGGTGTATTTATACTCAAGTTGGTTTTTAATGTATTTTCTAGTGTTTTTGCATTTCAGGCATTAATCCAGGATTCAGGTGAATTAGCATTATTTTGGTGCTAATATGGTTTTAGGATGGTGTCCATGGAATATAACTCGTGAAACCAACTCATTGCAGCATGAATTGAAGAAAAGCAGAATTTTCTCCAGGAGCATGGCACGCCCGCGCTGTCATAGTGCGCGGCCGCGCCCAAACTACAGAGATGCAGCGCGCCCGCGCTGATGAAGCGCGTGGTCGCGCCGGTTCGGGATGTTAAAATCCTGACTCTACTTGGCTTCTAATTGGAGGACTTCTACTTTGCATGGGCTGCTATATATACTTAAATAAAAGAATTTTTTCAAGAGAGAGACGTACCAGAGCATAAGGAGAAGGCGTAAGAAGACCGTTTTAGCACGATTCAACGAAGACGAAGAAGATCTAGTTCTTACTTGTGATTTTTTGTTCTAAGTTGTACTTTGGATGCTAGTTTTCTTATTCCTGAACCTATACTCTTATTTCGTACTTGGTTTATTATTTGTTATAAATACTACATTTATTATACCATGCTTTCATCGGAACCCAAGTTGATGATGAGTCCGATTACGGGCTAATCGTTATCATGGAATTCTAGCGGATTTATTTATGGATTTTTTTATTTGATTTATTTCGATGCCTTAGTGTGTGGTGACTGTATGATAACCTAGTATTGGTTGTGCTTATTCGTCTTATGAGCGTCGCGAACTTATAAGATAGTTTGTTAATTCTTAATAAAGCGAAAGTGAATTTAAGGGTTTAAAACTTGCCATGCTAGCATAGATTCATGTGTTATTGTTATGCATGATTCGTAGGTAATTTTAACCATCTTACTTGTCCTATGTAATCACGATGGATAACTTGCACATTAAACCATTATGTTGTCAAATTCTATAGACATATAAGATCTCAATATAATTGGTGTCTATTCATCTTCTATCTCTTTTAAGGATGTCTGGTAGTATGGAATTCGTGCAACGAAAGTGGCGTTTATCAGTTTCGTGTTATCTGATTAGTGTCATCACCATTACATGCTAAGGTTAAGAACGAAAAGGCTATTGAATTAAGTACTTAATGAAGTTAGAATCCCATGTTTATGTCATATATTATTCAACTCTCTATACTCTCTTGAGTTAATATTCTTTAGTATAATTCTCCATAGTTAATCGTAGTATAATCAAAACTAAATTTGTTATTCGTCTTAACATTGAATAATAGCCATATCATTGTTGCATAAGTGCATAAATCATAAAGTTAATCTAAGCATGTCCCTGTGGGAATGAACTAGAAATAATTCTATATTACTTGCGAACGCGTATACTTGCGTGAATTTTAGCGCGTGTTTAGCGACTAACAAGTTTTTGGCGCCGCTGTCGGGGACTATTGTGTTAAGTTTTAGTTTAGGTATTTGTCATCAGTGATCGTTAAAGTTCATTGACTCGGACATTGTTACTTACTTACTCTTTTCCTTGTCGTGTTTCAGGTACTCTAGCGAGCGTGTGTCCATACGCGTTCGCGGGCTCGTATGAGAACTCTGGATCAAACCGAGGAAGAAGCTGTAGTGATTTGAAGGAAAGTTTTTAAGGACGAAGAGAAAGTAGAAGAAGAAGAGAAAATGGAGGAACCAGCTTTAGTAGTGATGGGAGATCAAGCGGAAAATCCTAAGGCTCTGATGGACTATTCTCAGCCTAAGATCAATGATATTGAGTCGAGCATCATCAGACCCGCCATCTCGGCAAACACTTTTGAGATCAAGTCAAGAACGATTCAGATGATACATAACTCAGTTCAGTTTGGGGGTTCTCCTACAGAAGACCCCAACATGCACATCAGGGATTTCATCGAGATCTGCGACACTTTCAAGTTTAATGGGGTGACTGAAGATGCTATCAAGCTGCGACTCTTCCCATTCTCGCTGAGGTATAAGGCAAAGTGCTGGTTACATTCTCTACCACCAGAGTCTATCACCATATGGGAGGATCTTGCTCAAAAATTTCTCACTAAATTCTTTCCTATGGCGAAGACTGCTGTAATCAGGATGCTCTTACTCAGTTTTCTCAACAAACTGGAGAATCTCTGTGTGAGGCTTGGGATCAATATAAGGAGATGCTAAGGAAGTGCCCACACCATGGCATGCCTGATTGGATGATTATAAACTGTTTTCACAATGGATTGGGTGCTACTTCTAGACCCATGCTCGATGCAGCGTCTAATGGAGCCTTATAGGCCAAAAGCTATAATGAAGCTTATGAGTTGATTGAGCTCATGACAGCTAATGAATACCAGAATCCTACGCAAAGAATGTTGCAAGGCAAGGTAGCAGGAATTCTGGAAGTGGATACAACTACTGTTATAGCTGCTCAACTTCAAGCTTTGACGATGAAAGTGGACTCTTTGGCGAATTATGGAGTTAACCAAATTACTAGTGTTTGTGAGCTTTGTGCGGGGCACATGAAATTGAGCACTGTGCTATTTCTAGCGAATCAACTCAATTTATAAACAACTTTCAGAGATCACAGCAGCAAGCTCCAGCCACTTATCATCCAAATAACCGCAATCATCCTAACTTCAGCTGGAGTAACAATCAAAATACGATACAACAATCTTATCAGCCATACACAGCAAAGCAGTATAACCCTCCTGGTTTTCAGCCGCAATATGCCCCTAGATAACAACTTCAACTTCAGCAGCTGCCGCAAGCTAATAAAAAATCGGAATTGGAGGAGTTGAGGCTCATGTGCAAGAGCCAAGCTGTATCTATCAAGACCTTGGAGAATCAGATTGGGCAAATTGCTAATGCATTACTGAATCGTCAACCTGGCACGCTTCCGAGCGATACTGAAGTGCCAGGAAAAAAGGAAGCTATGGTGTATGTGAAGGAAATTACATTGAGGTCTGGTAAGGTTGCAAATCCTAAAAAAGCTAAGACTCCAGAATTTGAAGTTGAGGCTGAAGAAGAAGAATTGCAGAAGGAAGTAGAATTGGAACCAAGGAAAACTACTGTTGAGCACACTCTTCTTGAGGGTAATACAGGGGAGAAACAGATCTATCCTCCACCTCATTTTCCTAAGAGGCTGCAGAAGAAAAACTTGGATAACCAGTTTGAGAAGTTTCTGGAGGTGTTCAAGAAATTTCACATCAACATACTTTTCGCTGAAGCTCTTGAACAAATGCCTAGTTACGTGAAGTTTATGAAATGTATTCTCTCTAGGAAGGTGAAGCTTGATGACTTAGAGACCGTTGCTCTCATGGAGGAATGCAGTGATGCAACAGAAGTTGCCTCTGAAGCTTAAAGATCCTGGAAGCTTCACTATTCCATGCACCATTGGAAATATGTCATTTGACAAGTGTCTATGTGACTTGGGAGCTAGCATCAATCTGATGCCCTTGTCAATCTTTAAGAAGTTGGATAAACTCATCTTCCCTGCCGATTTTTTAATTCTTGATTTCGAGGAGGATAGGAAGATTCCCATAATCTTGGGAAGACCTTTCTTGGCTACTGGCTGAACCTTGATAGATGTGCAGAAAGGTGAGCTCACCATACAAGTGGTGGATCAGGATGCAATTTTTAATGTGTTCAATGCCATGAAGTTCCCTACAGAAAATGAGGAGTGCTTAAAAGTGGAGTTGGTTGATTATGTGGTTACTTCAAAACTTGATCAGTTGATAAGGTCTGATGCCTTAGAGAAGGCATTGTTGGGGAATTCCGATAGTGAAGATGATGAAGGGGATGAGCAGTTGCAATTTCTGAATGCTTCTCCTTGGAAGAGGAAGATTGATATTCCTTTTGAATCTCTGGGAATGGAAGAGTTGAACAAAGCTTCTAAGCGCCTCAAGCCATCTATTGAGGAAGCTCATACTCTTGAGCTTAAGCCTTTACCTGAATATTTGAGGTATGCGTTTTTAGGAGATTCATCTACTTTGCCTGTTATTATTGTATTCGACCTTTCAGGTAGCGACGAGGAGAAGCTTTTGAGAACTCTTAGAGAATTCAAATCGGCAATTGGTTGGACTTTGGCAAATATTAAGGGAATCAACCCTTCTTATTGTATGCATAAAATTCTGCTAGAGGAAGGTAGCAAGCCTACTATTGAGCAACAAAGAAGGTTAAACCCTATCATGAAAGAGGTTGTGAAGAAGGAAATTCTTAAGTGGCTGGATGCAGGGATCATCTACCCTATTTCTGACAGTACATGGGTGAGCCCAGTTCAGTGTGTGCCAAAGAAATTAGGTATCAATGTGGACGCTAATGAGAAAAATGAGCTTATTCCTACACGAACAGTCACAGGGTGGAGAGTTTGCATTGATTACAGGAAGCTGAACAAGGCCACAAGAAAAGATCACTTCCCTTTGTCGTTTATTGATTAGATGCTTGACAGATTGGCTGGGCATGAGTACTACTATCTTCTGGATTATTATTTTGGTTATAATCAAATTTGCATTGCTCTAGAAGATCAAGAGAAGACTACTTTCACTTGTCCATTTGGTACTTTCGCCTTTCACAGAGTTTCTTTTGGGTTATGCGGAGCACCAACCACATTTGAGAGATACATGATGGCTATCTTCTCTGATATGATTGGTTAGAAAGTGGAGGTGTTTATGGATGATTTCTCTGTGTTTGGTGATTCATTTGATGAGTGCTTGCAGAATCTAGGCGACGTTCTCAAAAGGTGTGTTGAGACAAATTTGGTTCTCATTTGGGAAAAAATGTCATTTCATGGTGCGACAGGGCATTATTCTTGGGCACAAGGTCTCTAGAAAGGGTCTTGAGGTGGACAAAGCCAAAGTGGGGGTCATCGATAATCGTCCTCCACCAAATTCTGTTAAGGGGGTTCACAGTTTTTTTGGTCATGTGGGCTTCTACAGGTGATTCATCAAGGACTTCTCAAAAATTTCTAAACCTTTGTGCAATCTTCTGGAGAAGGATGTCCCGTTTAAGTTTGATGACGAGTGTGTGGCTGCTTTTGAGTTCTTAAAGAAGAGTTTAATCACGGAACCTGTCATAACTGCACCCGATTGGAGTCAACCTTTTGAGATGATGTGTGACGCAAGTGACCATGCAGTTGGAGTAGTTCTTGGGAAGAGAAAGAACAACAAATTTCATGTGGTCTACTATGCTATTAAGACCCTAAATGGTGCTCAACTGAATTATACTACTACGGAGAAAGAACTTTTGGCTATTGTCTATGGTTTTGAGAAATTTCGATCTTATCTACTTGGGACAAAGGTGACAGTTTTCACTGATCATGCTGTAATTCGATATCTCATCTCAAAGAAGGACTCGAAGCCTAGATTGATTCGATGGGTTCTTTTGCTTCAAGAATTTGAGTTAGAGATCAAGGATAGAAAGGGGACTGAGAATCAAGTCGCCGATCATCTCTCTCGTTTAGAGGACCTAAGTGCTACTTCATTTGATAAGATATTAATAAATGAGTCTTTCCCGATTAGCAAATGTTTGGAGTGCAAGAAGAAGAACTGTGGTTTGCAGATATTATGAACTACCTTGTGAGTAATATCATGCCTGCCGACTTGACATACGCTCAAAGGAAGAAGTTTCTGCATAAAGTAAAGTGGTATATGTGGGATGAGCCGTTTCTTTTTCGACAAGGAGCTGACCAAATCATCAGGAGATGTATTCCTTACAGCGAAACGGGGGGGGGGGGGATCTTGTGAGATTGCCAGTCAACGGCTTATGGAGGACACTGTGGTGGAGAAAAGATAGCAGCTCGTATTCTTCAAGCAGGTTTCTTTTGTCCGACTTTATTTAAAGATGCTCATCAATTCATTTTGAAATGTTATCAATGTCAACGTGTAGGTAATATGTCAAAGAGGGATGAGATGCCTCTTAATGTGCTTCTCGAGGTTGAAGTCTTCGATGTTTCGGGAATTGACTTCATGGGGCCATTTGTCTCATCTTGTAACAATTAGTATATCTTGTTGGCGGTTGATTATGTGTCGAAATGGGTTGAAGTTAAGGCGTTGCCAACGAACGATGCGAAAGTAGTGCTTAAATTTCTTCACAAGCAGATATTCACAAGATTTGGAACGTCAAGAGTCATAATCAGTGATGAGGGGTCGCATTTTTGCAATTACAAGTTCATTGGTATGATGCAAAGGTATAATATGAATCATCGCATTGCTATGGATTATCATCCTCAAACGAATGGTCAAATTGAGGTATCTAGCAGAGAGATCAAGCGCATTTTAGAGAAGGTTGTGTGTCCATCGAGAAAAGATTAGTCTTTGAAGCTTAACGAAGTTGTTTGGGTGTATAGAATAGCATACAAGACTCCATTGGGAATGTTGTCATTTCAGTTGGTTAATGGTAATGGGTGTCAATTGCCGGTGGAGCTAGAGCATAAAGCATATTGGGCTTTGAAGATGTTGAATCTTGATTTAGATGCAGCTGGAAAACAAAGAATGCTTCAATTGAATGAACTCGACGAGTTTCGACTTCAAGCATATAAAAATAACAAAATGTATAAGAAGAAAGTCAAGAGGTGGCACGATAGGGGTCTAGTGCTCAAATCATTTGTGTCGGGGCAACAAGTTCTCTTGTTCAACTCTGGTCTTTGTCTTTTTCCTGGAAAGTTGAAGTCAAGATGGTCAGGGCCGTTTGTTGTCAAAACTTTGTTTCCACATGGAGCGGTGGAGATTTTTGAGAATGATCCGGGCCAAGCATTCAAAGTAAATGGTCAGAGGTTGAAGCATTCAGAGGTTGAAACATTATTATGGTGACATGGCAAACCGCGAGGTGGTTAGTGCCGTTTTGTTGTCCATTTGATCTCGCAATTCTACATCAAGCTAACGACGTAAAGCAAGTGCTTCTTAGGAGGTAACCCAAGTTTGTTGTACATTAGTAGATAGAGGAAGAAGAAAGAAAGGAGAAAATATAAAAAAAATTAAAAAAGTGAAAAAATTAGGGTCTAAGTACAAAAGCACGGCGCGCCTGCGCTGAGGAAGCGGGGCGGCCGTGCTGAAAATCCAGAGTCACGGCGCGCCAGCGCTGCCTAGCGGGGCGGCCGCGCTGAAACATCAGAAACACGGCGCGGTCGCGCTGAGGTAGCACGCGGCCGCGTTGGTCCCCGAATTTTGAAAAAAAATAACAAATTGTAATTAAAGAGAAAATCGGGGACTTTGATCAAAAATCAATTCCTACCCGAATTTTACTCTTCCATATCCCAAATTTCCCTCTCCAAATCAAACTCATTATTCCACTATTCCCATAATCAATTCCCACTTCTATTCCAATATCTAATTCTCTTCTCACCTCCTATATATACACAAACTTCTCCACCACTTTTCAAATTCTCAAAACACAATTTTCTCTCAAACACTTATCTTTTATTCTCTCTTATTCAATCACAATGGCTCCCAAGAGACAAAGAACTCTAGTAAGCAGCACCACCACCGATTCTTCGAGTGTGGGTGGTGTGAGGCCGAGGTTTTCAACTCCCGGGGCTAAAGCGGAGTACACGAGGCTTCTCTGGAAGACTATAGCAAAGGATCGAGGTTTTCTGCCATCGGAGAAAGATGGTAAATTGTTGGAGATTATCTTGGAGATGGGCTGGGTTGCTTTTTGTGCGGCACCCGCTGCTGTGCCCATGAGTGTTGTTCGAGAGTTCTATGTTAATGCAAAGGCAGAGAAAAATGGCTTCACGGTGGTTAGGGGATTACTGTGGAGTACAATACGGATGCAATAAGGAGGGTGAATGAGCAGCCCGCGAGGAGGCCCAGGCAGGACACTTGGAACGATAAGACGCCGGAGGACTTTTATTTAGATCTGATTGTTGCTACTTTGTGCATACCTGATACTCACTAGAAGTTCAAGGGGGCACGACCAATATTCTACGTTCACTGCTTTGAGCATGAACAGGTTTGCCCGTGCATGGAATGTGTTTATTTGTGGTAATATCATACCATCTTCTCATGTGCATGATGTGACTATGGAGCGTGAACGACTGTTGTGGGGCGTTCTTCAGGGTGATTATGTGGATCTTGGAATGGTGATTTACCAGGGTATTCTGAGGTTTTTGAGGGGGAGTACTCTGGGGTCTATACCTTATGCGTCCATTGTGACGAAGTTGTGCGTGGCAGCTGGTGTTCATTGGCCAGCACACGAGCAGCTACAGATTCCGAGTACTCCAATTGACAACACCACTTTAGCAACGATGCAAGAGTGGGATGGAGGCAAGCCTAATTTGAAGGGGCTTGGATATACTTTTGATCATCTACCTGGTGGGAGGCCAGTTGCTGGGGCCACTCAGACGAGCAGGACTGCGTGGAGATCTCAGCTAGGTGATGAGGCTGGACCATTACAGCAAGAGCTGATATTGGAGCTGGTATGAGCATGACGCAGTACAGGCATCTAGGGAGGAGGATGGATGCGATGCATGACATCCATAGTTGGTTTGCACGTGATCTCACCCAGACACTAGGGACTGCATTCAGAGCCACATGTGTTGACATCTAGTGGCCAGTATTTGGTGAGAACTCCGTATATCCACCTTCAGATACACCTGACACTCCACCCGTTTGGATGAGGATCCTGATTCCGAGTAGGTATGCCTGATTCCTTACTATTACCTTTACTGAGGATAGTGAATATTTTAAGTTTGGGGTAGTAGTTGAAGGAATATGTTTGTGTGAGTCGTATATAGTTGCATATTCATGTTAGTTTAGTGCATATAGTTGCATATTTTGTAATATAGTTTTTTTTTATTATTTTTGTAGTTCTTATGATAGTTTATCATATAGTTCATGCATTTGCATAATAATATGATCCCTTAGATAATTTTTCCGATTGACTTGTGATATTGATGCTAGTGTAGTGATGTCGTATTTAGTGATTTTAAGTCTTGTCGGATTGATTTACATGCTAGAGACAATTGTATTTCACTAAGTCTTATAGGTTGCTTGAGTTCTAGATCATGATCATGGTTTGTTTGTTTGTCGAGGTTTAATCGCTTGTTTATATTTAGAATTTAGGATATTCTCTTAATGATATAATAACATGGATTTTTTTTAAAAAAATGGAGAAATTGGATTTCGTTGCTAGTTGTTGTGGCTAGGTGTCAATTGGCTAGTAGCCGGCTCATATTTATAGGAGTAGTCTAGGGTTGAACGAGATAGAGCGAAACGCGCTCGTTCAGAATTTTGTGAAAAAAAATAAAAAATAAAGAAGAAAAGAAAAAAAAAAAAGAGAAAAAAAAGAAAAAAAAGAAAAAATAAGTGTTATGTATAATTGATCACGGGTGGGCTCTTTAGTACTCGAGTTATTAAGTTCTTAGGGGACTTTGTGCCTAGTGACCTAAGGCTTTTATAGTCTGGGATCCGCTAACCTAAAGCTCGTTACAAGGGTACTATTATATAAGTCTTTTGTGGACCTCACTCATTGCACGGTCAAATAAGCATACTTGTGTTCTTTTGTTGTGAATAAAATCATGAATCCATATAAAACTCCATTATAAGAATTAAAGTGTTATAAGTTATTTTGAGTCTAGCTTTTATTTTATCTATAACCTTATGATTACTTTGATGAGTAGTGAGTCATGATTATTGATCTAGTTGCGATACTATATCTGTAAGCATTTGCACTTACGCATGTCTCTGGTTTGTAGGTTGATTTGTAAGGTTTGATTGAACTTTATGTGAATAACTGCATTTGTTGAGATGTTGCTTGTTGATTGGTTTAGTTATTCTATGAGGATCGTTGCATTCATGCATTTTTATGTCTTGTTCTTTGAGTCTGTTTATGCTTGAGGACAAGCATCGATTCAAGTTTGGGGGTATGTTGAGTGGCATTTATGACACTTTATCACGCTCCATTAAGCTTTGAATTGGTGTATTTGTACTCAAGTTGTTGGTTTTTTAATGTGTTTTCTAGTGTTTTTGTATTTCAGGCATTAATCCAGGATTCAGGTGAATTAGCATTATTTTGGTGCTAATATGGTGTTAGGATGGTGTCCATGGAATAAAGCTTGGGAAACCAACTCATTGCAGCAAGAATTGAAGAAAAGCAGAATTTTCTCTAGGCGCACGGCACGCCCGCGCTGTCATAGCGCGCGCCCGTGCCCAAACTACAGAGATGCAGCGCGCCCGCACTGATGAAGCGCTCGGCCGCGCTAGTTCGGGATGTTAAAATCTTGATTCTACTTGGCTTCTAATTTGAGGACTTCTACTTTGCATGGGCTGCTATATATACTTAAATAAAAGACATTTTTCAAGAAAGAGACGTACCAGAGCACAAGGAGAAGGCGTAAGAAGACCGTTTTAGCACGCTTCAAAGAAGACGAAGAATATCTAGTTCTTACTTGTGATTCTTTGTTCTAAGTTGTACTTTGGATGCTAGTTTTCTTATTCGTGAACCTATACTCTTGTTTCGTACTTGGTTTATTATTTGTTATAAAGACAATATTTATTATACCATGCTTTCATCGGAACCCACGTTGATGATGAGTCCGATTATGGGCTAATCATTATCGTGGGGTTCTAGCGGATTTATTTATGGATTTTTTTAGTTGATTTATTTCGATGCCTTAGTGTGTGGTGACTGTATGATAACCTAGTATTGGTTGTGCTAATTCGTCTTATGAGTGTCGCGAACTTACAATATAGTTTGTTAATTCTTAATGAAGCGAAAGTGAATTTAAGGGTTTAGAACTTGCCATGCTAGCATAGGTTCATGTGTTATTGTTATGCATAATTTGTAGGTAATTTTAACCATCTTACTTGCCCTATGTAATCACGATGGAGAACTTGCGCATTAAACAATTATGTTGTCAAATTCTATAGACATATAGGGTCTCAATATAATTGGTATCTATTCAGCTTCTATCTCTTTTGTAGATGTCTGGTAGTATGGTATTCGTGCAACGAAAGTTGGCGTTTATCAGTATCGTGTTATCTGATTAGTGTCATCACCATTACATGCTAAGGTTAAGAACGAAAAGGCTATTGAATGAAGTACTTAATGAAGTTAGAATCCCATGTTTGTGTCATATATTATTCAACTCTCTTTACTGTCTTTAGTTAATGTTCTTTAGTATAATTCTCCATAGTTAATCGTAGTATAATCAAAACTCAATTTGTTATTCATCTTAGCATTGAATAATAGCCATATCATTGTTGCATAAGTTCATAAATCACAAAGTTAATCTAAGCATGTCCCTGTGGGAATGAACTAGAAATAATTCTATATTACTTGCGAACGTGTATACTTGCATGAATTTTAGTGTGTGTTTAGCGACTAAAAATACCTTTCCATGCCCTTTTTGCTCTTGGTTGTCCATGGAATTAATTTCATGGTTGCCTTTGAGTTCCTCATGGCTCTCCTACGGCTATTTCAGTGAACGTTTTGTACTCATCCTAGTGGACGTTCTGTACTCGTTCTTGCTAAACGTTCTTAGTTCTATTGAACTTGTTCTTATAGGAAGTCTTATACTTCATTGAACTTGTCCAAACATCCTTTGTAGGATGTTATGCACTTCAACAAACTCGTTCTCGTGGACGTTCTAGTGTTCATAAAACTTGGTTCTGCTAAGAGTTATCCTTTTCAAGGAATTTCCAAAGGGCCTCTCTAGAGGGCCTCCGGAGCAACTTTTGAAGGCCTCAGGGCTCTCCTGTAAGAGCTTCTAATAAGCCAAAAGGCCTCAATTTATTGGCTGGTAGGCCAAGGCCACTACGGAGGAAAATTATGGCCATCTTGGCTCTGCTACGGAGGCTTCTGGTCAGCCATATACCCCCCATTTTTGGGCTAGTCAGACGAGAGTTCTACGGAAGCAAATCGTGGCTGTCATGGCTCTGTTACAGAGGTTCCTGGTGGGCCATTGCACCCATTTACGGGCTGGTCGGCCGGGAGTGCTACAAAAGCAAATTGTGGCCATCATGGCTCTGTTACGGAGGCTCCTGGTTGGCCATATGCCCCCCATTTGTGGGCTGGTAGGCCGGGACTGCTACAGAAGAAAATTGTGGCCATCATGGCTCTGTTACGGAGGCTCCTGGTCGACCATATGCCCCCCATTTATGGGCTGGTTGTCGGGAGTGCTACGAAAGCAAATCATGGTCGTATTGGCTTTGCTAAGGAGGCTCCTGGTCGGCCATATGCCCCCCATTTGTTGTCTAGTTGGGGGTTACTCTGGACGCAAGTTATGGCCATCAAGGCTCTACTACAGAGGCTCCTGGTCAACCATATGCCCTCCATTTGTGAGCTGGTCGGTCAGTGCTACTACCGAAGCAAGTTGTGGTTGTCAAGGCTCTACTACAGAGGCTCCTGGTCGGCCATATGCCCTCTATTTGTGAGCTGGTCGGCTAGGGCTACTACAGAAGCAAGTTGTGGTCATCAAGGCTCTACTTTAGAGGCTCCTGCTTGGCCATATGCCCTCCATTTGTGAGCTGGTCGGCCAGGGCTACTACGAAAGCAAGTTGTGGCCGTCAAGGCTCTACTACAGAGGCTCCTGGTCGGCCATATGCCCTCCATTTTTGGGCTGGTCGGCCAGGAGTGATCTTTATGGACCTTAGGAGTCTCCTGCAGGGTAGTTGTTAGGACGAAAACATACGTTAATTTACACGCAAGTATACGCGTTCGCAAGTAATATAGAATTCTTTCTAGTTCGTTCCCACATAGACTGGTTTAGGTTAAGTTCAATTTATGCACTTATGCAACAATTTTATGGTTATTATTCAATGCTAAGATGATAACAAGTTGAGATTTTATTAACTAAAAGATTATAATAAATAATATTAACTAAGAGAATTGAGGCTGAATTACTTATATGAGACAAACATGGAATTCTAACTTCATTACTACTTTATTCAAAGTCATTGTTCTTAACCTTAGCATGTGATTGTGATGACAACTAATTAAATAACACGAAACTAGTAAACGCTAACTTTCGTTGTACGAATACCTTACTACCAGACATCCACAAAAGAGATAGAAGCTGAATAGAAACCAATTATATTGAGACCCTATATGTTTATAGAATTTGACAACATAAAGGTTTAATGCGCTAGTTATCTATCTTGATTATATAAGGCAAGTAAGATGGTTAAAATTACCTACGAATCATGCATATCAAATACATGTACCTATACTAGCATGGCAAGTTCTAAACCTCTATATTCACTTTCGCTTCAATAGAGATTAACACGCTATCTTATAAGTTCGCGACGCTCATAAGACGAATAAGCACAACCAATACTATGATATCATACAATCACCACACACTAAGATATCGAAAGAAATTAACTATTGAAATCCATAAGTAAATCTGTTAGAACCCCATGATAATGATTAGTTCATAACTGAACTCATCATCACCTTGGATTCCGATGAAAGCATGGTATAATATTCTAGGTCTTTATAAAACTGAATAAATAATCAAAGTATGTAAACAAGAGTAATAGGTTCAACAAACAAGAAAACAAGCATCCAAGAGTACAACTCAATCAAGGAATCATAAGTAAAAACAATCTTTTCTTCTTCTTCGTTATATTTGCGCGGCCGCCCTGACCTCCTGTTTAACTGGCGCGGCCGCCCTGAAGCTGAGCGCGACCGCGCTGACCTTCTGTAAGAATTGGATTTTTTCTTCTTTAAATGCCTGCAACTGCTGGTTTCTTCGTGCAATCAACCAAGGCTTCATCCCGACACTCTTCTAGCATAAACTCGATGCAAAACCATTCCTTCTTCCTGATTATGCCCAGAAATACAAAACACTACAAAAACACATCAAATACACAAACAACTTGAGTAAAAAAACCAATTCGAGCCTTTGTTGAGCGTTCTAAGTGGATATAAATTCCACTTAACACACCCCCAAACATGAATAGATGCTTGTCCTCAAGTATAAACAGACTCAAAGAGCAAGAAATAAAATGAATGAATGTAACTAACATGAATGCAACGGTCCCTTCAGAATAACTAAACCAACCAATGAGCAATATCTCAACAAATGTAATTATTCGCACCAATATCAATCAAATCCCACAATTCAACTCACAAGCCAGACACATGTGTGTGTGCAATTGCTTAACAGATATACTCTCGCAACTAGATCAATAACCATGACTCACCACTCATCATGGCAATCACAAAGCTATAAAAAGAATAAATGCTAAACATAAAATGACTGACAACACTTTAATTTTATTGGAGTTATACAAGAATTTATGCTTTTATTGATAACACATAAACAAACACAAATATGCTTATTTGATTGTGCAATGAGTGAGGTCAACAAAAGACTTATGCAATAATACCCATGTAGCGAGCGTTAGGTTAGCGGATCCCAGACTATAAAAGCCTTAGGTCACTAGGCACAAAGTCCCCGAAGAACTTAATAACTCGAGTATTAAAGAGCTCACTCATGATCAATTATACATAACACGTATTTTTTTATTTTCTTTTTTCTTTTTTTTCAACAATTTCAGAATGAGTGTGTTTCGCTCCATCTCGCTCAACCCTAGACTACTCATATAAAATGGGCCGGCTACTAGCCATTTGACACCTAGCCACAACAACTAGCAATGAAATCCAATATTTTTCTCCAATTTAAAAAATCCATATTATTTTACCATTAAGAGAATATCATACATTCTAGACATAAACAATTGATTAAACCTCGACTAACAAACAAACCATGATCTAGCACGCAAGCAACCTATAAGACTTAGTGAAATTTTTTATTGTTTCTAGCATGTAAATCAATTCGTTAAGACTTAATATCTCTCTATACGACATCATTACACTCGCATCAATATCACAAATCAATCGTAAAAGCAAACCTAAGAGATCATGATAAAATGCACATGCAACTATATGTAACATACTAACATGCAAAATAAATATGCAAACTTAAAACTACATGACAAATATGCAACTATATGAACTAAACTATCATGAATATGCAACTATATGGACACACACACAAATATATTCCTTAACTACCACCCCCAAACTTAAAATTTTCACTGTCCTCGGTGAAGGTAATAGTAAGGAATCAGGCATACCTACTCGGAATCAGGATGGTCATCACCCTCTGTGGGTGGAGTGTCAAGAGGTGGGTACACATAATCCTCACCAAAAACTGGCCACTGGATGCCAACTCCTGTGGCTCTAAAAGATGTACCCAACGCCTAGGTAAGGTCCTGTGCAAACCTGCTATGGATGTCATGCATCACATCCATCCGCCTCATCAAGCGCCTATACTGCGCTTAACCCAAACCAGCACTGTCCACTGCTTCCTGCTGCTGCTGCGAAGAACTAGGCTCACCTCTATGATGTCTCCATGCTACTCTACTAGCCTGAACTGAACCACCAGCATATGTCTGATCGGATGGCTGGCCACCCGGTAAATGATCATAAGTGTAGTCGAGCCCCTTCTCATCAGCCTTCCCACTGTACCACTATTGCATCACTGCTATCATTGAACTATCAATTGGGGCACTAGGTAGCTGAAGCTGTTCGTGTGCGGGCCAATGAACTCAAACCGCCACACAGGGCTTCGTCATAATCGACGCACAGGGAATAGAACCCGTAGTGCTCCCATGCAGAAACCTCAGAATGTCATGATAAATAATGAAGCCAAGATCCACATAATCACCCTGTAAAATTCCCCACAACAACTTTGCACGATTCATAGTAACATCATGCACATGTGAAGAAGGCATAATGTTCGCACAGATAAAAGAGTTCCATGCACGAGAAAACCTGTTCATGGATGAGGCAGGGAAAGTGGCATACTCGTTCGAACCCCTCTTAAACTTCGAATGAGTCTCGGGAACACACAACATAGCAACGATCAAGTCCAAGTCAAAATCCTCTCCGGTCTTCGTCACCCAATCCTCCTGATCCGGCTGTCTCTCGGGCTGGTTAATTACCCGACGAATAGCCTTCACAGTGTAGTCCACAGTCAAACCATGAACCACCGAGTACCCATTCTTATCCGCCTTCGCGTTCGCATAGAACTCGCGAATAACACTCATGGGCACAACAGTGGGTGCCTCACAAAAAGATACCCAACCCATCTCCAGAATCATCTCCAAAAGCTTACCATCCCTTCCCGATGGTAGAAAACCCCTCTCCTTCGCTATGGGCTTTGATAGCATCCTCGTATACTCCGCTTCAGCCTCCAGAGTAGCAAACCTAGGCCTCACACCACCAACACTCGATGAATTAGTGATGTTGCTGCTAACTTGAGTCCTTTGTCTCTTTGGTGCCATTGGATTTGAATAAGTTGAGAAAAGAGAAGTGTTTAAGAGAGATTTAGGGTTGAGATTGAAAAATATGGTGAGGAATGGATGTGTGGAAGTGTATGTATATATAGATAATAAAGAATTAGTTTTGGAATAGAAGTGGGAATTGATTATGGGAATAGTGGGAGTAATGGGGTGATTGGAATTGATTTGGAGAAGGAATTATGGTAGTGGAAGGAGGGAATTTCGTCTAGGTGTAATGTTTTATTTTGAATTTTCAATTTTTTTCTCTAGGGCCTTAGCGCGGCCACCCCTCCAAGCAGCGCGGGCGCGCCGTGTGTCTGTCAAACCAGCGCGGCCGCCCCGCTTCCTAGCGCGGGTGCGCCGTGCTTCTGTACTTTCAGCGCGGCCGCCCCGCCAGGCAGCGCGGGCGCGCCGTGCTTCTGTCAAAACACCCTGTTTTTTCTATTTTTCTGTTTTTTTGTGTTTTCTTTTGCTTTTTTTCATCCTTCTAACTTCTTTTCTTCCTACTAATGTACAACAAGCTTGGGTTGCCTCCCAAGAAGCGCTTGGTTTACGTCGCTAACTTGACATAGAATTCCGAGATCAAGTGGACAATAAAACGGCACTAACCACCTCACGGTTTGCCGTATTTCCATAGTAGTGATTCAGACGCTGTCCATTTACCTTGAACGCTTGGCCTGGATCATTGTCAAAAATTTCCACCGCTCCATGTGGAAACAGTTTTGATAACAAATGGCCCTGACCACCTCGACTTCAATTTTCCAGGAAAAAGACGGAGACGAGAGTTGAACAAAAGAACTTGTTGCCCCGACACAAATAATTTGAGCACTAAACCCCTATCGTGCCACCTCTTGACTTTCTCCTTATATATTTTGTTGTTCTCATACGCTTAAAGTCGAAACTCATCGAGTTCATTCAATTGAAGCATCCTTTTCTTACCAGCTGCATCTATATCAAGGTTCAATTTCTTCAATGCCCAATACGCTTTGTGCTCTAGCTCTACAGGAAAATGACATCCTTTACCATAAACCAATGGAAATGGAGACATGCCTAGTGAAGTCTTGTATGTTGTTCGATATGCCCAAACAGCTTCATCCAGCTTCAAAGACCAATCCTTCCTCGATGGACATACAACTTTTTCTAGAATACGCTTGATCTCTCTATTAGACACCTCAGCTTGACCATTAGTCTGAGGATGGTAGCCTGTAGCAATGCGATGATTCACATTATATCTCTGCATCATAACAGTGAACTTGCGATTGCAGAAATGTGATCCCTCAATACTGATTATGACTCTTGGAGTCCCAAATCTTGTGAATATCTGCTTGTGAAGAAAATTGAGCACTACCTTTGCAGCATTCGTCAACAAAGCTTTAACTTCCACCCATTTCGAGACATAATCAACCGCCTGCAAGATATACTGATTATTACAAGATAAGAAAAATGGCCCCATGAAGTCAATTCTCCAAACATCAAAGACCTCAACCTCGAGTAGCACATTAAGAGGCATCTCATGCCTCTTGGACATATTACCAACACGCTGGCAGCGATCACACTTCAAAACGAACCGATGCGCATCCTTAAACAATATAGGCCAGAAGAATCCTGCTTGAAGGATACGAGCTACTGTCTTTTCTCCACCATAGTGGCCTCCATAAACAGTTGAATGACAGTCTTGCAAGATACCCTTTGTCTCGCTGTACGGAATACATCTCTTGATGATTTGGTCAGCTCCTTGCCGAAACAAAAATGGCTCATCCCACATGTACCACTTCACTTCATGAAGAAACTTCTTCCTTTGAGCAGAAGACAAGTCTGGAGGCATAATACTGCTCACAAGGTAGTTCACAATATCTGCGAACCACGGTTCTTCCTCTTGCACCCCAAATAACTGCTCATCGAAAAAAGACTCATTTATCAATGTCTTATCCTGTGAAGTCGTACTTGGATCTTCTAAACGAGAGAGATGATCAGCGACTTGATTCTTAGTACCTTTTTTTATCCTTGATCTCCAACTCAAACTCCTGAAGTAAAAGAACCTACCGAATCAATCTAGGCTTTGAGTCCTTCTTCGAGATGAGATAGCGAATAGCAGCATGATCATTGAAAATTATCACTTTCGTCCCAAGCAAATAAGAATGAAACTTCTTAAAACCGTAGATAATGGCTAAGAGTTCCTTCTCAGTAGTATAGTTCAGTTGAGCACCATTGAGGGTCTTACTAGCATAGTAGACCACATGAAATATATTGTTCATCCTTTTCTCAAGAAGTGCTCCAAGTGCATAGTCACTTGCATCGCACATCATTTCAAAAGGTTCATTCATATCAGGTGCAGTTATGACAAGTGCCGTGATCAAACTTTTCTTTAAGCTCTCAAAAGCAGCTAAGCACTCGTCATCGAACTTGAATGGGACATCTTTCTCTAGCAAATTGCACAACGGCTTAGAGATTTTAGAGAAGTCTTTGATGAAGCGCCGATAGAAACCCACATGACCAAGAAAGTAGCGAATTCCTTTAACAAAAATGGGTGGGGGAAGGTTTTCAATGACCCCCACCTTAGCTTTATCCACCTCAAAACCATTACTAGAGACCTTGTGCTCAAGAATGATGCCCTGTTGCACCATAAAGTGACATTTCTCCCAGTCGAGAACCATATTGGTCTTAACACAGCGTTTAAGAACTACGCCAAGATTTTGCAAGCACTCATCGAAAGAATCTCCGAACACAGAAAAATCATCCATGAACACCTCCACATTCTGACCAATTATGTCAGAGAAGATAGCCATCATGCATCTCTGAAATGTGGCAGGTGCACCACACAACCCAAAAGAAACTCTTTTGAAGGCAAAAGTACCAAATGGACAGGTGAAGGTAGTATTTTCCTGATCTTCTGGAGTGATGAAAATCTGATTATAACCCGAATAGCCATCCAGAAGATAATAGTATTCATGCACCACCAACCTGTCAAGCATCTGATCAATGAAAGGAAGGGGGAAGTGATCCTTCCTCGTGGCCTTGTCCAGCTTCCTGTAATCCATGCAAACTCTCAACCCCGTGATTGTTCGAGTAGGAATGAGCTCATTCTTCTCATTAGAGACCATAGTGATACCTCCTTTCTTCGGCACACACTGAACTAGACTCACCCAAGAACTTTCAGAAATAGGATAGATGATCCCGGCATCTAGCCAATTAAGAATTTCCTTCTTCACAACCTCTTTCATTATCGGATTTAGCCCTCTTTGTTGCTCAACAGTTGGCTTACTTCCTTCCTCTAGCAGAATTTTATGCATGCAATAAGAAGGGTAGATTCCCTTGATATCTGCTATAGTCCATCCAATTGCCGATTTGAACTCTCTCAAAATTCTCAAGAGCTTTTCCTCATCACTACCTGAAAAGTCACATGCATTAATAACAGGCAAATTAGATGCATAACCTAAAAATGCATGCCTCAAATGTTCAGGAAACGGTTTGAGCTCGAGTGTAGGAGCTTCCTCAATAGATGGCTTGAGATGCCCCTCGGCATTTTTTAGTTCTGACATTCCAAGAGATTTAAAAGGCATATCCAGCCTTCGCTTCCAAGTAGAAGCATTCAAATACTACAACTGCTCATCACCTTCATCATCTTCACTATCTGAATTCCCCAACAAGGCCTTCTCTAAGGCATCAGACCTTAGCATTCGATCAAGTTCTGAAGTAACCACCGAATCGACCAAATCCACTTTTAAGCACTCATCAGTATCAGTAGGGAATTTCATGGTATTGAAAACATTAAAAGTCACATCCTGATCCAATACTCGCATAGTGAGCTCACCCTTCAGCACATCAATCAAGGTTAGGCCAGAAGCCAGGAATGGTCTTCCGAAGAATATAGGAAACTTTTTATCCTCCTCGAAATCAAGAATTATAAAGTCAGTAGGAAAGATGAGTTTTTCCACCTTAACCAAGACATCCGCCACAATGCCTCGTGGATATGTAATAGAACGATCTTCCAAATGCAAGGACATATAAGTAGGCTTTGGAACAGGTAAATCCAACTTTTTGAAGACAGACAAAGGCATCGGATTGATGCTAGCTCCCAAATCACATAAACACTTGTCGAACGACAAGTTTCCGATAGTGCAAGGAATAGTGAAGCTTCCAGGATCTTTAAGTTTCGGAGGCAACTTATATTGCAGCACAGCACTGCATTCCTCCGTAAGAGCAACAGTCTCTAAGTCATCGAGCTTCACTTTTCGAGAGAGAATACCTTTCATAAACTTCACATAGCTAGGCATCTGTTAAAGAGCTTCAGCAAAAGGTATGTTGATATGAAGTTTCTTGAACACCTCCAGAAACTTAGCAAACTGCTTATCCAACTTTTGCTTTTACAGCCTCTTAGGAAAAGGAGGTGGAGGATAGACCTATTTCTCCCCTTTATTACCCTCAGGAGGAGTGTGTTTCACAGTTTTCTTCCTTGGTTCCACTTCTGCTTCCTTCTACACATCTTATTCAGCCACATCTTCAGATTCTGGAACTTGAGCTTTTTCTTGGCTTGCAACCTTCTCAGACCTCAATGTAATTGCCTTAACCTGCTCTTTTGCTTCCTTCTTGCCTGGAACTTCTGTATCACTAGAAAGTGTACCAGGTTGTCGATTCAGCAAGGCATTGACAATTTGCCCAATTTGATTCTCCAAGGTCTTGATAGAAACTGCTTGACTCTTGCACATGACCCTCAACTCCTCCAATTCAGATTTTTCATTAGATTGTTGGAGTTGTTGTCTTGGTGCATATTGTGGTTGTTGATGACTTTAGCAGCCCAGTTGATAGTTCTCATTTTCTGAATCGCAAACCCATCGCGCCCGCGTGCTAGACCAGCGCGGGCGCGCTCACCTTCTGCCAAATCAGCGCGGCCGTGTGCTAGATCAGCACGGGCGTGCTTAGTTTCTGGAATTCCAGCACGGGAGCGCGCTAGATCGACGCGGGCGTGCTCAACTTCTGAAGTTGGCCCTGAAATTTTCTGTTTTTCTGATTTTTTTTTGTGTTTTTCTCTTTTTTTCTTATTTCCTCTACCTAGTAATGTACAACAAACTTGGATTGCCTCCCAAGAAGCGCTTGTTTTACGTCGTTAGCTCAACGTAGAAATGCGAGATCAAACGGACAATAAAATGGCACTAACCACCTCACGGTTTGCCATGTCACCATAGTAATGCTTCAACCTCTGACCATTTACCTTGAATGCTTGGCCCAGATCATTCTCAAAAATCTCCACCGCTCCATGTGGAAACAAAGTTTTGACAACAAACGGCCCTGACCACCTTGACTTCAACTTTTCAGGAAAAAGACGGAGACGAGAGTTAAACAAAAGAACTTGCTGCCTCGGCATAAATGATTTGAGCACTAGACCTCTATCGTGCCACTCTTGACTTTCTCCTTATACATTTTGTTCTTTTCATATGATTGAAGTTGAAACTCGTCGAGTTCATTCAATAAAAGCATCATCTTCTTTCCAGCTGCATCCAAGTCCAGATTCAACTTCGTCAAAGCCCAATACGCTTTCTGCTCTATCTCCACCAGCAAATGACACCCCTTACCATAAACCAACTGAAATGGCGACATTCCCAATGGAGTCTTGTATGTTGTTCTATATGCCCAAACAGTTTCATCAAGCTTCAAAGACCAATATTTCCTTGATGGACACACTACCTTCTCTAAAATGCACTTGATCTCTCTGTTAGACACCTTAGCTTGACCATTCGTCTGAGGATGAAAAGTCGTAGCAATGCAATGATTCATATTATACCTTTGCATCATAGTAGTGAACTTGCAATTGCAAAAAAGCGACCCCTCATCACTGATTATGACTCTTGGAGTTTCAAATCTTGTGAAGAAAATTAAGCACTACTTTCGCATCGTTTATTAGCAATGCCTTAACTTCAACCCATTTTGACACATAATAAACTGTCTACAAGATATACTGATTGTTACAAGATGAGACAAATGACACCATGAAGTCAATACCCCAAACATCAAAGACTTCAACCTCGAGAAGCACATTAAGAGAGGGAAAAATCTCAAATTGATCACTGAAGTGAAGCTATAGTATCAAAAAATTGATTAATCTTATTGGGGTCTCAACCATACCACTCTAGTAACCGATAATGATATCTCTGTTAGTTTGACCGGTTGACCAGACGGGAAGGTGACGTGGCTAACGTTTCTTGGACAGAGTGGCTCGGTGGTGTTACGTGGAATGTGAGTCAGAGCCGACAATTAAAAAATTAAACAAAAGAAAAATAAATAACAAAATAACAATTAGAAATAAAACTATATTGACCCGTAAATTACCAAATTAGGGATTAATATGTTCAATCGAAGTTTAATTGAGGTGTGAGAGAAACCCTAAATATCGAATCAAGTGCGAAAACCCCCCGGAGTTGGTTCAAATCGTCTCAAACTGAAGAGGTATGTTCAATCGAATCTGAACAACACTTATGTATGCATATTGAACTTCGATTGTTGTGTTATCTGGGTATATATCTGTAATATCATTTTGATATTTGATTTACAATGTTCGTATATATGTTGTTGAGTTTAATCTGAATCTGTAAGTAATGTTGTTGTATTTAATTTGATTAATCTAAAATTATGCATTTCGTGCTCAATTGTTGTATTCATTTGCATGTTACAGTTCAATGTCGAAGGTGCATTTATACATACACCACCATGGTGATTTTACACCTATTCCTAATGTCAAGTATATTGGTGGTGAAGTTGATGTCCTAGAGGATTTTGATACTGATTTGTTATCTTTTAGACATTTGGATGAGTTTGCTGGTAAATTTAGGTATCACCCTAGTGAGTTAGTGTACTTCAAAACTGATGGAAAAACATGGAAAAATGGTACAAGGTGGTTGTTTGATGATAATTCAGTGAGAGAGATGGTTGAGATACATAGAGGTTTAGGTCGAATTGATCTGTATGTGGATCATTATGAGTTAGATGAGGTGATTTATGGCACTGATAATGGGGGAGGGGTGGAGAAAAACAATGTAGTGATGACAGTGATCAATCTGATCCTGAATATGATGTAGAAACAGAGAGCTCTGAGTCTGATGAAGACAGTCTATATAATGAGTTTGGAGAGAGTGATGAAGAACTCAGGACTAATAGAGAGAATTGCAAAAAATTTAAAGAGTCACTAAATATTAACAAAACTAGGTCTGATGTTAGAGTAACCAAACCTAGCAATATGAGTGATGATGACTCTGACTTTGCTTCTGATGAACTAAGATCAGAGTCATCTTCTAGTGAAGATGAGAATGCTAGGATTGGTTATGTTGGGCCTCCAAACCCCAAGAAGAGGAAGAAAACCAGGACCACTGTTAGGTATGGAAAACAAGTGAAGAGGAAAAAGCTTCAAGTTAGGAGAAATGTAAAGAAGGCAGATAAGGGCATAGAGGATGGATCACCTGTGAAAAGTCAAGCAGCAGAACCAGTGGTGATACAAGAAAGCACAGTTAAACCAATCAAAATTCCTAAAAGAAGATTGCCCTTTGTGAAAGATGACAACCCTGCAGGTAAAACATTTTGCTTAAGTGGGTCCAAGTCAAATGAGCTGGAAGCAAATTTGAGAGGAGCTGTGGGTGACAAAGCTCTGCTAATCCCACAACCTGGGGTGTCCCAGTTCAAACCACCAAGAACCTCTCAATCTGTAACTGGAGTGACACAAAGGACCTCAACCAGATTTCTAGCAAAGAAGCAGTTCAAGTTCAAGAACAGTGAAGATGATCCACTCACAATTGCAGATTAATTGCATCCTTGAATGTCTTACTAGTATTATGAACCCCTTGCATCCTTAAGTCTTTTGGAGATTATGGTAATTTGTAAGCTAAATCCATTTATTTGGTAATTTGTAAGCTAAATGCTTTTATTTTGGAGATTATGTTCCAAATGCTTTTGTAAGATATTTCTTATGCAATTTAAAGGGGCTACTGCTTTTATATTACACATGTTCATTTGCACTTATGATTAAACAGGGGGCATATGTTCATTAAACCACATTTGAATTCATTCAAATATTCATTACATACATGACATTTGCAGTCATTCATCAAATTCATCTACCAACCACATTCATTTTATCCACCTACCAGTCACCAACCACATCTTCTACATCTACTAATCTAGTTGCACATTAACACCACTACAAACATTAATACACAAACAATCACACAAATTTTCAACTGTGTCTTCAAGCTATTATTCTCCACCATTAGATCACGTACATCTTCTTTCAATGCCTTCTTTTTTTCAACATTTTCTGCAAGATTTTCCTCCACAAGCTTTAATTTTTCTTCCAAATATAATCTTTTGTGATTTAAATGGGTAATCACATCAAATGCCCTTCCACTGAAATCTTGATCAAACCATTCGAAAAAATGGCATCCAACACCAACTTCCTAAAAAAATTCGAAGTAACAAAAAATATAAATTTCAAGAAAAAAAACGTATACAAACAAGAATAATTTCTAATTATTTTTTCAATTACCTTCACTGTACCACATGTATAAAATCGTCTTGCTGGGTTATTGTGAGTCCATGAGGTATTCACCCTAGCTCTTTTACCACACCAACACCATTTCTGCTCCCTTTTCTGGCTCGATTCCATGGTAGAAGTACTCATGTTTATTACAATAAAACTTGTGATATTAGGAAGAAGTAGTTATATACATATATATATTGGGTTAGAGAAGAGAACACAGTTGTGTTTGATTAATTATAATGTTACAATCCACCTCAGCTGCTGAAAGAGCCGTTAACAACCATTATGTCCAAGAAACGTTAGCCACGTCACCTTCCCGTCTGGTCAACCGGTCAAACTAACATAGATGTCATTATCGGTTACTAGAGTGGTACGGTTGAGACCCCGTTAAGATTAATCAATTTTTTGATATTACAGCTTCACTTCAGTGACCAATTTGAGATTTTTCCCCATTAAGAGGCATCCCATCCCTCGTGGATATATTACCCACACGTTGACATCGATCACATTTTAAAACGAACTGATGAGCGTCTTTAAACAAAGTCGGCCAAAGGAAACCTGCTTGAAAAATACGAGCTACTGTCTTTTCTCTACCATAATGTGCTCCATAAGCCGTTGAGTGGAAATCTCGCAAGATCCCCCCCATTTCGTTGTATGGAATACATCTCCTGATGATTTGGTCAGCTCCTTGTCGAAAAAGAAATGGCTCATCCCACATATACCACTTCACTTAATGCAAAAACTTCTTCCTTTGAGTGTATGACAAGTCAGGAGGCATGATATTACTCACAAGGTAGTTCACAATGTGTACAAACCACGGTTCTTCCTCTTGCACTCCAAACAGCTGCTCATCGGGAAAAGACTCATTTATTAATGTCTTATCTAGTGAAGTTGCAATTAGATCCTCTAAATGCGAAAGATGATCAGCGACTTGATTTTCAGTCCTTGATCTTTAATTTAAACTCCTGGAGTAAAAGAACCCATCAAATCAATCTAGGCTTCGAGTTCTTCTTCGAGACGAGATATCGAATGGCAGCGTGATCAGTGAAAACTGTCACCTTCGTCCCAAGCAGATAAGATCGAAATTTCTCAAAACCATAGATGATAGCCAAAAGTTCTTTCTCCATAGTAGTGTAGTTCAGTTGAGCACCATTAAGAGTCTTACTAGCATAGTAGACTACATGAACGTTGTAGTCACTTGCATCGCACATCATCTCAAACGGTTCACTCCAATCAGGTGTAGTTATGACAGGTGTCATGCTTAAACTCTTCTTTAAGAACTCAAAAGCATCCACACACTCATCATCAAACTTAAACGGGACATCCTTCTCAAGAAGATTGCACAAAGGTTTAGAAATTTTTGAGAAGTCATTGATGAACCGCCTGTAGAAGCCAGCATGACCAAGAAAACTATGAACTCCCTTAACAGAAATTGGTGGGGGAAGATTTTTGATGACCCCCACTTTGGCTTTATCCACCTCAAGACCCTTACTATAGACCATGTGCCCAAGAATAATGCCCTGTCGCACCATAAGGTGACATTTCTCCCAATTGAGAACCAAATTGGTCTCAAAACACCTCTTGAAAATGTTGCCTAGATTCTGCAAGCACTCATCAAATGAATCACCAAACACAGAGAAATCGTTCATGAACACCTCCACATTCTGACCAATTATATCAGAGAAGATAGCCATCATGCATCTCTGAAATGTGGTCGGTGCTCCATATAGCCCAAAAGAAACTCCCCGGGATACAAAAGTACCAAAAGAACATGTGAATGTAGTCTTTTCTTGATCTTCTAGAGTGATACAAATCTAATTATATCCCCAATAGCCATCCACAAGACAATAATAATCATGCCCCTGCAATCTATCAAACATCTGATCAATAAAAGGAAGAGGGAAGTGATCCTTCCTTGTAGCCTTGATTAGCTTTCTATAATCCATGCAAACTCTCCACCCCATGACTGTTCATGTAGGAATAAGCTCATTCTTCTCCTTTGCTACCACAGTGCTACCTTCTTTCTTGGGCACACACTGAACTGGGCTCACCCATGAACTGTCAGAAATAGGATAGATGATACCTGCGTCTATACACTTGAGGATTTCCTTCTTCACAACCTCTTTCATGATCGGATTTAGCCTTCTATGTTGCTCCATAATAGGCTTGCTTCCTGGATCTAGTAGAATATTGTGCATGCAATATGAGCGGATGATTCCCTTAATATCTGTTATAGTCCAACCAATTGTCGATTTGAATTCTCTAAGAATTCTCAAAAGCTTCTCCTCGTCGCTACCTGAAAGTTCAGATACAATAATAACAGGCAAAGTAGATGCATCACCTAAATACGCATACCTCAAATGTTCAGGTAAAGGCTTAAGCTCAAGAGTAGGAGTTTCCTCTATAGATGGCTTGAGGTGCTTAGGAGCTTTGTTCATCTCCTCCAATCCAAGAGATTCAAAAGGCATATACATCTTTCGCTTCCATGGAGAAGCATTCAAATATTATAACTGCTCGTCCCCTTCATCATCTTCACTATCAAAATTCCCCAACAAGGCCTTCTCTAAGGCATCGGACCTTAGCAATTGATCGAGTTCAGAATTGACAACAGAATCGACCATCCCCACCTTAAAACACTCCTCATTTTCCGTAGGGAATTTCAGGGCATTAAACACACTAAAAGTTACATCCTGATCCATCACTCGCATGGTGAGCTCACCTTTCTACACATCTATCAAGGTTGGACCAGTAGCCAAGAAAGGTCTTCCCAATATTATGGGAATCTTCTTATCCTCCTCGAAATTAAGAAATACAAAATTAACAGGGAAGATGAATTTATCCACCTTGACCAAGACACCCTCCACAATACCTTGCAGATATGTAATAGAACTGTCGGTCAACTACATAGTCATATAGTTGGCTTTGGATCAGGCAAGTCCAACTTTTTGAAGATTGACAAGGGCATCAAATTGATGCTAGCTCCCAAGTCACATAAGCATTTGTCAAATGGCACATTTCCAATGATGCATGGAATAGTGAAGCTTCCAGGATCTTTAAGCTTTGGAGGCAAGTTCTGTTGCAACACAACACTGCATTCCTCCGTGAGAGCAACAGTCTCTAAGTCATCAAGCATCACCTTCCTAGAGAGAATACCTTTCATAAACTTCGCATAACTAGTCATTTGTTCAAGAGCTTTAGCGAAAGGTATGTTGATGTGAAGTTTCTTGAACACCTCCAGAACTTCTTAAACTGCTTATCCAACTTTTTCTTCTGCAGCCTCTTAAGAAAAGCAGGAGGAGGATAGATCTGTTTCTCCCCTATATTACCCTCAGGAGGAGTGTGCTCAATAGTAGTCTTCCTTGGTTCCACTTCTGCTTCCTTCTGCACTTCTTCTTCTTCAGCCTCAACTTCAGATTCTGGAGTTCTTGCTTTTTCAGGATTCGCAACCTTGCCAGACCTCAATATAATTTCCTTAACATGCTCCTTAGCTTCCTTCTTTCCTGGCTCTTCAGTATCACTCGGAAACGTTCCAGGTTGACGATTCAGTAATGCATTAGCAATTTGCCCAATCTGATTCTCCAAAGTATTGATAGACATAGCTTGGCTCTTGCACATGACCCTCAACTCCTCCAATTCAGATTTTTCATTAGCTTGCCGTAACTGTTGAGGTTGAAGTTTTTGCCTAGGGGCATATTGCGGTTTGCTGAAAACCAGAAAGTTAGGATGATTGCGGTTATTTGGATGATATGTGGCTGGAGCTTGTTGATGTGATCTCTGAAAGTTGCTCACAAATTGAGCTGATTTTCTAGAAATAGTGCACTGCTCAGTTTCATGCACCCCACACAAAGCTCACAAATACTAGTGATTTGATTAACTCCATAATTCGCCCAAGAGTCCGCTTTCATCGTCAAAGGTTGAAGTTGAGCAGCTATAGCAGTAGCTGTATCCACTTCTAGAATTTCTGCTACCTTGCCTTGCAACATTCTCTGCGTAGGATTCTGGTATTCATTAGCTGCCATTAGCTCAATCAACTCATAAGCTGCATTATAGCCTTTGGCCCATAAGGCTCTACCAGACGCTGCATCAAGCATAGGTCTAGACTGAGCGCCCAAACCATTATAGAAACAGTTTATAATCATCCAATTAGGCATGCCATGGTGTGGGAACTTCCTTAGCATCTCCTTGTATTGATCTCAAGCCTCACACGGAGATTCTCCAGTTTGCTGTGCAAACTGAGTAAGAGCATTCCTGATTACAGCAGTCTTCGCCATAGGAAAGAATTTAGTGCGAAACTTTTGAGCTAGATCCTCCTATTTGGTGATAGACCCTGGTGGTAGAGAATGTAACCTGCACTTTGCCTTATCCCTTAGAGAAAATGGGAAGAGTCACAACTTGATAGCATCTTCAGTCACCCCATTGAACTTAAAAGTGTCATAGATCTCGATGAAATCCCTGATGTGCATGTTGGGGTCTTCTATAGGAGAACCCCCAAACTGAACTGACTTCTATATCATCTGATTCATGCTCGACTTGTTCTCAAATGTGTTAGCCGAGATGGTTGGTTTGATGATGCTCAACTGAATATGATTGATCCTAGGATGAGAATAGTCCATCAAAGCCTTAGGAATTTCTGCTTGATCTCCCGTCACTACTAAAGTTGGTTACTCGACTTTTTCTTCTTCTACTTTCTCTTCGTCCTCAAAAACTTCCCTTCGAATCACTACAGCTTCATCCTCGGCTTGATCCAGAGTTCTCTTACGAGCCCGCGAACACGTATGCATACACGTTGGCTAGAGTACCTGAAACACGACAAGGAACAGAGTAAGTAAGTAACAATGTCCGAGTCAATGAACTTTAACGCTCACTGATGATAAACACATAAACTATAAGTTAACACCGAGTCCCCGGCAGCGGCTGTTAGGCATAAAGCATGCGCTAAATAAATCACGCAAGTATACGCGTTTGCAAGTAATATAAAATGATTTCTAGTTCGTTCCCACAGAGACTCTGATTAATTATATTTAATTAACACTTACTTACCAGTGTATGATTATTCTTCAATGTCAAGACAATAACAATTAAGGTTGATTAACTAATATTAACTACGAGAATTAAACACTTGAATTAACAATATTAAACACACATGAGATCATAACTTCATTACTACTTCATTCAATAGTTATTGTTATTACCCTTAGCATGTAATGGTGATGATATTAATCGAACAACACGAAACTGATAAACGCTAATTTTCATTATACGAATACCATTCTACCAAGCATCCACAATTAAGATAGAAGTTGAATAGACATCAATTATGTTGAGACCCTGTATGTCTACAGAATTTGACAACGTAACGATTTACGCACAAGTTATTCATTATGATTACATAGGGCAAGTAAAACGGTTAGAGTTACTCACTAATCATGCATACAATACATGAACCTATACTAGCATGGCAAGTTCTAAATCTCAAGATTCATTGTCGCTTCACAAGAGATTAACAGGCTATCTTACATGTTCGCGACGCACATAAGACAAATAAGCACAACCTATGCTAGATATCATACAATCACCACATACCAAGTTATTAAACAATTAACTAAAGAAATACATAGTAAATCCGCTATGATCCCATGATCACGATTAGCCCATAATAGAACTCATCGTCACCATGGGTTCATATGAAAACATGATAATAACACAATGATATAAACTAATAAAAATACTTAATAAATAATGAAGTACGTCACAAGAGTATTAAGGTTCAAAGAATAAAGAAACCTAACATCCACTGTTACAATGAATTAAAAGAATCACAAGATAAATGTATGCTTCCTCTTCTTCGTTGTTGCGTGCTAAAACGGTCTTCTTGATCTTCTTGCCTTCGCTCCTTGTTACTTGTTGTCGAAAACGTCTTCCAAGATTGTTTATATAATAGCCCAAAAGAACCAGCGCTAACAGAAGCCCAATAGAACTCAAATTCTAAAAATCAGATTATGAAATTACGCACCCAGGCGGTCGCCTCCTCCTTCCAGGCGGCCGCCTGCTACCAAGCCGGCGCCTGCTCTCTTTAGGCGGGCACCTGCAACCCTTCTGGAAAAATTATTATTTCGCTTCTGTTTTTGCTGAATTCTTCGCACATCAACCCTGGACTAATTCCAAGCACTTCCTTAAGCTTATTTTGATGAAATCCACCTATCTAAGCAAGTTATACCCTGAAAAGCAAAAAAACTCGAAAACGCGTTAAATACACAAAATACTCGAGTTCAAGACACCAATTCAAGCCGTTATGAAACGCTCTAAGTGGTATAAAATGCCACTTATCACACCCCCAAACTTGAATCGATGTTTTTCCTCAAGCGTCACAGACTCAAACTCATAATAAAACATGCATGAATGTAAACTATATGAATGCAGCGATCCCCATCGCGATGACTAAACCAACTAACACATGACATATGAACAAATGTAATTAGGCAACTAGAGATCAATCAAATCACACAAGCTAACATACAACTAGAAACGTGGTGTGTGTGAATGCTTAACAGATATGCTTCGAAACTAGATCAATCACCATAACTTAATTATCCTCAAGGCAATGACAAGATTATACGAAAAATATATTCTAGACACAAAATGATTTATAACACTTCAAGATCATTGGAGTTTATTACGGAATCATGCTTTTATTCAATGCATAAACAAATGCTTATTTGATCATGCAATGAGTGAGGTCCACAAAAGACTTATGCAATGGTATCCATTTAGCGAGCATTAGGTTAGCAGATCTCAGACTATAAAAGCCTTAGGTTACTAGGCACAAAAACCCCTAAGAACTTAATAACTCGAATACCAAAGAGCTCACTCGTGATCAATTGTGCATTAAACCATATATTTTTTCTTTTCTCTTTTTTTTCTTTTTTTTCTATATATTTTTTTTAATTTCTGAACAAGTTCATTTCGCTCCATCTTGCTCAACCCTAGACTACTCGTATACAATACGAGCCGGCTACTATCCATTTGATGCCTAGCCACATCTAGCAATGAATTCTAATTTTTTTTCCAATTTTTAACTTTTCATGTCTTTTATCATTAAGAGCCTATCATAAATTCTAAGCATAACCAATAGATTAACCTCAAAAACCATCAAACCATGACAACAATCTAGTCCTTAAGCATACTCTAAGACTTAGTGAAATTACAAGGGTTTCTAGCATGCATGCCAACCTAACAAGATTCAACATGACTCTAGCGCTATCACTACACTCGCATCAATATCACATATTAATCAGTAAAGCAAAACAAAAGGGATCATGGTATATGCATGAGCTATATGTCATGATAAATAAAGCTATAAAATTAAAAACTATATAAAAAAACTATATGGCAAAAATATGCAACTATATGAACTAAACTAACATGAAAATGCAACTACATGACACACATACAAATATGTTCCTTAACTACCACCCCCAAACTTCAAATTTTCACTGTCCCCAGTGAAGGTAATAGAAAGGAACACAGGGTATACCTACTCAGAAGAATCATCATCATCATCACCCTCAGAGGGTGGAGTGTCAGGAGATGCATAAGCAGAATCCTCACCATAAACGGGCCACTGGATGTTAGCTCCAAGGCCTCTAAATGGAGTCCCAAGTGCTTGGGTGAGCTCCTGCGCAAACCGACTCTGCGACTCATACATCGCATCCATCCTTCTGGAAAGCCTCCTGTACTGGACATCAGCCAATCCCGAACCATCTCTTCCCTGGGCTCTCGAAGGACCTGCCTCTCCCCGAGCCTGACTGGGCCTCGCCATGATAGCACCAGCTGCTGGAACTCCTCCTGGAAGGTGATAACCCAAATCATGTGACTCGGGCTCTCCATCCGTCCACTCCTGCATCGCATTCAACATCGATAAATCAATAGGAGCGGCCGACATCTGCAACTGCTCAAAAGAAGGCCACTGGACTCCACATGCTTTGCAAAGCTTTGTGATAATAGGGGTATACGGGATAGAGTATTACGACTTCCCCCTCAAAAACTTCAAAATCCCTTGGTAGATGTACTCACCAAGGTCCACATAATACTCATCATTCAAAATCCCCCAAAACAACCTCGCCCTCTCCACTGTAACCTCATGCACATATACAAAAGGAAGAATATTAGCACACATAAATTCATTCCAAGCACGAGCATACCTGTTCATCGCGACAGCAGGGAAATTATGATACTCGTTGGTTCCCCTTTTGAACTTCCACACTGTGCCCGACCTACAGAAAGTAGCAATAATCAAGTCCATATCAAAATCCTCAGGGGCCTTTTCATTCCAATTCTCCTCTTGTGGTTTCCTTTGTCGCTGTCCAATTACCCGGCAAATCGCCTTGGGCTAATAATCAACAGTAAGCCCACGAATAACTGAAAACCCATTCTTATCGGCCTTGGCGTTCGCATAGAACTCGCGAACAATACTCATCGGAACCGCCTCAGGTGACTCACAGAATGTAATCCATCCCTTCTCAGCAATCATCGGTAACAAATCACCATCCCTCCCTGATAGCAAGAATCCCCTCTCCCTCATAATAGGCTTAGTCAGAAGCTTGGTGTACTCTTCTTCAACAACCCCATCCAATAATCAGGGCCTCGCAGTAGTATTCCTCGAAGAATCAGCAGTCAGAATGGTGTTGCTGCTCCCTACAGTTCGTTATCTCTTTGGGGCCATGGAATCTGAGAATAAGGGTTAAACAGTTGTGTTTGGTGTGTAGGAGAGATTTTGTAGAGTTGAAAGTGTGTGGGATATATATGTAGAGGTTGTATGTATATATAGGGAAAATTAGGGTTAGAATTTGATTAGGAGTGGGGATTGTGGTTAATTATGGGGAAGAAATCGTGGGTTAATGGGGATTGTGGGCTGTGGTTTTTGTTTTTTGTTTTTTTGTTTTTTTATATAGGCTGAAAACTATTTTTTCAAAAATTAGTTTCGCAGGTGGTCGCCTGGCACCAGCAGGCGGGCCTTTGCTAGCGCGCGGCTGCCTGGTCCTAGCAGGGGGTGCCTGCAAGGTCTCTGGAAAAAAAAATTCTACCAACATTTTTCTGATTTTTTTGGGTTTTTGGATAAAGTACTAAATTCTAAGGGTTCCTATGGTCTCATATCTTGGGTTGCCTCCCAAGAAGCGCTTCTTTTACATCATTAGCTTGACGTAGAGTAATGCGATCAAGTTGACAATAAAACGGCACTAACCACTTCACAGTTTGCCGTATCCCCATAATAGTGCTTCAATCTCTGACCATTTACTTTGAATGCTTGGCCCGGATCGTTCTCAAATATCTCCACCGCTCCATGTGGAAACACAGTTTTGACGATAAATGGTCCAGACCACCTTGATTTCAACTTTCCAGGAAATAGTCGGAGACGAGAGTTGAATACAAGAACTTGTTGCCCTGGCACGAATGACTTAGGCGATAGCTTCCTGTCATGCCACCTTTTTACCTTTTCCTTATATATTTTATTATTTTCGTACGCTTGAAGTCGAAATTCATCAAGTTCATTTAACTGAAGCATTCGCTTCTTCCCAGCTGCATCTAGATCAAGGTTTAACTTCTTCAATGCCCAATAAGCCTTATGCTCAAGCTCCGCAGGTAAATGAAATCCCTTACTATAGACAAGTTGAAACGAGGACATCCCAAGTGGAGTCTTGTATGGTGTTCTATAAGCCCAAACAGCTTCATCGAGCTTTAAAGAACAATCTTTCCTTGACGGACAAACGACTTTCTCTAGAATACGCTTGATCTCTGTATTAGACACTTCAGCTTGACCATTAGTCTGAGGATGATAGGCAGTAGCGATACGATGATTCACATTATAGCGTTGTATTATAGAAGTGAACTTACGATTGCAGAAATGCGACCCTTCATCACTTATGATAACTCGTGGCGTTCCAAACCTTGTGAATATCTGCTTATGAAGAAAACTCAACACTACCTTTGCATCATTAGTCGGTAGAGCCTTGACTTCTACAAATTTCGAGACATAATCGACTGCCAGCAAGATGTACTGATTATTGCAGGACGAGATAAATGATCCCATGAAATTGAATCCCCAAACATGGAAGACCTCAACTTTAAGCATCACATTTAAAGGCATCTCATCCTTTTTGGTAAGATTCCCAAATCTTTGGCAACAGCCACACCTTAAAATGAACTGATGTGCATCCTTAAAAAACGTAGGCCAGAAAAAACCTGCTTGAAGAATACGAGCTGCTGTCTTTTCACCACCATAATGTCCATCATAAACTGTGGAATGACAGTCTCGTAATATCCCCTCTGTCTTACATAATGGGATACATCTCCTGGTAATTTGGTCAGCTCCTTGTCTAAACAAATATGGTTCATCCCACATGTAGCACTTCACCTCATGCAGAAACTTCTTCTTTTGAGCTGCATTCATATTAGGAGGCATTATATTGCTAACAAGATACTTCACAATGTCTGCGAACCATGGCTCTTCCTTTTGAATTGCGAACAACTGCTCATTCGAAAAAGATTTGTTAATCAATGTCTTATCATGTGAAGTAGAATCGGGATTCTCCAATCTAGAGGGATGGTCAGCTACTTGATTTTCAGTACCTTTTCGATCCTTGATCTCCAACTCGAATTCCTGTAGCAAGAGAACCCAACGAATAAGTCTAGGCTTCAAATCCTTCTTTGAGACCAGATAGCGGATGACAGTGTGATCAGTGAACACTATCAGCTTTGTCCCAAGTAGATAAGATCGAAATTTTTGAAACCAAAAACTATAGCTAAGAGCTCCTTCTCAGTAGTGGTGTAGTTCATTTGGGCTCCATTTAGCGTCTTACTAGAATAGTAAACCACATGAAAGATATTAGACTTTCGCTGCCCAAGAACTGCTCCCACTGCATAATCACTTACATCACACATCATCTCAAAAGGTTCTCTCCAATCAGGTGCCGTAATAACTGGTGTAGTGATCAAACTCTTCTTGAGAGTCTCGAATGCTGCCAAGCATTCATCATCAAATTTAAAAGACACATCTTTCTCGAGCAAGTTGCACAACGGCTTAGATATCTTAGAGAAGTCCTTAATGAAACGCTGATAAAAACCCGCATGACCAAGAAAGCTACGGATTCCTTTCACAGAAATAGGTGGCGGAAGATTTTCAATGACGCCCACCTTGGCTTTATTTACCTCAAGACCTATATTAGAGACCTTGTGCCCAAGAATGATGCCTTGCTGCACCATGAAGTGACATTTTTCCCAATTGAGCACTAGATTGGTTTCCACACACCTTTTGAGCACCAAACGGAAATTATTCAAGCATTCATCATACGAATGTCCAAAGACGGAGAAGTCGTCCATGAACTCTTCGACATTATTTCCAATCATATCAAAAAATATAGCCATCATGCATCTCTGAAAAGTGGCAGGTGTACCACATAAGCTAAAAGAAACTTTGTGAAAAGCAAACGTGCCAAATGGACAAGTGAAAGTAGTCTACTCTTGATCTTCTGGTACAATGCAAATCTGATTGTAGCCCGAATAGCCATCCAGAAGACAATAATACTCATGACCAGCCAACCTCTCAAACATCTGATCAATAAATGGAATAGGGAAGCGATCATTTCTTGTGGCTTTATTCAACTTTCTATAGTCCATGCATACCCTGCATCATGTGACTGTTCGAGTGGGGATGAGCTCGTTCTTCTCATTTGCTACCACGGTAATACCCAAGAACTATCAGAAATAGGATATATGATTCCTGCATCCAGCCACTTTAGAATTTCTTTCTTCACCACTTCTTTTATGATAGGATTAAGCCTTCACTGTTGCTCAACTATTGGCTTGCTACCTTCCTCTAGCAGAATTTTATGCATGTAGTACGAAGGGCTGATCCATTTTATATCTGCTATAGTCCATCTGATGGCCGATTTGAATTCTCTCAAATCCTCAAGAGCTTGTCCTCATCACTACCTGAAAGGTCAGATGCAATAATAACAAGCAAAGTAGATGCATCACCTAAAAAAACATACCTCAAGTGTTCAGGCAGTGGTTTAAGCTCCAAAGTAGGTGCTTCCTCAATAGATGGTTTGAGCTTTCCCTCAGCATTCTTCAGATCAGTATTACCAAGATATTCAAATGGCATGTCTAGCTTTCGTTGTTAAGGTGAAGCATTTAGATATTGTAACTGATCATTGTGTTCCTCATCATCACTGTCAAATTCCCCCAATAAGGCTTTTTCTAAGGCATCAGACCTTAGCACATGATCAAGTTCTGAAGTAACTACAGAATCAATCAAATCCACCTTGAAGCACTTCTCATCTTCCATAGGGAATTTCATCGCATTAAACACATTGAATGTCACATCTTGATCCTGCACCCTCATAGTGAGTTCACATTTTTGCACATCTATCAAGGTACGGCTTGTAGCCAAGAAAGGTCTTCCCAAGATTATGGGAATCTTCTTATCTTTCTCGAAATCCAGAATGACAAAATCTGCAGGAAAGATGAGCTTGTCCACCTTTACTAGCACGTCCTCCACGATGCCTCGTGGGTATGTAATCGAACGATCAACCAATTGTAGAGACATATAGGTGGGCTTTGGATCAGGCAAAATCAGCTTTTTGAAGATAGACAACGGCATCAGATTGATGCTTGCTCCTAAATCGCAAAGGCACTTGTCGAATGACAACTTGCCAATGGTGCAAGGAATGGTGAAGCTACCTGGATCCTTAAACTTTGAAGGTAACTTTTATTGTAGCACGACACTGCACTCTTCCGTCAGAGCAACGGTATCAAGATCATCTAGTTTCACCTTCCTTGAAGGAATATCTTTCATGAATTTCGCATAACTAGGCATTTGCTCCAGAGCCTCAGCGAAAGGTATGTTGATGTGAAGTTTCTTGAACACCTCTAGAAACTTACCAAATTGCTTGTCCAGCTTTTATTTTTGCAATCGCTTAGGAAAAGGTGGTGGAGGATATAGTTGTTTCTCCCCTGTATTACCCTCAGGCAGAGTGTGTTCAACAGTAGTCTTACTTGGTTCCCCCTCTTTCTCCTTTTGATTTTCTTCTTCATCTACAACTTCAACTTCTCCATCTTTTGCTTTTTCAGTATCATCAACTTTTCCAGACCTTAAGGTGACAGCTTTGACTTGCTCTTTGGCTTCCTTCCTGCCTGGCACTTCAGTATCGCTGGGAAATGTTCCAGGTTGACGATTCAGCAAGGCATTGGCTATTTGTCTAATTTGATTTTCCAAGGTCTTGATAGAAATAACCTGACTTTTGCACAACAACTTTAACTCCTCAAAATCAGCACTAGAAGGTTGAGCAACACCTCCTTGTTGAGGATATGATTGCCTTTGAGCATATTGCTGAGGTTTCTGGAATCCAGGTGGATTAAACTGTTTACTTGCAGCTTGCTGATATGGTTTCTGAACAGCATTCTGATTATTGCTCCAACTGAAATTGGGATGATTTCTGTTATTAGGATGATAAGTAGCGGGCACAGGCTGCTGCGATCTCTGAAAATTGTTCATAAACTCAACAGATTCATTAACAAGAGAACATTGATCCGTAGCATGAGATCCTAAACAAAGCTCACAGACAATAGCTATTTGATTTACTCCATAGTTGGCTAAAGAATCGACCTTCATAGACAGCGCCTGTAGCTGCGCTGCAATAGCTGTAGCTGCATCAACTTCCAGAATACCTGCTACCTTCCCAGGCATCATCCTTTGAGTTGGGTTTTGATACTCATTTGTAGCCATAGTTTCAATGAGATTATAGGCCTCAGTATAGCTTTTGGCCCACAAAGCGCCTCCAGAAGCTGCATCGAGCATGGGCCTAGATTGGGCCCTCAAACCATTGTAGACACTAGTGATCACCATCCAGTCAGGCATACCATGATGTCGACACTTTCTCAACATCTCCTTGTAGCGCTCCCAAGCTTCGCACATAGATTCTCCTTATTGCTGCGCAAACAGAGTAAGAGCACTCCTTATAGCTACAGTCTTGGCCATTGGATAGAAATTTACCAGAAACTTTTACGCAAGATCTTCCCAAGTAGTGATGGATCCAGCTGGTAAAGAATGTAATCAGTCCAGAGCTTTGTCCCTCAGAGAGAATGGGAAAAGCCTCAGCTTGATATCCTCATCAGTAACACCATTATTTGAAAGCACTACAGATCTCGACAAAATTCCTGATATGTATGTTGGGATCTTCAGTCGCAACACCTCCGAAAGAAACAGAATTTTGCACCATCTGAATGGTGCCCGGCTTGATTTCAAAAGTATTGGCCTCAATAGTCGGATGAATGATGCTTAACTGAATGTCATCAATTTTAGGCCGAGAAAAGTCCATAAGAGCTGGATCAGCTTGAACTATACGATCACCCATTATTACAGGTTCTTTCTTTTCACTCTCTTTATCCGAATCTTCAAAAACTATCTTCTCCGGAAAGTCAAGAGCTGTATCTGTCTCCTCAGCCATATCTAGATTTCTCGTGCGGGTGCGAGAATGTGTTTGCATAAACGCTCGCTAAAGTACCTGAAACACAACCGGAAGCAGTAAGTAACAAGTCTTAATCAATGAATCCTAATGACCACTGATGGCAAGTACATAAACTAAAAAAATTAACACCGAGTCCCCGGCAGCGGCGCCAAAAACTTGTTAGGCACAAAGCATGCACTAAATAAATCACTCAAGTATACGCGTTCGCAAGTAATATAGAATGATTACTAGTTCGTTCCCACAGAGACTCTGATTAATTATATTTAATTAACACTTACTTACCAATGTATTATTATTTTTCAATGTTAAGATAATAACAATTAAGGATGATTAACTAATATTAACTACGAGAATTAAATACTTGAATTAACAATATTAAACACACATGAGATCATAACTTCATTACTACTTCATTCAATAGTTATTGTTATTACCCTTAGCATGTAATGGTGATGATATTAATCGAACAACACGAAACTGATAAACGCCAACTTTCATTGTACGAATACCATTCTACCAAGCATCCACAATTAAGATAGAAGTTGAATAGGCATCAATTATGTTGAGACCCTATATGTCTACAGAATTTGACAACATAACGATTTAAGCACAAATTATTCATTATGATTACACAGGGCAAGTAAAACGGTTAGAGTTACCCACTAATCATGCATATAATACATGAATCTATGCTATCATGGCAAGTTCCAAATCTCAAGATTCAATGTCGCTTCACAAGAGATTAAACAGGCTATCTTACATGTTCGCGACGCACATAAGATGAATAAGCACAACCTATGCTAGATATCATACAATCACCACATACCAAGTTATTAAACAATTAACTAAAGAAATCCATAGTAAATCCACTATGATCCCATGATCACGATTAGCCCATAATAGAATTCATCGTCACCATGGGTTCATATGAAAACATGATAATAACACAGTGATATAAACTAATAAAAATACTTAATAAATAATGAAGTACGTCACAAGAGTATTAAGGTTCAAAGAATAAAGAAAATTAGCATCCACTGTTACAACGAATTAAAAGAATCACAAGATAAATGTATGCTTCCTCTTCTTCGTTGTTGCGTGCTAAAACGGTCTTCTTGATCTTCTTGCCTTCGCTTCTTGTTACTTGTTGTCGAAAACGTCTTCCAAGATTGTTTATATAATAGCCCAAAAGAACCAGCACTAACAGAAGCCCAATAGAACTCGAATTCTAAAAATGAGATTCTGAAATTATGCACCCAGACGGCCGCCTTCTCCTTCCAGACGGGCGCCTGCTACCAGGCGGTCGCCTGCTCTCATCAAGAGGGCGCCTGCAACCCTTATGGAAAAATTATTATTTTGCTTCTATTTTTGCTGAATTCTTCGGACATCAACCCGGGACTAATTCCAAGCACTTCCTTAAGTTTATTTTGATGAAATCCACTTATCTAAGCAAGTTATACCCTAAAAAGCAAAAACACTCGAAAACGCGTTAAATACACAAAATACTCGAGTTCAAGATACCAATTCAATCCGTTATGAAACGCTCTAAGTGGTATAAATGCTACTTATCAGCGGCGCCAAAAACTTGTTAGTCGCTAAGCACGCACTAATAATTCACGCAAGTATACGCGATCGCAAGTAATATAGAATTATTTCTAGTTCGTTCCCACAGAGACTGGTTAAATTAACTATGTCATTTATGTACTTATGTAACAATGATATGGCTATTATTCAATGATAAGATGAATTATAATTTGGGTTTTGATTATACTACGATTAACTATTGAGAATTATACTAGAGAACATTAACTAAAGACCGTAAAGACAGTTGAATAATATATGACACAAACATGGGATTCTAACTTCATTAAGTACTTCATTAAATAGCCTTTTCGTTTTTAGCCTTAGCATGTAATGATGATGACACTAATCAGATAACACGAAACTAATAAACGCCAACTTTCATTGTACGAATATCATACTATCAGACATCCACAAAAGAGATAGAAGCTAAATAGACACCAATTATATTAAAATCTTATATGTCTATAGAATTTGACAACATAACGGTTTAATGCACAAGTTATCTATCATGATTATATAGGACAAGTAAGATGGTTAAAATTACCTACGAATCATGCATAACAATAACACATGAACCTATGCTAGCATGGCAAGTTCTAAATACTTAAATTCAATGTCGCTTCATTAAGAATTAACACACTATCTTATAAGTTCGCTGTAACACCCCCAAATCCGGGGTCGGGGATCCGGGTTGTCACGAGTTCCATTTCCCTTAATAACACCCAATCTTAATACACAATCAACTACTCTGTACTGTGACCCCACAATAAACACACACACCACAAGTTATAGTCTCAGAGATGAATATCCAAAAATAATCACAAGTCATTTTATTCCACAATTATATGTCAATACACCTTAAAAGGTTTTCTAGATAAATTTACATTTTCTTTGCCATTATTACAATCCATATTATACATGAGTCTGGTACATCAAAAGTTGAAAGCCTAGCGTATTGGTAGTTCCTACCTCAGCTACAGCGGCATCAACACTTCCCGAAGACTGCAGAACGTTTTCTAACCGCTTGCGAATCGGGAGCTTGGTCATGTTCATCTTGTCTATCTGATGTTGTGTGATGAAAAAAGAAGGCAAGGGTGAGCAACAAGCCCACCAAAATAATATATAATATGTTTAACAATATATGAGCCTTCTCATAGTACTCATGAAAGTCTTGGTCAAAAGAAATGAACCAAGTTGATATCTTAATGCGATGAAGTCGCAAAATATTCAGTATATATATATACATATATACTTTTCAAAATATCGTTGCAAGGTGATCTCATATATCTAACCTTGTCTCAACGTTTTTCTGAAAATCTTTGTCATGCATAAGATAATCATTTACTAGATATAAGTTTAAAAGATGAAGTTACAAGATACTCCAATATACTTATATCTTTTCCAAATACTACTTGAACTACCACCGTTCAAGTTATAATTAGTTTCAAAAGTTCATCACACTGATGAGACTACAAGATAAGACTTGAATAGATTCAATCTTTGAAATATTTTGAAGGAAATGAAGTTATGATATACTTCATTAAGTGCCGATATATATATCCACATATACATCTTCCTTATACAGTCCCTGAAAACCTCTGTCATGTAAAGTATGAACAGAGTTTGTAACATCCAATGAATTTTTGGAAGGGAAAAAGAATTGTGGCAAAAACCCGATATCTTGCTGATCAGGCAAAGATACCAATAAGTAACCTTTTCTACTAGTAGATGGACGAATTCCCCACTGGTCATCACCCTGGTCGCAATAGGAACTTATGTTGGACTGCCGCTCAGCCACTTACGCATTTGATGGACTCCCACTGAGCCACTTACACTATCATGGACGCCCACTGAGCCCATATTGCTTATGCCGACTCGATAGATGGACTTACTTCCCGAACGTTGGGTAAGTAATCAATTCATTTACCAAAACAGCAACCTCGTTGCGAATATAAAATACACCACAGAGCCGGATCCCTTAGGTTTTGAGCGAGTATTTAAATCCCCTTTAAAAGGAAGATCTTAAATATAAAAATGAGTTTTGGGATCCGCTCTAACTTTTAAAAATCATTTTGAAGACTCGAAGACACTTTAAAGAGTGTTTAGAGTAATGCTGATTTAATGAAGTAAATCAGTCCCAATATATTTAAAAAATATCTGAATATTATTATTTAAATAATATTCCCATAAAGAATAATCTTTATACAAATAATTGAAGTAGAAGTTGTAAGACTTATACTTGAAATGAGTATTAAATAACCAAAAATATACTTATACGAAAGTACTATCTTTATTTAAATAATCGAAAATAAGTTTGATTATCGAAACATCATTCTTTAATAAAATAAAGAATATTATTAAATAATAAGCGGAGTCATAATACCTCGAATGAATATTATAAATAATATTCATTAAATAAAATAACGGAGTCATACATCCTCAAATGAATATTCAATTAATAATCATTAATAATATAACTGAGTCATAAGCCCTCAAATGAATATTCGAAATAATATTCAATAATAAAATAAAGGAGTTATAAGTCCTCGGATGAATATTTGAAATAATATTCAATAATAAAATAAAGTTAAAGTTATCGAATAAACCTTATTCGATTAATAGTTTTGAAAATTATAATCATATATATATAAAAATATATGTATTATACTCGGGAACATCGACTCCCGGTTTAGAAATATGTTCACCTTTTGATCCCCTATACTAAGGGTAAACTCAATACCGCTTATTTCTAGCATAGGTATTATGCAACTGTAAGCATTTTAACCAACAGATATATAATCCAAGAATATGAAACAGGCATGCATATATACCATATCACATGCTACAATATATCGCAAGAATTTGCTAATCACAAATATGCATTTATCGCAAGATCATGCATATACACATATACATCACAACAACAGTATAACGGGTAGAAAACTTGCCTGAGCGACTGGGGGTTACGAATGGCTCGGGACGAGTCTGGTAACCTATAAACAACAAGTAAGTTGGAATTAAACCAAAGTCACTTGTAAATCTATACTTTAACTAACTTAGACTCTAACGCTTGTTTTGCGCTTACTGATTCTCTTAAGTCACTCGAGTACCCTCGGCTCCACCATTTTTAATAATTTAACCGTTACGATTTTTAAGGCGATTCCTTCGCGGGTGTCTTACCAACTGCCTATTACACCTTAAATAAATGTTTCATACTTCAATTAGTCCTTTAAGGTCTTTAACCTATGTTTCAAAGTAAGGCGAGGGGTAAGGGTTCATTCGCAAAATGTCGTTACTTAAAACGGCCGTTTCTCCTAAACCGTTCATCGGAATCAAACGAACCACATATCAAAACGAAGCTCGTAACATGAACTATCTAAACATGGCAATGGTCAAAACCTAGCAGTGAGTTCAAGGGTTATGATGTTAAGAACAAAAACAGTCTACGTTAAATCGGGCATTACGACGGCTATGTTTACGCGATTTCCCAAATTTAAACAATTCCAAAACAACCCATAATCAAGCCACAATCACATCCCCATCCAAACTCCATCCATACCACATCCTAACAGCCCAAATCAATTCAATATTAACAATTTATACTTATTCCCCACATGAACTAAAAGCTTTACTTAGGTTCTTTAACTAATTATCAAGATTTACAACTCCAAAAATACCACCAAACCAACTAATCTCTACAAACTCAACCAAACTTTAAACAAACAAGCATCATGCTTCACATATACTATATCAAACATATTCATTCCTAATTACTCAAAACTAAAGCTAGGGTTTGTAGTTTATACCTTCCTTGGAGAGTGGAGAATCAAGAGAATGACTTGGAATCACCCTTAAAGTCCTTATCCAAGCTTAATCTAAACAAAACTTCAAGAACACAAATTTTAGTTCTTGAAAAACACTATTCACCATCTTCTTTCATGATTTATAGAAAAAGATTGGCTTGGAATTAGAAGCTTAAACTTATAGGAAGTATGTAACTATCCATGGGGAAGCTTAGATAAATACCTTGCTAAATAGTAAATGGTGGAGCTTGGATCTTCATTTTGTTAAGAAAGAAGCCGAGAGCTTCATGAAGAAATGAAATATCTTTGTGTTTTGTGAGTTGTTTGCTTGGTTACTAGCTTTTGATTTTGGTAAATTACCTTTTTAACCATGAAATTTGTGTGGTTATTAATCAACCACACCTCCTTCCCTTATGTCATGCTTAGGTCATCCTCATGATGTCATCCTCCCCTCCTTGTCCTCTTCTCATTGGTTGGGTGACATCATCCTCTCTAATCCCTTTGATTAACTTCCTAATTGTTTGCCTAATGACCGCTGATCTGTTATACGGTTCGCTTAACTTTCGTTTTCGTTTATCGTTTGAGGGATCATACCCGGGATCTTATTACTTAGGTTCCCTTAACCTTTCTCAATATATTGTATTCCTTTTATGATCCTCTCTTATAATCCTTTAATTTAAATCTTTTTTATCCTGTTACCTTATACTCAATTCTTTCCGTATCTAGTGGATTTCCGCGAAAAATCAAAGTGTTCGGAATTGGATTCTGACGATCTTTACATACACTTATATTTCATATAGAGTGCCAATAAAATCTCAGAATATCCATAAAAGAACCCCTACCTAGTGTGGCATGAAAAGTTTTCTCATTCAGCAAAAACACTATTCATAAGGGTTTCAAAAATTTTCCAAAAATTGGGGTTATTACAATCTCCCCTCCTTAAAAGGATTCCGTCCCGGAATCAGATAGAAAATGAATAGGGATACTTTCTTAACATTACACTTTCTAACTCTCGAGTAAATTTTCCCACATTGTGGTTCTTCCATCAAACTCTGACTAGTTTGATAACCCTTCTCCTAAGCATTTGCTCCTTTTCACTCTATAACCCTTCCTGGTTGCTCCATATAGGTTACGTCGGGTTGCATGTCTATGCGCTCATATGCCCCTATTTATCTGGCATCCGAATTATACTTTCTTAACATTGATACGTGAAACACGTTATGAACCTGCTACAGGTTTGGGGGTAGGGCTAGCTCGTATGCTATCTTCCCAATATGTTTTAGTATATCCAAGGGTCCGACACATTGTGGACTTAGCTTTCCTTTCTTTCCGAATCTCATCAATCCTTTCCGAGGGAATACCTATAACCGTACTAGGTCCCCTACTTCCTATTCCTTGTCCTTTCGTGTCAAATCACATATGTATCATGTCCATCTTGGGCTACTACCAGCTGTCCTCTGATTAGATCTATCATATCCTTGGTCCTTTGGACTGCTGCGGGTCCGAGCATCTTGCGCTCTACAACTTCATCCTAACATAAGGGAGATTGACATTGTCTTCCCTCAAGGATCTCATAAGGCGATATCTCAATACTGACATATGATCTATTATCGTAAGAAAACTCAATCCGTGTTAAGTGATCATTCCAAATTCTTTCAAGTCTATTGCACCGACTCTCATTATAGCTTCTAGCATTATAGCTTTTGCTTCTCAATACCCATTCTTTTCCAGTTCGTAGTCGCTACTACCTTCCGTTCCTAATATTATACTGGTTACACTTTTGCTCGTTAGCGTTCTATAACCTTTTAATAACCACGTCAACCTTAGTATCACGAATGTGTTTCCATTCCGAATACCACCATAACTTTACTACTCCTTTTTCAGCTGTTTCTATTTTTGAAAGCTTGATCCATCATATAGAAGTAAAAGAATTCATTGAGAGATCACTATGATCATGAACACTTGTTACATTGCATAGTTAGTACAGAAGGTGGCCAGCCTTTAATACTTGACAAGCAATTAAACAATAGCTGGTATCCTACTCGGCTTCTATCACACAGATAGATAGTCATTCGGCAATACCTCCCCTTCTGGAAGGGTTGTTCTTCTCAGTTTATATGAAATGAAAAGAAGAGAAAAGAACGAATTGAAGAGAATTGTATATATGAAAAAAAATATACTGCCACAAAATATCTGGCTTGGAACCTACCTCTGAACTATAGAGGTTTGTCATAGGAGGACAAAACATATGTATTTATATCAACATCAAGTGTTATAGCATCGTATTTCACATGCCTAAATATTTTCGCTATTCCGTCCATCATTCTATGGACCCAGGCTCTTCCTCGAGCTTATACACAATCACCTTTGAAACTCCCTCGATATCGAAAATCGAATCTGGGATCTCATTCTAAACATCATCGTTATTAGAATTCTATGCTTGTACCGTAACCTTCCTCATATAGTAATACGACTCTCTTTTATAAGAGGGAATAAATATTCAATAGGTAGATACTCTACTTAATTAGTCTATCAATGATAACCTATACACTACCACGACCCGATTAGTGGTACCCAATCTCAACATCCATTCCAATACAACTCTCACGGTTGTAACCAGCTCATTACTCGCAGAATCATTGCTGCATTACTATGGTCCACTACTGACCTACTGTCGTCATTCATTTTCCATGAAATCTTAATATCTAACCATACGGAGTCCATATATGTCGTATCAAATCCTTCTAAGGAGGTAACATAATCACCATTCCTGATTCATGAAGAACACTCCTGATCCTGACATACATACATGACATGAAGCAGATAAAATTGCAGAAGAGTTTCAATCAAAGCAACGATAGCAGGTTAATACCATTCTTAATCATATGCTTTAATTAGAAGACTTAACTCGAAGGTTCGTTTAGTCCTTTTTGAAACATGGTCCTGGATTATCCTCAGGATAGGACCTTCTAAGATAGATAGCCCGCTCATGGCGATTACACGAATTAAACCTTTACCAAACTACTATTACGGTTGGGTATTGCACAGTCATCAGAAGGAATGTCAATCTTTCACACCATAATACAACCTTCACGGCTTCAACCATCATCATTGTATTCCTCTGGCACGAGCGCCTATAATTATCCTCTTACATTTAAAGTGTCGGCCACCTCTTTGGCCTTTCCTGATAGTAAAATTTCCTTATAATCAATGTCTTTTAAATGACCTTCAACTAAATTTTCTACCTCATTTCCAATCACTGCTTGTGTGAAAATGCTCTTCCTTACGCTTTGGTAAAAATATATCACCATTTTTCCATGAGTTATTGCCTCGGTCTTTTAGAGGTTAATTACTGTCACAACTGACTCTCAATCATAATTAGAACATCTTTTTATCTTAAGTCCTAATTACCCTGAACAACTTCGACCATTACTGGTTCGATCCATACCTTCTCGTGGTTTAACACGTGCCCCACTTGGCATCATTATAATTACTTCATATTTCCTTTATCAACATTTCTATTTTTGAGAATTTTGAATATTACCTTTCTTCTTGTAAAACCTCTAAGGTTATCCTTGAATCGTTCCTCCTGTATTCCCTAGATACAGGGCATATCAAAATACCGTTTACTAATACCAGAATCATTGTCTATATACTTCTGAAAAATTTCTCCACTGATCCTTAAAGATTGTTATTACCTTAATCATTTTCAATTCATACTGTCAAAACTCATACTATCCCTATTAAGGGTGAAATGCCAACCTGTATGCATTCCCCTAGGATTCGTTTTAAGTTACCGATGTTCTATCCTTAATTTCACCTTTAAAAAGGTACATGCATCCTTCCATGGATAAATCAAGTCATATATCCCTGATAAGGGTGTCTTATTCAATCATTCCCACCTCGATAGTATATGCCTAATTTCACAATAACATCTGTATTCAAAATGAGGTCAATCAATATGGCCTCCAAAAGATAACAACGGTTATCCGCTTTTCTTGCCTAATTTGGTAATGATAACAAGGATGTTCTGGAAGATATTGGTCGTGTTCAACGTGAACCTCTTCTTAGTAATTCCTTATTTACTTTTGTTGTTTATCTCAACAGTCACCTCAATGTTGGGATATCTTTCATATCTGGCGTCTCCCTTTCTGGGTATCATGCCACCGGTCTTACACTTCACCTTCTTGAAGGTCACTTCCTTCATCCAATTTTCTTAATTTCTTACTTTCTTGTCTCCTCAGTCTATCCGCGTCTCATTATTTATCCTTCGAATTATCTCAAGGTTTCCTTGAATCTTCCCAACTTACAGGGGATAAAATATATGTATCTCTTATGCCCTCAACCATCAATTTTAACTCATGGTGAATCACCCTCATCCTGACGATTACATACTCTTCTATTTCTATTGCTACGAGTCTTTAGGGTTTCCTCACACCCAACTCCCTTATCATTCCTCAAACTCTATTGCCTTTATATTCCTTTCCACTTCAGTTTCTTTTTATTTTCCTCTCTCTTATCATTATTTCATGAACCAACACAACATAAGCATTGATTTCAAACATCCCGTCATTCTCGATTCGTGTCCTCAGAACGAATCTTGACAACTTTTACAACTTAGATTCATAATTCATCATACTTATTCGCTTTTGTTCTAGCTCCAAAGCTTTTATATTATCTCCATAACCTTGGGAAGTACTTTCTGAAAACAATTGACTGAACTTAAATCAGTTTATTATAATCTCTTGCTCTGTGCCTTCCTTGGCCTTTCACCAGCGGGTGATCTCTCTCTTAGGAGGGTAAGTGACAAAAACAGTCTTTTGTGATTCGTCAATCATTCAGAATCTCAAATGATTCCGCTATTTCCTTTATCCAGGCTCTTGCCTCGGCTGGGTCAGCTCGTCCCTTGGAACTCTGAGAGCTTAGTGACTTAAAGGTCCTGAAAGAATTTCCCACTACATTATTTCTCTCAAGGTGGTGGTTGGGAAATAAAGTATAAGTTCTGTTTAGACAGGTCCATGAATTTCCGTATAGGAGTACCGCCTCAGGTCCTCTTATCTCGCTCGACTTTTGTTTTCTTAGTCTAAATATTTCTTCCTACTCCCCATAATTGGGGTCATCTTTTAATTTAAAATCCTCATTTTCCACTTTATTATATTCTGGGTTCCTTATATCTTAATTGCGACCTCCCCGATTATCACATTCAAGATTTGCCCCTAATCTTATTCCTTGTGGGGGCATATTACTTGGAAAAATTTTAAGAATCTCTGGATATTTGTCTTACTTACTTTGCTTAAGTCTTTCCCTCGTTTAGTCCTTGCACGATTGCAAATTACGAATTCTTAAGTTCGATAAACTTCATGACACTCTCTTAAGTGTTAATAGAGCAATTAACAATGTGATCTTATCACAACAACTCATCTGAACTGAATTTAACAAATATATATATAACCATTTATTCGAGGGTACAACAACTGAACATATTAAAGAGAATTACATCATTTGATCTGATCGCTTATAACCCAAAAGTACTACCATAGATAATCATCTAGTCATTAAAATTAATCATTCATAACTTAGGCTAATCCTCCAAAAATGGTGCTACATGAAACCCTTGTCTGATTGCTCTGGCTCTGCACACTACCATGGATCAAGAAATGTGAGCACGCACGACATCCCTAGCCTGCTCCATCACAGATGTGATGAGGTCTAAGATAGTTGCAAGTAGAGCTGGATCAATCTGACCCTCAAGATGGCCTCTAACTGTAACACGGGTGGTAGCCTCAATCCTTTCCATGCTATGAGCTAATCCTGCCGGAAGTACCCCACCCTTAATCCTTGGTGCAGTAAATCGATCCAACAGATCACTCCTAACATTACGGGCCTCAGACAGGCCACCCAAAGTCATATGATAATTGGCGATAAGAGAAGCCTGAGTGGTAGCATCTAGCAGTCCATGGGGTGCAGGTGGTGCAGACCCAGGAGATCCAAATGGATAACCAAGCACGGTATCAGGTGACAATGGTGCAGGAGATAAAGGTGGCATTTCCTCAGTAGGTGCTGGGCTCTGTACCGGGGATGGAACAGGAATTGGTGGAACCTCATGGATGTCTACAGGAACCTCTGCAAGAGGGTCTGATACTGGTATAATTGGTGTCGTGGAAGGCCCCACTCCTTCTGCCCTCATTAACCTTTGTGCCCTTGGTAACTCTTCATCCTCTAGTGCCACCCTCACGGCCATTCTTGCTCTGGTAGTCGCCCTGACTACGGTCATCAATTCCTCAGCGACCCTCTCTTCATTCTCATCAGGATCCTCCATGAGATCCTCCTCAGCCACAATCCTTTCCGGAATAACATCCTCAACCGCAACATTCTCAATATGAATCTCATCCGGTCCCTCATTAGGGTACTCCATCGGATTCACAATTTGATCTCCAGCTTGTAATAAAACATCCTCATGCTGATGCTCCTGAACCTCAGGGTTCGGTGCCCCGCTGCCCTATACGAGAACGAACTATGATATTATCTGAATATTTATAAGGGTTCTCGTAAGGGTTTTAACTGTCAGTACTACGTTAGGTAGCCCGACTATAAACTTGGCAAGAGTTCTTATTATCTTAGTTATTATCTTAACGTCACATCATCTCTGAGGTTTATAACGCTTAGCTCTGATACCATTTCTGTAACACCCCCAAATCCGGGGTCGGGGATCCGGGTTGTCACGAGTTCCATTTCCCTTAATAACACCCAATCTTAATACACAATCAATTACTCTGTACTGTGACCCCACAATAAACACACACACCACAAGTTATAGTCTCAGAGATGAATATCCAAAAATAATCACAAGTCATTTTATTCCACAATTATATGTCAATACACCTTAAAAGGTTTTCTAGATAAATTTACATTTTATTTGCCATTATTACAATCCATATTAGACATGAGTCTGGTACATCAAAAGTTGAAAGCCTAGCCTATTGGTAGTTCCTACCTCAGCTACAGCGGCATCAACGCTTCCCGAAGACTGCAGAACATTTTCTAACCGCTTGCGAATCGGGAGCTTGGTCCTGTTCATCTTGTCTATCTGATGTGTGATGAAAGAAGAAGGCAAGGGTGAGCAACAAGCCCACTAAAATAATATATAATATGTTTAACAATATATGAGCCTTCTCATAGTACTCATGAAAGTCTTGGTCAAAAGAAATGAACCAAGTTGATATCTTAAAGCGATGAAGTCGCAAAATATTCAGTATATATATATATACATATATACTTTTCAAAATATGGGAAGTCCTCTTCCATGCATAATACACACAGAGTTCCAGTGTATAACTGTATAAAAATATTGTTGCAAGGTGATCTCATATATCTAACCTTGTCTCAACGTTTTTCTGAAAATCTTTGTCATGCATAAGATAATCATTTACTAGATATAAGTTTAAAAGATGAAGTTACAAGATACTCCAATATACTTATATCTTTTCTAAATACTACTTGAACTACCACCGTTCAAGTTATAATTAGTTTCAAAAGTTCATCACACTGATGAGACTACAAGATAAGACTTGAATAGATTCAATCTTTGAAATATTTTGAAGGAAATGAAGTTATGATATACTTCATTAAGTCCCGATATATATATCCACATATACATCTTCCTTATACAGTCCCTGAAAACCTCTGTCATGTAAAGTATGAACAGAGTTTGTAACATCCAATGAATTTTTGGAAGGGAAAAAAAATTGCGGCATAAACCCGATATCTTGCTGATCAGGCAAAGATACCAATAAGTAACCTTTTCTACTAGTAGATGGACGAATTCCCCACTGGTCATCACCCTGGTCGCAATAGGACCTTATGCTGGACTGCCGCTCAGCCACTTACGCATTTGATGGACTCCCACTGAGCCACTTACACTATCATGGACGCCCACTGAGCCCATGTTGCTTATGCCGACTCGATAGATGGACTTACTTCCCGAACGTTAGGTAAGTAATCAATTCATTTACCAAAACAGCAACCTCGTTGCGAATATAAAATACACCACAGAGCCGGATCCCTCAGGTTTTGAGCGAGTATTTAAATCCCCTTTAAAAGGAAGATCTTAAATATAAAAATGAGTTTTGGGATCCGCTCTAACTTTTAAAAATCATTTCGAAGACTCAAAAACACTTTAAAGAGTGTTTGGAGTAATGCTGATTTAATGAAGTAAATCAGTCCCAATATATTTAGAAAATATCTGAATATTATTATTTAAATAATATTCCCATAAAGAATAATCTTTATATAAATAATTAAAGTAGAAGTTGTAAGACTTATACTTGAAATGAGTATTAAATAACCAAAGATATACTTATACGAAAGTACTATCTTTATTTGAATAATCGAAAATAAGTTTGATTATCGAAACATCATTCTTTAATAAAATAAAGAATATTATTAAATAATAAGCGGAATCATAATACCTCGAATGAATATTATAAATAATATTCATTAAATAAAATAACGGAGTCATACATCCTCAAATGAATATTCAATTAATAATCATTAATAATATAACTGAGTCATAAGCCCTCGAATAAATATTCGAAATAATATTCAATAATAAAATAAAGGAGTCATAAGTCCTCGGATGAATATTCGAAATAATATTCAATAATAAAATAAAGTTAAAGTTATCGAATAAACCTTATTCGATTAATAGTTTTGAAAACTATAACCATATATATATAAAAATATATGTATTATACTCGGGAACATCGACTCCCGGTTTAGAAATATGTTCACCTTTTGATCCCCTATACTAAGGGTAAACTCAATACCGCTTATTTCTAGCATAGGTATTATGTAACTGTAAGCATTTTAACCAACAGATATATAATCCAAGAATATGAAACAGGCATGCATATATACCATATCACATGCTACAATATATCGCAAGAATTTGCTAATCACAAATATGCATTTATCGCAAGATCATGCATATACACATATACATCACAACAACAGTATAACGGGTAGAAAACTTGCCTGAGCGACTGGGGGTTACGAATGGCTCGGGACGAGTCTGGTAAACTATAAACAACAAGTAAGTTGGAATTAAACCAAAGTCACTTGTAAATCTATACTTTAACTAACTTAGACTCTAACGCTTGTTTTGCGCTTACTGATTCTCTTAAGTCACTCGAGTACCCTCGGCTCCACCATTTTTAATAATTTAACCATTACGAGTTTTAAGGCGATTCCTTCGCGGGTGTCTTACCAACTGCCTATTACACCTTACATAAATGTTTCATACTTCAATTAATCCTTTAAGGTCTTTAACCTATGTTTCAAAGTAAGGCGAGGGGTAAGGGTTCGTTCGCGAAACGTCGTTACTTAAAACGGCCGTTTCTCCTAAACCGTTCATCGGAATCAAACGAACCACATATCAAAACGAATTTCGTAACATGAACAATCTAAACATGGCAATGGTCAAAACCTAGAAGTAAGTTCAAGGGTTCTGATGTTAAGAACAAAAACAGTCTACTGTAAATCGGGCATTACGACGGCTATGTTTACGCGATTTCCCAAATTTAAACCATTCCAAAACAACCCATAATCAAGCCACAATCACATCCCAATCCAAACTCCATCCATACCACATCCTAACAGCCCCAATCAATTCAATATTAACAATTTATACTTATTCCCCACATAAACTAAAAGCTTTACTTAGGTTCTTTAACTAATTATCAAGATTTACAACTCCAAAAATACCACCAAACCAACTAATCTCTACAAACTCAACCAAACTTTAAACAAACAAGCATCATGCTTCACATATACTATATCAAACATATTCATTCCTAATTACTCAAAACTAAAGCTAGGGTTTGTAGTTTATACCTTCCTTGGAGAGTGGAGAATCAAGAGAATGGCTTGGAATCACCCTTAAAGTCCTTATCCAAGCTTAATCTAAACAAAACTTCAAGAACACAAATTTTAGTTCTTGAAAAACACTATTCACCATCTTCTTCCATGATTTATAGAAAAAGATTGGCTTGGAATTAGAAGCTTAAACTTATAGGAAGTATGTAACTATCCATGGGGAAGCTTAGATAAATACCTTGCTAAATAGTAAATGGCGGAGCTTGGATCTTCATTTTGTTAAGAAAGAAGCCGAGAGCTTCATAAAGAAATGAAATATCTTTGTGTTTTGTGAGTTGTTTGCTTGGTTACTAGCTTTTGATTTTGGTAAATTACCTTTTTAACCATGAAATTTGTGTGGTTATTAATCAACCACACCTCCTTCCCTTATGTCATGCTTAGGTCATCCTCATGATGTCATCCTCCCCTCCTTGTCCTCTTCTCATTGGTTGGGTGACATCATCCTCTCTAATCCCTTTGATTAACTTCCTAATTGTTTGCCTAATGACCGCTGATCTGTTATACGGTTCGCTTAACTTTCGTTTTCGTTTATCGTTTGAGGGATCATACCCGGGATCTTATTACTTAGGTTCCCTTAACCTTTCTCAATATATTGTATTCCTTTTATGATCCTCTATTATAATCCTTTAATTTAAATCTTTTTTATCCTGTTACCTTATACTCAATTCTTTCCGTATCTAGTGGATTTCCGCGAAAAATCAAAGTGTTCGGAATTGGATTCTGACGATCTTTACATACACTTATATGTCATATAGAGTGCCAATAAAATCTCAGAATATCCATAAAAGAACCCCTACCTAGTGTGGCATGAAAAGTTTTCTCATTCAACAAAAACACTATTCATAAGGGTTTCAAAAATTTTCCAAAAATTGGGGTTATTACATTCACGACGCTCATAAGACGAATAAGCACAACCAATACTGGGTTATCATACAATCACCACACACTAAGGCATCGAAACAAATCAACTAAAGAAATCCATAAATAAATCCGCCAGAACCCCACGATAACGATTAGCCCATAATCGGACTCATCATCAACGTGGGTTCCGATGAAAGCATGGTATGATAAACGTAGTCTTTATAAACAAATAATAAACAAAGTATGTAATCCAAAGTATTAGGTTCAACAAAATAAGAAACGAGCATCCAAGATTATAACTTAGAACAAAGATTCACAAGAATAAATTAGATCTTCTTCACCTTCGTTGAATTGTGCTACAGGTATTCTTGTCGTCTTCTCCTTAAGCTCCGTTATAAAAGAATGTCTTTTTATTGTCTTTAAATAGCCTTCCAATTAAGACAAAATCCCAGAAAAACAGTCTTCTATTTGAAACAGGAAACTGGATTCCCGACCTGGCGCGGCCGCGCGCTTCACCAGCGCGGGCGCGCTGACATTCTATATCTCTGGTGCGGGCGCGCGCTAGCACAGCGTGGGCGCGCCGGTCTTCTGGAAAAACTGGAATTTCCTTTCTTTATTGCTGCAATGAGTTGGTCTTCATGAGCCTTTATTCCTTGGACACCATCCTAACACCATATTAGCATCAAATCAATGCTAACTCACTTGAATCCCGGATTAATGTCTGAAATGCAAAAACACTAGAAAACACATTAAAACACCAATAACTTGAGTACAAATACACCAATTCAAAGCTTAATGTAGCGTTATAAAGTGTCATAAATGCCACTCAACAGATGGCCAAAGATGAAGCTAAGAAGGACAACCATTTTCCTAAGATTCCTGCCTTCCTTGAGGTGTCGGGATCTGGTCGGAAGAGGACTAAAGACTTTGATGGGAATATGAGGACCCCCTTTGAATCAGGATGGGGTATATCCATTAATGACTATGTGCTCAACAGTCTGAGCCTTTCCCTTGAGTGGTCGAAGAATTGCATTACTCCTCCTGACCTCCTATTTTTTTCTTCTAGTGAGAAGCTCCTCGAGGCTGAGATGCTAGGGGCTCATGCCTTTACCGGGTTTACTTCTTCGTATATGAATTTCAATTAAGTGCATTTTTCCTTAGAATTTGAAAAACATTACAGGAATCACTCCTTGGGGACTCGTCCCTTCATACTTAAACTTTTTATAACTATACTCGTGTTTTCTTTGTCAGGCCAATGCCTACTTCACGGCATCCTCCACTCAGGCTGTCAAGATGAGAGGCGACTGTGCTACACTGCAGACTTCCATAAACAAAATTACTATCTCCACGGGGGAGTGGGAGTCCAAAGCACATGAAGTAGAGGGTAAGCTCGATGTTTTGGAGAGGAAATATGCCAGTTCGGAGGAGAGAGGAAGAAGGAATGGAAAGACCTCGAGGGAGCTTATCACAAGTCCTCTAGGTTCACCAAAATGATGGACGAGCATGATGATAAGATGTGCCCTGTTAACCTGGCCATAGGTTGGAAGAGGGGAATCAAAGACGCTCAGGTGGTATGACCGGATGTGGTTCATCCAAGTCTTCTTTCTTGCCCCTGGCAGCTACCTATTATGGATCCATCTGGACAAGCTTCTGGATTTGTGCCCTCGACTCCTCGTATGAGGTCTCAATCGAGTTCTAGTCACGGGGGTTCCGGTTCTAAGGGTAAGGCCTCTAGAGCATCCCTTCGTGGGAAGATGAGGGAGTCGATTCCAGGGAGCAGCGATTTTTCTTCTGAGGAATGCTCGGATGACGAAGGGGAGGATTCTTCTGATGAGTGAATGTTGTGGCCTTTCATGGCTCTGATTGCCATATGTGGCTTTTATTTTGAGAACTTATTTATTCAAACCTTATTGGTCTGTAACCTATTGGTCCTTCGGGACTTTATCCTTCGGGATCCTTATCTATGCAACTTGTTTAGTTCCATTTCATACTTGTATTTTATTTTCGGCATTTGGTCCTTCGGGACTTGCATTCTTTAGATGCCCGTACTTAAATAAATTGATAGACAAGATGAGAGAAATAAACTTGCATAAATAGATAATATCTCTAAAAAATGGGTTCAACCCTTACATAAGATGGTTTCGTCGACCTTATTTATAAACTTAATACTAAGTACTAGGAACATGTAGTGAATGTCCTAAATATAAAAAACCTTCAGGTTTAAATCATGCCAAGTGCGAGGCACTTCATCACCATTCAAGGTCTCTAACTTGTAGGATCTTCGTCCCAATATCTTCCTGACCTTCTAAGGTCCTTCCCAGTTAGTGTAATAACCCCAATTTTTGGAATTTTTGAAACCCTTATGAATAGTGATTTTGCTGATTATGCTGAATAAGAAAACTTTCCATACCACACTATGTAAGGGTTCTTTTATTGATCTTCTGAGATATTATTAGTACTCTATGTGGTATATAAGTGTATGTAAAGATCGTCAGAATCCAAATTCGAACACTTTGATTTTTCCCGAAAAATCCACCATATACCGAAAGAATTGAGTATAAGGTAACATGATTGAAAGGATTTTAATTCAAGGATTATAAGAGAGGATCATTAAAGGATTATAAGATATTGAGAAAGATTTAGGGAAACCCAAGTAATAAGATCCCGGATGTGATCCCTCAAACAACGAAAGAGAACAGAGTTAAGCGAACCGTAAAACAAATAAACGGCCAAGGGACAAGCACATACAAGTAGAATGGGAAGGAAGCTTCCAAGAGAAGCTAAAACAAGTGGTTAAAAGAGAATGTGACATCATCAAATCTTAAGGGAAAGACATGTGGCTTGGAGGTGAGGTCATCCAAGTGATGTCATCACTTTATCAAAGCAATCTCCACCAAGTATTCATTTCACAAACATCAAAATCAAAAGCAACCAAAACAAACTCATTTCTCTTCTTCCCCCATCTATTGCTCATGGCTTTTCCATGAAAAGCAAAGGAAAATTTTCAAAAAATCAAGCTACACACCTTCATAATTCAAGAGGTTTGTTTCTTTAGCTTCCATAATTCATAACTTAGATGAGCCATAAGTTTAAGCTCAAGATTCCATGTTTAACATAGCTAATCAATTCATCAAAGTTCTTGGTGAATAGTGTTTTTCAAGAACTTGAAATTTTGATCTTGTGTTTTTGTTTAGATAAAGCTTTAGTAAGGATTTTCCAAGGTTGTTTCCAAGCTCATTACTTACTCCTACTCTCAAGGAAGGTATAGTCTCTTGACCTAGCATTATTATTGAATGATTAAGAGCTTGTTATGAGTAGTTTAGTTGATGAGAGGCATAATTATTGTGTGTTTAGAGATTGGTTGGTTTTGTGATGTTTTTGGAGTTGTAAATCTTAGATTATTCGTTAATGAACTTAAGTATAGTTTTAGTTCATGTTTGAGAATAATATAAATTGGAGAACTTGAGGTGTTGGGGCTGTTGTAGTATGGTATGGATGGATTTTGGTTGTATGGTTAATTTGTGGTTGATTTGTGGTTGATTTGAAGTAGGATAAAATTTGGTAATCGTGTAAACATAGCCGTCGTAATGCCCGATTTACTTTAGACTGCTTTTGTTCTTAACATCAGGACCCGTGAACTCACTGTTAGGTTTTGACCATTGCCATGATTAGATAGTTCATGTTACGAGCTTCGTTTTGATATGTGGTACGCTTGAATCCGATGTACGGTTTAGGAGAAACAACCGTTTTAAGTAACGGCATTTCGCGAACGAACCATTTCCCTTCGCCTTACTTTGAAACCTTGGTTAAGGACCTTAAATGACTAATTGGGGTATGAAACAATTATGTAAAGTGGATTAGGCAGTTGGTAGGGTACTCGCAAAAGAATTGCCTTAAAACTCTTAATGGTTAATTTATTAAAAATGGTGGAGCCGAGGGTACTCGAGCGACTTAAGTGAATCATTTAGCTTGAAAGCGAACGTTAGGGCTCTAATTGGTTAAAGTCTAGTTTCTTAAGCGACGGGGTTTAATTCCGACTTATGTTGTTGTTCATAGGTTATCGGACCCACTCTAAGCTTAAGTCTATCCGGGAACACTCAGGCAAGTTTTCTACCCGTTATACTGTTGTTGTGATGTATACATATGTATATGCATTATCTTGTGATAGATGCATGGTGGTTAATTAGCAAATCTTGCGATATATTAGAGCATGTGATATGGTATATATGCATGTCTGTTTCGTAATCTTGATATATATTGTTGATTCAATTGCTTATAAGTTGCATAATACCTATGCTAGAGATAAGCAGTAGTTGCGTATACCCTTAGTATAGGGGACCCAAAGGTGAACATTTTCTAAAACCGGGAGTCGATGTTCCCGAGTATATTATATATATTTATATATATATATAGTTTTCAAAACTATGAATCGAATAAGGTTTATTCGATAACTTTATTTTTATTAATGAATATTATTTTGAATATTCATTTGAGAGCTTATGACTCTGTTTATTTTATTAATGAATATTATTTTGAATATTCATTCGAGAGCTTATGACTCCGTTTATTTTATTAATGAATATTATTTTGAATATTCATTCGAGGATATATGACTCCGTTTATTTTATAAATGAATATTATTTTGAATATTCATTCGAGGACATATGACTCCGTTTATTTTATTTAATGAATATTATTATTTGAATATTCATTCGAGGACTTATGACTCCGATTATTTATTAATTATTATTCTTTATTTTATTAAAGAATAATGTGTCGATAATCAAAGTCACTTTTGATTATTCAAATAAAGATAGTACTTTCGTATAAGTATATCTTTGGTTATTTAATATTCATTTCAAGTATAAGTTTTAAAACTTCTACTTCAATTATTTTTATAAAGATTATTCTTTATGGGAATATTATTTAAATAATAATATTCAGATATTTTCTAATATATTGAGACTGATTTATTTTATTAAATCAGCATCACTCCAAATATTCTTAAAAATGTTTTCGAGTCTTCAAAATGATTTTAAAGGTTAGGGCGGATCCCAAAACTCATTTTATTTAAGATCCTCCTTTCGAAGGGGATTTAAATACTCGCTCAAAACCTGAGGGATCCGGCTCTGTGGTGTATTTTATATTCGCAACAAGGTTGCTATTCTGATAAAAGAGTTTTTGATTACTTACCCAACACTCGGGAAGTAAAATTCTTGGAACAAGTTAATCCATTAACAGGCATCGCCTGGGAAATATCGGTGAGTTTTCCTTTCCAACTAGATACGACTTCTTGGTGGAGCCGTATCAACAAGTTCTACTTGGGGAAAGTGGGGACGAGCTTTACGTTTTAGAGTCATGGATTTCATCTGAACTAGGAGTGGCGAAAGTGGTCGAGTGGCGCCGGTCCAGCCTTATTATATTGGCCCAATTGGCCTGAAAGTTCCGCTAAGACGGTCCATTCCTTAGGAGTCCAGTGTTCGGTTGACAAGTAAATTCGACAGGCTCTCCTCTACATGTAGAAAATGGTGGTGTTGCACTACTGCGACTGATCATCGTGAGTGGTCTTCCTGGCGCGGCAAACTCCCGTAATGAGTTCATCATCCAATTGGATATTTCTGCAACACTACCCAGAGCACATCGATAGAAAGGCTACGGTTGGGCGATTGTTGAGTGTTGGCAGGGTCGAGTTTTCAAAATGACGTTTTCATCAAATGAAGTATCTCGTAACTTCATTTCATTTTGAGGATATTTCAAAGATTGAAACTATTCAAGTCTTTTCTTGTAGTCTCATCTATGTGATGCACTTTTGAAACTGATGATACCTTGAACGGTGGTAGTTCAAGTAGTATCCGGAAAAGATATAAGTATATTGGAGTATCTTGTAACTTCATCTTTTCAACTTATATCTGGTTAATGATTATATTATGCATGACAAAGATTTTCACAAAAACGTTGAGACAAGGTTAGATATATGAGATCCCCTTGCAACGATATTTTTATACAATTATCAACTGGAACTCTGTGTATATTATGCATGGAAGAGGACTTCCAAGATTTTGAAAAGTATATATACATATATACTGAATATTTTGCGACTTGGTCGCGATAAGATATCAAACTTGGTTCATTTTTTTACTTGACCAAGACTTTCATGAGTACTATGAGAATGCTCATATATTGTTAATCATTATACATATTATTTCGGTGGGCTTGTTGTTCACCCTTGCTTTCTTCTTTCATCACACAACAACAGATAGACAAGATGAACAGGATCAAGCTCCCAATTCGCGAGCGGATAGGAAACGTTCCGCAGTTTCCTGTAGGCGTTGATGCCGTTGTAGCTGAGGTAGGATCTACCAATAGGCTAGGCTTTCAACTTTTGATGTACCAGACTTATGTATATTTATAAATTGTAATAATGGCAAAGAATATGTAAATTTATTCAGAAACCCTTTTGAGGTGTAATGACTTATAATTGTGGAATAAAATGACTTGTGGTAGTTTTGGTATTCATCTCTGAGACTATAACTTGTGGTGTGTGTGTGTGTGTATATTGTGGGGTCACAGTACGCAATAGTTGGTTGATTGTTAAGATTAAGTATTATTATTATGTATTATTAAGGGAAATGGAACTCGTGACAACCCGGATCCCTGACCCCGGATTTGGGGGTGTTACAGTTAGGGTCTAGCTTTCCTCTCTCCCTTACTCCCGACGCCTCAATCTTCCTCAGAACAAAATCTCCCTATTGGAAGAACCTTTCTTTAACCCTTCTATTATAATAGAGGGAGGTTCTTCGTTGATGCTCTGCATTACGGGTGTTAGCCTCATCTCTGACCTCGTCAATGAGATCGAGAGTGAGCCTCATGCCTTCTTCGTTGGTCTCTTGCTCGTAGGCTTCGATCTCAGGGGATCCATGAGTGATCTCAAGGGGCACTACCGCCTCGGCTCCGTAAGCCAGCATGAATGGGGTAGCTTCAGTTGTCACTTTGCAGGTGGTACAATATGCCCATAGTATAGGCAACAACTTATCCACCCAAGTGTTTCTCGAGCATTTGACCCTCTTCTTAAGTCCATCAAGGATGATCTTGTTAGCAACTTCCGCTTGCCCATTTGCCTGTGGGTGTGCAACCGAGGTGAAGCGAAGTTCTATGCTAATATCATCGCAGTACTCTCTGAATTCTACATTATCAAATTATTTCCCATTATCCATGACAAGGATGCGTGGGATTCTATATCGTCATATCACATTCTCTCAGGAGAATTGGGTAACTTATTTGATGGTTATCTTGGCCAGTGCTTTAGCCTTAATCCACTTCTTAAAGTAGTATATGGCTACCACAATGAACTTCCTATATCTCGATGCTACAAGAAATGGTCCAAGTATGTCCATTCCCCACATCAAAAAAGGGATGGGTGTGCTGATCGATGTAAGCCTCTCTAGGGGTCGTCGTACTATCGGAGCGTACCTCTGGAATCTGTCACATTTCTTCACATAAGCCTTTGCATCGGCTAGCATAGTTGGCCAGTAAAATCCCAACCGAGTTATCTTGTGAGCGAGGGCCCTGCCCCCCCAAGTGTTGTCCATAAATCCCTTCATGGGCTTCTTTAAGTGCCTCCTCTACTTCAAGAGGTCTCAAGCACTTCATATACGGAATAACAAAGGACCTTTTATAAAGAAGGCCTTCAATCAATGAAAATCTCAATGCTCTAACCGACAACTTGTGTGCTACCTGGGAATTCTCAGAGAGCCACCCAGTTCCTAAGTAGGTCTTGATCGGGTCTATCAAATAGCTTGTCACACCGATCGGTGCTATCAGATTTATGACATGAACAGTAGGGGTCCTTAAGATCTAGAAGTAGACACTTCTCGGACAGTTCTCGATTTCAAATGAGGCGAACTGAGACAAGGCATCCACCGTAGTGTTCTCCTCCCTCAGAACATGTTCTGCGTACCATTCATTGAACTGAGTCAATATTCCTATTCCCTTTACGACTCTCAGGTACTTGGCCATAGTATCATCCTTGGCCTCAAACTCTCCATTAACTTGAGCAACTACAAGTCTTGAGTCTCCACAGACCTTCAGGTTTTTGTCCCTCACGGCTCTAGCCAAGCCTAAGACGACTATTAACGCTTCGTATTCTGCTTCATTATCCGTAGTTGGGAAGTCCAACTTCAAATCATACTCAATCATAAACCCATCAGGGCTTTGCAAGACTAGGCCTGCACCGCTAGATTTGTTTTTGACACCCCATCAAAATGGAGAACCCAATACTCCTTCAGGGTTGTCTCTTTATCCTTCTTTTTCTCTTCTTCTTCTGGGGTTACTATCTCTTGCCCCCCGACTTCTTGGTCGTTAATGGTGCATTTAACCACGAAGTCTGCTAAGCCTGAGCTTTGATGGCCGTTCAAGGCTTGTACTTGACATCAAATTCTCCTAACTCAATTGCCCACTCGATGAACCTCCCACTGGCCTTCGGGCTATGAAGAATGATCCTTAAGGGTTGGTCCGTCAGAACTTCGATCTTGTGAGCCTGGAAATATGGTCTCAACTTCCTCGAGGTTGTGATGAGAGCAAGCGCGAACTTCTCCGTGATGGAGTAATTCAACTCTGCTCCATGGAGCACCTTACTTATATAGTATACAGGCTTCTGGAGTTACTGTTCTTCCTTCACTAGGACTGCACTCACGGCTTGTTTAGATACCGCGAGGTACAAGTAAAGAGTGTCCTCGGGACTTGGTTTGTCCAATAATGAGGCTTCTGTCATGTACTTCTTTAGCTGCTCAAAGGCCTCTTGGCTCTCAGATGTCCATTCAAAATTCTTCACCTTCTTAAGGGTTTTGAAGAAGGGAAGGCACTTGTCTCCAGACTTGGAGATGAACCTCCCTAGAGCTGCGATTCTTCCTGTCAGCTTCTGAACGTACTTGATGGAGCGTGGCGGCATTATGTCTAGGATGGCTTTTATCTTGTCGGGGTTGGCCTCTATTCCCCTCTTAGAGACCATGCTACCCAAAAATTTTCCAGACCCAACGCCAAAAGCACACTTTGGTGGGTTTAACATCATCTTGTGGTGTCTCAGCACTTCAAATGCCTCTCTGAGGTGACTAATATGATCGGCCTTGATTAGGCTTTTGACTAACATGTCATCAATATAGACCTCCATGGTCTTCCCAATTAGATGGGAGAATATCTTGTTTACCAATCTTTGATAAGTAGCTCCTGCATTCTTAAGTCCAAAAGCCATAATAAGATAACAAAATACACCAACGTCAGTCATGAAAGATACCTTGGAGGTGTCATATTTGTGCATTTTAATCTGATTGTAACCGCTAAAACCATCCATAAAGCTTAGTATCTCGTGTCCAGCAGTGGCGCCGATCAGGGTATCAATCCTTGATAGGGGATAACAGTCCTTGGGACAAGCATCATTCAAGTAGGTGAAGTCAATGCACATCCTCCACTTCCCATTGACTTCTTAACCATTACGGGATTGGCTAACCATTCAGGGAATTGTACTTTATCAATAAATCAAGCTTCTAAAAGCTTCTCGACCTCCTACTTAATGGCTTCCAGCCTGTCAGGGGCATAAGTTCTCTTCTTCTGCTTCACAACCTTTCGGGTTGGGTCAACATTCAACCTATGAGATATAAGGTTCGGGTCTATCCCAGGCATATCAGCTGATGTCCAAGCAAACATATCACTATTCTCTTGGAGGAAAGTTGTCATTTGGCCTTTCAAAGGCTGGTCCAGAGATGCCCTAATATACATCACCTTCTCCGGGTCTAAGGGGTCTAGGGAAATTGGGACCAAGTCCTCGGCTGGCTTCCCTCTCAGTTCGTCATTCTCTCGGACATCCATGTCTTCTATGGGAAGGACCTGCTCCCCGATTCCATCGGGCCTAAGTGCTGCAACATAGAAACTACGAGCCATCGTTTGATCTCCTTTTACTTCTCCAATATCGTTCCTAGTTAGGAACTTTAGTACCATATGGTAGGTTGAGGGCGCAGCCTTAAAAGCATGGATCCATGTTCTACCTATGATAGCATTGTAAGTAGAGGCTGCCTTGACAACCTGAAAGTGCAACATCTGTGTGGCCTCCCTGGGCTCTTCCCTGATAGCTACGGGAAGTCGTATTTCTCCTTCGACTTTGCATTCCACATGGTTAAACCCATAGATGGGTGCGTCAGATGGAGTTAGTTGAGAATCATTGTAGCCCATCCTTATGAACGTATCATGGAACAGAATGTCCATAGAAGCTCCATTGTCCACTAGGACCCTCATAACAGCATAATTTCCAATTATCGGAGTGATAACTAGAGGATCATCCTGAGGAAATTTCAAACCTTCAAGGTCTGGGTCACCAAATTCATGCGTCATCTCTGACTTAGAACGCTTAAACGTCTCTCCAACTATGCTCATCACTTCTCTCGCATAAGCTTTTCGGGAGTTCCTTGTAATACCAACTGTTGTAGGACCTCCTGAGATAATATTAATCACTGGCCCTCGGGGTTGCGGGTTGTCACCCCTTCGATCATCATCTCTTCGATCATTATCTCTCTTTTGGCCTCCGGCCTCTTCACCCTTGGTGAAACGTCTGAACTTTCCCCTTCAGATCAGATACTCAATCTCATCCTTGAGTTGCCTACAATCGTAAGTATCATGACCAACATCTTTGTGAAACCTGCAGTACCGACTCTTGTCTCCCTTCTCGGGGTCTCCCCTTAGTGGTTTCAGCCATTTGAAGTCTTTTTCCTTCTCAATTTCCATGGGAATTTGGATCCTTGGAGCGTTCAACCTTGCATATTCAGTGAACCTTGGTTGCTGCTTCTTCTTAAAAGAGAAGGAGTCAGAGTTTTTGCCAATTCATGGATACCTGTCTTTGGCATCGTACTCCTGATCCGTCTTCCACTTCTTCTTTCTAGTAGGTTCATTATTCACAGTCGTCTTCTCCATACTCTCCTCCACCTTGATATACTTTCCGGCTCTATTTTGGAGCTGCAACATGCTTTCGGGAGGGCGCTTAGCCAGGGACATCTTAAAGAACTCGTCTCTAGTCCCTTGCTGTAGGGCTATCATAACTACCTTATCGTCAAGATTAGGGACCTTCAAAGCCTTCTTCATAAATCGATTCAGATATTCTCTCAAGGGCTCCTTTGCTCCTTGGACTATGGCCATGAGAGAGGCTGAAGTCTTCTCATGTACTCTGCCACTTATGAACTGCTTGATAAAAGCTTGGCTCAAGTCCTTAAATGATCCAATAGAGTTTGGGGGTAGACGGATGTACCACCTTTAAGCCATACCCGATAGGGTTTGAGGGAAGGCCCGACACTTAATAGCGTCGTTCATGGGCTGTAGCAATAGGGCGTCAAAGAATGTCCTAACATGATTAGTAGGGTCGTCAGTACCATCGTATGCTTTGATGGTGGGCATCTTGAACTTTCTTGATATGCGGGCATTCATTATCTCGTTAGTGAATGGTGGGTTTGGATCATTAGGTTCTCCTAGGGGCATAAGATCACTTGGATCAGCCATTGGGGCAACAACCCTCCTCGATATTGGACCATCCAGGTCTATGATTGGAGGAGGATCTCTCCGCCTTGGAGCAAGTAGGGGTCTCGGATTCAGATGCGTCTCCAGGTCACACTTTAGCCTTTGGATCTCAGTTTTATGAGCTCTAATCCTCTCTTGAACATCTTGGGGATTCGTCCCTTGAGTGCTCCTGGGGCGTTGTTCAGTATCAGCCATCAGCTCTTTGCCAGCACGCCTCATTCTCGGAGCAACATCATCATCTGATGATTCAGAGTTATCAGTATAAGGTCCAGAGAATTCTTGATCCTTCGGAATAGGAGCCAAGCCACGTATGTATTGGGGCGTCCACCCTTGTGCTTCACTCCTATTAGAGTGTCCACTCCCTCCAACTGCGTGGGTATAGAGGCATCCCGTAAGGGGGGTTAGTAGTCACAATCATCGAGTACTCATACCCAACGGGTTGAGAGTTCACATGTGCATGTAGCTGCTGAAATTGGGGATTCGTCCCTTGAGGAGCCGGGGGATTCGTCCCTTGTGGTTGAGCCTCAATTGCCCCTACCAGGATTCCTCCTTAGGGGGAGGCATAAGTTGAGTGCGGTAGTACTTCCACCACTGATGCGATCGTTCGCGATGGGACAGGAGTGTTTGTTCCACTATTGTTTCTGCTCCGTGTATTCATCATGGTTGTTGTAGTCTTCCCACAGACGGCACCAAATGTTGTGGAATAAACATCTGGGTGTGTTAGTATTTAATGTTAGGGTTTGTGAGCTTCGAACTTTAATGGTTGCTCTTACGTTCAGGACTATCGGTCCTTGCAAGATGGCTACGTATCTCTATGTTGAAGAGAATCAAGCCAAAAAACGTATTTCTAAGTTGAGGGGTAGAGCCCTTTATATAGAGGTGAGTCTAGGGTTAGACTTGTGTTGGGAGACTTGGTGGACAAGTCTCCAACTTAGATGTTAACTAGGAGTCCTATAAGGGAAGGAACTCCAGAACTTTCTGTGTAGGACTTTGAGTCCTTTTAGAACACATGTCTCTACTCTTCCAACAGTATTTGCCCTAGTCCGTGAACAGCTTGTGTTCGTGGGCCTTGACGACCTCAGCTGGTGGGCCTTGTCTATATGGGTCGTCTTGAGCTTGCTACGAGTTCGGACCAGCCAGATCTGTACTGGACTTCAGACAAGAAGCTCGAGTATAATTAATGTGACATTTAATGTGTCTTTAGGATGTATTTTCTATCCATATCACCCACAATTCAGTATCAACGGTCCTAAATACCCAAATGAAATGCATGGCCCAAAATACCGACGGGATACGTATTTTGGAAATAAGTATCTGAATTTATAAAAGACACATATTTTGTAAATGCGCATCACATGATACACATTTCAAGAATGCGTGTTTTTACTTATTTTTTTAAAAAAATTGTACAAGATACGCGTTATGTACATGCGCATCCTCGTATACGCATTACTGAAATGTGTATTCAATCTTATTTTTTTTAAATATTTTTCTTTTCATTTTCTTAACTGAAACAGAAGAAAAGATACACATGTATCATATATGTATCGTGTGATGCGTATTCACATGATGCATATCTAATCAGTATTTTGGGTTTTGAAATTGAATTTAGACATTTTGGGTTATCTTTTTTCCTGTGATTAACATTTAGGGCTATCACCCTCAACCAAACATGATCGGCCACTATCAGGAACAAAGCCGACCAAGTATTAAAAAGTTGAAATATCATTATAAATGACATTAGTTTAAAATGCTATTCCCTTCGTTCCGTTGATTTTGCTACGTTTACTATTTACACGCATTTCAAGACTTTTATAAAATATAGTTTTGTGATGTTCTTTATAATTTTTTTTTGAATAAAAGTTTAAATATAAAACTTTTATATAGCACAAAAGAAATTTTAAAAAATATAATGGAGTTATATTTTAAAAAAATATTGAAAAGCGTGTCAAAAAGTAATGTAAAGAATTTAATGGAATAGAGGGAATACTTATTTACTGTTGATGGGGGAAAAGCAACAGATTAAATGCCGACTCTGTGGATGCTTCAAGGTTCGATTTTGCTATCATTAGTAATTGACAAGGAAAAATAAAAAGAAAATGTTAAGTGATCAGACTAATTAGTCTGTGGATTGATTTGAAATAAATTTAGAGAAAATTCTAATTTGACGTTTAGTATATGTATTAGTCACATGAAAATAAAATTTATAATTTTGGGTTTAATTTTTTCACTCTCCAATTTTTTGGATTTTTTAAAACTGATATTATGGATTTTGATCAGTTAAAACAATTAAATCAATTATAGGTAAGAAGACCTATATCTAATACAATTGATTTTTAATCTAATTAAGACACGATAAGAACTACTAATAATTATCCTTCGAGTGAGTAATTCTGGCTAGTCAAGTGTTTTTTTGAAAGACGGAATATTATAAAGCCTTAAAGTTTTTGTTTTTATGTACGAAATGGACGGATGCGTTGTAATAAGAAGAGCCAGCAGATGCGTGCGCAAACCTTTTTTCCGTTCCGTAATGGTCGTTGTATATTTGTAGAAGTTTCCTCCAGTTTCCAATAAAATAAAATTATGTTGAAGAAAGTAGCCTATTCTTGTGTGTATAAATATTAAGAATAAACTCTCTCTTTCTCACTTTATTTTGTGGGTTTGCTTGCAACTTTCCAAATCCAACCCCTCCATATCTCTCTCTACAACAATTATAAAATTAGAAGCCGAACCTCAACTTATAATTACTATACAGATAAGTAGACTCTTCTTCCTGCAGGTGAAAGTTATGTTTTTTGATTTACAAACAAGAAGAAGAAATTAATGGAAGATACTAGACTTAACAAAGATCTTCCTCAATTTACGGTGTTTTTATCAGGTTTTTACTGCTGGGATTGGGTTATTATCACTGCTATCTTGATCTTTAATTAGTTTCTAAGTTTTCAGTTCCTTTACAACCATCTCTAGCTACCTAGGTTACTATATCAGAAAATATACCATATATTTATAATTATTATTATTAAGATCATCAATCATGTCGCAAAGATCGGTGCCGGCACCGTTTCTGACGAAGACGTATCAGCTGGTGGATGATCGGGTCACCGACGACGTCGTGTCGTGGAATGAATCCGGAACGACGTTCATTGTGTGGAAGATCGATGATTTCTCGAAAGATTTGCTGCCTGCTTATTTCAAGCACAATAATTTCTCAAGCTTTGTTCGTCAGCTCAACACTTATGTACGATTTCTCTTTACTCTCCTTTTTTTATTCTCATTTTTATTGATTACGTCATATTTGCATGTTATAGTCAAAAAGTGTTAGCTAGCTGTGCTGAATATTCGTATTGCTTGACACTTTAACAAACTACGCAGAAAAGACATTTTTACACATACTAGTTATAATTTGAAGTTTGAAGACTTCTGGAGTATTCATTTCTACATCTTTACAGCTAGCATGGCAAATTAATTCGATCCGACGGATATCCGATCCGAAACCCGAAATTTTGGATATACCGAACCCGAAATTTTGGAGTTGGATTTGGATTTGGATTTCAACTATACCGAACCGATACCCGATCCGAAATCCGAAACCCGATCCGAAATCCGAAACGCGATTAAAACTCGACACATTTATTATAGATTATATATAATATTTTAGATGGAATACATATAATTTACATAGTTTTCTTGTATTATTTGTGTAACAGTAGATTATTATCAAGATTATCAACACTTATTTAGTGGATTATAACTTTTTATTTCAAAATCAGCTTTTATTATATAAGATATACTTTGTATATATTTATAAAAATAATAATTTCTGATAAAATACTAAATATTATGTTATCAACATATCTTAGATATTACTTACCATGTCAACCTGTGCAATATAATGTGTTTAACTACTTATTAGTTAATATATTTTAATTTTAGCTATCATATAAATTTGATTAATAGTGTTTGTATGTATAAATAATACAATATTTGACTACATTATTCGTAATTCTGGATATCCGAAAAATACCCGATTTGATCTGAAATCCGATGGATTTGGATTTGGATAACCCGAAAAAATTTGAAGTTGAATTTGGATTTTATGATACCCGATCCGAACCCGGCCCATTGCCATCCCTATTTACAGCATATGCGTAAATCTATATAGTCAAAGGGATGATGATTATAACTTTGAACAATACTGAATTCGGTTGTACTCTCACCCGATCTTTTTTATAATTAATTACACACGTTGAATCGAACTCGTGACATACTATAAGGGGCACTAGTTCAATCACTGCACCGGCACTTTGTTGACCCCATTCAAATTTTTTTCCGTTAGATGGGAATATTTATTTACTTCTTTTGACATACGAGTGTTTGAAAAAACATTTTTGGCGCAATAAGGACTTATTTGTGGATAATATGGCATATATATGTGCTTTTTTTAAGATATAAATATTGAGAAGGTACTTTATAATCGTTATTTAGCTTAAATAAGAACTTTCGTTCAGAAAAAGGTAAAAATTTCAGAATCGAGGTAATTTTTTTCAGAAATAAGTTCTTATCTCTCATTTAACAAAAAAAATTCTTATCCCCCAAAAATAAGGTATGCTAATATAATATATTAGAATGTTGGACAAAAATAGCGTGTCGGATTAGTTTTTAGTATTAGTAAACTTATTCATTTTTAGATTTTATAAATAAAAAAGATTAGGAGGAACATTTTAAAAATAAAGAATGTAAACAATTGGGTTGGACAAAGAAATAGAAAGTTTACTCAGTCTATACAAGTTGAATTATTTTAATACTGCATTAGGTAATTACCTGAACTTGAGTTATGTGACTTTTGTCATTGGTTTGAAATTAGCATGTATCATCTGCTCCATGTCATTGGCAAAGTAAAAAAAAAAGCACAATATTTTTTTCATTAGAAACATTATATATTATACCTAGCAAAAAAACATTATTTCACTTCTCTCTTCCGATTCTTGTAAAGGGACGTGGCCGGTTTCTGATAATATACTGTAAATCTAATGATTTCTGTGATAAAAATTATTTTTTGAGTTTTGCCCAATCATTGGTATAGTATCCACTAAAACTGTGCTTTAGAGTTGCTGGTTTTTTTAGAAAGAAACAAAAGAAGAAATTAAATTTATTTTGTTGCCTTTCGATAAAGATGCCTCAACCACTAAGTACAGTTTAGTGGCTAATAGCCTATGATAATTATCTTATTAGGTGGTGGGTTAACTTAGTGTAAACCATTTTAGGTGAGGGATAAACCTGTCTTTGCAGTCTTTAAGGTCAAAATTGTCAGCAGCATTCTTCACTTGAAGGTTCCCGAGTCCTGCTTGTATAGATGTTAATCAGTGATGAAAAATTGAAGGTGAATAAAACGTTTAAATTACACATATTAAAAACTTTAATTCAGTCTATTTACTAGCTTCCTAATATGAAAAATTAAAGTTCTACAAGTGAAACAAGCTAAATTATAAATTTCAAGTTGCAACAAATTTTGGGGAACTTAGAGAAAGTGACAGTTTTATTGATACATAATGTTAAAGTTGAAAATTGAATACATATTTCCAGTCTTTATTCTAACTTTGATTGCGTAAAATGAAGAGAAGGAAGACTTTTTAAGTTTTAACCAAACGTGTAAGATGTTCAAATTCACGATATTGACCGTTCATCTTACAAGAAGACTAAATATAAACAATCAACAAACTTGTGGACTTTAAATATTTAATTTTTTTGAGTATATGACTTCCAATACTCCAGTCGTGTGGCAGGTGAGCTGATAATTCAGTGTCAACGATTGCTGCTGCTGATTTTCAATTGTTTTTATACTAATTTTCCAAATGTGTATTTTGGTACATTTGTTTTAATATGATGTTTATGGAAAACGTTAGCAGAGGAGTCCATGCATGCAAGTTGCTAGCTAGTTAATTTTACATGCGAAAAGTGTATTTGATCATTTTAACAATAGCTCCATAAATGTAATTTGGGTTCGGAAATTTAACAGGGCTTCCGCAAGATAGTGCCTGACAAATGGGAATTTTCGAATGATAACTTTAAAAGAGGACACAAAGATCTCCTCACAGACATCCGTCGCCGTAAAAGTATCACAGCTACTTCTGCAACTCAAAGTGGCGCAAAAACGGGCAGCGCTGCAGTCTTATCCAGGCCCAAGTCACCGTCGAACTCTGGAGAGTACTTGGGCTCCGGCTCTATCTCAACATCCTCATCGCAAGACTCCAAGAATGCGGAAACCTCAAATGTGGCCAAGTTCGGCATGATATCTCAAGAGAACGAGAAGCTGAAGAAGGAAAATGAGAAGCTCAACTCCGAGTTGGCTCAGACTAAGGAAGAGCTAGACAAGCTCATTGTGGTTCTGAGTCAGTATGTGAATGTGGGCCCAAATCAGTTTATTGAGGATGGCCGTATGGTTGTTGAGAAGGAGAAAAGTGGTAAAAATGAGTGGGAGGATGATAATGACGAAAATGGGGAGTGTTTGAAACTTTTTGGGGTGTGGATGAAAGAGAGAAAGAAAAAGAGGGGTGTAGAAGAAATAATGGATTTTGGTGGGTCCATGAAAAAGTCCCGGGGTGGGGCATGGATGAATATGGTGGGTCCCTACACTGAGAATTGTAGCAAGGTATGCAACTGAGCAATGGAAGATAGACAAGTGTGGTCGTCGGTCGAGATGAGTAGGTAAAAAGCAAGAACAGACCAAACCAAAGGTTATAGGTTGTTGAAATGTACTAGTTGTTGTTTTGTTAAGAAATAAATTAAGGGGGATGAATTAGTCATTGGCCTTTTTGGTGTTGTTTAGTTTGATTTGATGTTGTAATTAAGTAAGTTTTAGACTTGGGAGGTGGTCTCCCTGTTGTTTGAACAAATTAATGTGGGAATTTCATTTTCGATTGAATATTTGAATGTATCTACGCGGTAGTCAAGGGACATTTGTATTTGTTTATATGCGATCTTGTATACAATTCATGACAATGTTTGATACTGTAGGCTTAGAGCTCCCAATATATGTAATAGATGTATATAAAACGATGCTGTTCTCATCAAGAAAAAATGAGTTAGATGAATTAAGGGTTAATTGCATAGTGTATTTCTTTGGTTTGGACCATTGTCACTTTGCTACCAATAGTTTCAATAATTGCACTTCGCACACCCTTTCTGTCAGTTTCCGCCGTTACCGTTAAATAGGTCAAGGGCAAAAAAGTAATTTGACAATGTTTAATTGCGTTTTGACTATTAAAGTTTAACATATTTTTCATATCAACCTCCGAACATTTTTTTTACAATTCCGACATTCAACTATAAAAAATGTACATTTTAACCATTTTTTAAAATAATTATTTTCTGAAAATTAATTTGATAATATTTTTTCTAGGAAATTTATTTTCGAAGATTTATTTTGGAAAATTTATTTTTTCGAAAATTTTAAAAAAAAATATTTTCGAAAATTGCTTTTGGAAAAAAGTAATTTGAATTTTTTTTTTATTTTCTGAAAATTTGATTTTTTTTTTTGTTTTCAAAGATAATAACCCCCTTAAATGATATTTTCAGAAATTTTTTAAAAAACGAAAGTGCTAGATAATAAAATTATCGTTTATGAAACGATGAGCCTCATTAAAAATGGAATTATAACGACACATTCAATGAAAAATTATAAAAATGAGTTTTGTGTTTAATTTTTTTAATGTTTCACGATAATAGTTCAACTATATTTTTTCGTATTTTTCGATAATAAAAATATGTATTTTTTGAAAAAAATGAAAAATAGAAATCTGTATTTTTCGAAAATAAATCTATATTTTCGAAAAAAATAAATTTTTCGAAAAAAATATTATCAAACTAATTTTCAGAAAATATATTTTTTTAATATAATGGTTAAAATGTATATTTTTTATAGTTGAATGTCGAAATTGTAAAAAAAAATGTTCGGGGGTTGATATGAAAAATCTATTGAATTTTAATGGTCAAAATGCAATTAAACATTGTCAAATTACTTTTTTACCCCTGACCTATTTAACGGTAACGGTGAAAACCGACGGAAAGGGTGCAAAGTGCAGCGCACAAACTTGTCTGGGGTGCTAAGTGCAATTATTGAAATTATTGATATCAAAGTCATAATGGTCCAAACCAAAGGGGTGCACTATGCAGTTAACCCTAAATTATAATGCGTAATTCTAAGAACACCAGGCCCGTATTGACATATTGTTGATGACCGATTGCAGGAAAATGTGATGTCAAGAGACGATGAACAATGGTACACTGAACTTTCAATTCATAACGAGAATGCAAATGGTCTTTCCTCTCGAAAAGAGGATTTAACAGTGTAGGCAGAAGATCTGGAATGCGAAGACCTTGAAATGTCAAGCAAGTTGCCTGGGGTCCGATTTTAAAACATTCGACATGACTTTGCACTGCCTTATGGAATTTTCAGTCATATAAAAATATATCAAGAGTGTGAATGTGTAGGTGATGAGTGTTGCTGGTCTAAGACAACTTGTAGGGAAAATTTCTAGTTAGTAGCTGCATTTGTAAAAGATGAAGACTTCGGTGAATTTTAAAGTTAAAACCAACAAATAATTACTTATTGATCTATAAAGCATATTGGAAGAAGTGGATCAGGAAAATTGGTTGCAATGAGTAGATATGCAAGGCAACATACTTCAAATCTTATAAATTGTTTAGAACAATGATGCAAGCTACTAACTCACAAATCAAAATGAACTGCCACACGGAAGACCATGGAATATAACCAGCTCATAGGACACAACTCCTCAACTGATACATCAAACTTTGCTGGGGAGAATAGAAGCACCATAGAAGCAGAATAGTCTCAGAGCATGGAGTTAAAACGGATCAGAGTGAAGTTGGACATACTTGACCAATGAACTCAAATCAATAAACAGTGGATGAGATGCTACATGTTGAATTGATCATTGGTGTAAAGAAAGCTGAGCAAGACTTCTGGTATGATGAATCCTTGTGGCACGGTACAAAGTTTCTGTAAATAATGGATGTCTTTGATAGATTATCAATGTTGTTCTGTCTTGAAGAAGAATTTATCTCAATTTCTTCCTCTATTTAGTATTAAGAAACATTCCAACTAGTTTACCATCAGTACTATTACTGAAACATATTGTACAAGAATTCGTGGAGGAAAAAGTGTACAGTGGTAAATGCAGCTCACATTAGTTAGCAAAAAAAGCCTCATCAGATGAGTTAGCTTTTAAAGAAGCTCTAGTTATAAACTTTCTTACACAAGATGAGTCCGTCACTTGATCAAGGGCGGGGGTGTTCTGAGGGAGAGCCCGGTCTCTAAATTCGACGTCCCACTAACACTTCTCTAATACTACCATCGACAACATTTTCCTAGCAGAAAATTAAGTGATCCGAGTCCATTCACATGTTTATGTTAAAAAATATTATATGAAAAACCGCGGAGAACCACTATTTTTATTATAGAATCTCATCATAAATTGTAAAATTTTATTTTAAAAAATATAAAATTTGATGCTAATCTGGAATAATAAATATAATAAAAAATTTAACAATTAAAATTTGATCTCATTACTTGATTATAAATTTGATTCTACTGTAGAATAATTTTTAATAAGTGTGATTCTACTGTGATTCTGCTACAGAACCGATTTAATCTTTTTTAATAATTTCAATGATTTTTTAAATAAAAAATTTTCTAACTTCGATTTTTAACTTGATAATTAAAATTTATAACTATATATGATGAAAAATAAAATATATTTTATATTTTATATTTTTTAAATAATGATTCTCCACGATTCTCTATATAAGAGGGTACTCAATGGAGTGCTACCCTATATATATATATATAGGGCTACTCGAATAGAAACAATTTAAAATAGAAACTAGAAATCAAATAATTTTTTAAAAATTAATTCAAAATATAACACATATGGTATGCAAATCAATCGTTGAGAGATGTAGAAAGATACAGTGAAATTAGATTTTGAAAAAAACTTATGGTTTGACAGGAAAAATCAAATTAACAACGGAGAGGAAAAGCTGAAATTGGGTGAGGGAGGGTGGAGAGTAGTTGGGTGGAGTGATTTAAGGGGGCCATTAGATTAGGGAGATCTAATGGCTTAAATTGTTTCCTAGTTTCTATTTTAATTTTAGTTTGTATTTGATAATTCCTCTCTCTATATATATAATATCAAGAACAAGTCAAATAATCAAATAATGAAACAAAATACGAAGGCAATAACAAACTATAATCAGAAACTGTCATTGACAAAAAAATAAAGAATACTTATCTCTTATTACTTTTTAAATTCTGATAAAAAGAAGAACACAGCACTTGAGTCGCTAAACCCTTCAAGAGGACTTGCCTGTTCTTAAAGAGATTATTGTACCCTACTTACGCTGTGATGGAAATAAAACAGCTAACACCTCAGTTCGCCAAAAAAAACCCTATGCAACTCATATATGTTTGTGAGGTAGCCATGGAGACTTATGTTATTTTTATCTCAAGTATATCTCTCAATATATAGGCATCTCAAGTTGCTATTCTTCTACTTTACACGATGGTATCTGATATGGGCCTAAATATAGCCTAAAAAATTAATTAATGTTGAATTAATTAGACCTGATATGGTCTAGTAACGAAGCCCAGCTAACAAGGCCCAAATCCCTGAATATTAATTAATTTCGTAATTAATTAATAAGGGAGAAAACAACTATTAAGATGAGTCCTAGTAGGGATATAAATCCTTGTAGATTGGCCTACAAGGAACCTCATGGGATAAGGAATCAGCGTCCTAATTCCTAGGACTCCAAAGTCCATTCTAATTCAGAGACTTGCCCACCAAGTCTCCTAACCCAAGTCAAATTCAAGGACTCCCAACGTATATATAAGGGACCTCACCCCCACAAATCAGAACTACATTTTTGGCTTGATTCTCTAATTCACAGAGATACATAGGCATCTCGTAAATGTAGAGTTAAGCTACGAAACACGAGAGCAGCCATTAAAGGCCTTGAGCTTCCGAACCTTAGTAATAAATACATCAATTAATGTACCTTAGTTTTTAATCCATAACATTTGGCGTCGTCTGTGGGAAAGCATAACAACAACCATGGCGAGAACTCGGAGTGGAAACAGTGCCCCTGGAGGAACACCAGCGGGGACAACCCAAGCGATTTCGTCAATAGTGGAGATACCTCCGCATTCAACCTATGCCGCCACCCAAGGAGGAACCCATGTAGGGGCAGCTGAACCTCTACCACAAGGGACGATTCCCCCGGCTCCTCGAGGGACGAGTTCCCAACTTCAGCAGCTACTTACACATGTGAATTCTCAACCCGTTGGGTATGAGTATTCAACTGTTGTGACCACTAACTCCCCTTATGGGATTCCCCTTTACCCCGAGGTTGGAGGAAGTGGACATGCCAATCGGAGTGAAGCACAAGGGCAGACGCCCCAATATATACGTGATTTGGCTCTTATCCCAGAGGATCAAGAATTCTCTGGTCCTTACACCGAGAGAGACTCCAAATCTTCGGATGATGAAGTGGCCCCAAGAAGGAGGCGTGCTGGCAAAGAACCGATGCCCGATGGTAACCAACGCCCCAGGAGCACCCGGTGGACGAATGCCCAAGAAGTGCAGGAAAGAATTAGGGTTCACGAGGTTGAGATTTAAAGGCTGAAGCGCGACTTGGAAGCGTACCAGGCCCCCAGACCCCCACTATCTCAAAGGGGGAGAAATCATCCTCCAATCAAAGACCTGGATGGTCCGTTACAAAGAAGGAATGTTGTCCCAAGAGCTGATCCAAGCAATCTTCTTCCCCTTGGAGATCCTAATGATCCTACTCCACCATTCAGTGAAGAAATAATGAGCGCTCATATCTCAAGAAAATTTAAGATGCCCACCATCAAAGCTTATGATGGCACTGGAGATCCCGCTAACCATATCAGGACGTTCTCTAATGCATTGTTGTTGCAACCCGTGAACGACGCTATTAAGTGTCAGTCCTTTACTCAAACCCTGTCAGGAATGGCTCAAAGATGGTATAGTCGTTTGCCTCCGAATTCTATTGTGTCTTTTAGAGAGTTAAGTCAGGATTTTATTAAGCAGCTCATCAATGGGGGAGTGCATGAGAAAAGCTCAGCAACCCTCATGAGCATTGTGCAAGGAGCAAAAGAGTCCTTGAGAGATTACCTGAATCGTTTCACCAAGGAAGCCTTGAAGGTCCCAGATCTTGATGATAAGGTAGCTATGATAGCACTACAGCAGAGAACTAGGGACGAGTTCTTCAAGATGTCGTTGGCCAAGTGCCCTCCTGAAACTATGTTACAGCTCCAAGATAGGGCCGGGAAGTATATCAGGGTAGAGGAAAGTATGAGGAAAACGGTAGTGAATAACGAGCCTACTAGTGGAAAGAAGCGAAGGACTGACCTGGAATATATTGCCAAAGACAAGTATCCTAGAACTGAGCAAAGCAATGATTCCACCCCGAAGAAGGGAGGACCTGGACAAAAAATCACTGAATATGCTAAGTTGAATGCTCCTAGAAGCCAGATCTTAATGGAAATTGAAAAAGATAGAGATATTCGTTGGCCTAAACCTCTGAAAGCTGATCCTACCAAACTAGATAAGAGAGAATATTGCAGATTTCACAAGGATGCAGGTCATGACACCGATGAGTGTAGACAATTGAAAGATGAAATAGAGTTCTTCATTCGAAAAGGAAGATTGAGCAAGTACTCTGGAGATGGAGGAGATAGGAACAAAACTGTGAGAACGAACTTTGATGATCGTAGGAGAGATCAAGATGATCAGGGACGAAATCCCCAGCCTAGAGGACTAGTGATAAATGCGATCTTTGGAGGACCGCGACCCCGAGGTCCTGTGATAAATACAATCTTTGGGGGACCAACTGCTGCTGATTTATCCAAGAACTCAAGGAAAGCATATACTAGAGAAGTCTTGCATATTGTTGTGGAAGCCCCAAAGAGGGCTAGGATAGGAGTGACAATGGCATTTGATGATTCTGACTTGGAAGGTGTGAAATTTTCTCATGACGACCCGCTGGTCATAACACCGATAATAGGGAACAGCCCAGTGAAGAGGGTCCTTGTAGATGATGAAGCCTCGGTGGATATCTTGCTTCATGATACCTTTTTAAGGATGGGTTATAATGATTCTTAATTGACCCCAACTGATATGCCGATATATAGATTTACAGGAGTGGAGTGCCCCATAGAAGGGATAATTAAGTTTCCAACAACCATAGGTCAGGAACCAAGGCAAACAACACAGATGTTGGACTTTGTGGTGGTGAAGGCTAGTTCAACTTATAACGTGATCATGGGCAAAACAGGGATACATGCCTTCAAGGCAGTCCCTTCCTCCTACCATTCAGTAATGAAGTTTCCCACCTGGAGAAGAGAAAGGAGATCAAAAGATGGCAAGGAGTTGTTATGTGGCCTCTCTTAGGGCAGATGAAGTTGGGGGCAGGTTTTGCCTATTGAAGATCTGGATATCCGAGAGAATGATAAGAAAATAGGTAAACCAGCAGAAGACTTGGTTTCGATTCCTTTGGTTCCCGAGGATCCTGAGAAAGTGACTTTCGTTGGAGCCATACTAGAGGAGCCCCTTAGAGGGAAGTTGGTAAAATATTTACAAGAAAATAGTGATGTGTTTGCATGGTCGTCAGCTGATATGCCAGGTATAGACCCGGAACTGATCACTCACAAGCTGAATGTGGATCCAAATCAGAAGACAGTGAAGCAAAAGAAAAGAAGCTTCGCTCCAGAGAGGCAAGAAGCTATTAAACAAGAAGTAGAGAAGCTCCTAGAGACTGGTTTCATTGAAGAGATTCAGTTTCCGGAATGGTTAGCAAACCCTGTGATGGTGAAGAAGGCTAATGGAAAGTGAAGAATGTGCGTGGACTTCACTGATCTAAATGATGCATGCCCAAAGGATTGTTTCCCGTTACCGAGGATAGATACGTTGATAGATGCTACTGCTAGTCACGAGATGCTGAGTTTCATGGATGGATTCAGTGGATACAATCAGATCAAGATGTATAAGGATGACATCCCAAAGGTATCATTCATTACTGACTTTGGTGTTTTTTGTTATCTTGTTATGGCATTTGGTCTCCAGAATGCAGGAGCCACCTATCAAAGGTTGGTAAATAAGATTTTTTTAGGATCTTATTGGTAAGACTATGAAAGTTTATGTCGATGACATGTTAGTCAATAATCTAGTGAAGACTGATCATATAACCATTTGAGGGAAGCTTTTGAGGTCCTGAGAGACCACAAAATGATGATAAATTCTGCAAAGTGTGCTTTCGGAGTGGGATCTGGGAAGTTTTTGGGACTAATGGTCTCCAAGAGAGGAATCGAGGCCAATACCGATAAGTTAAAGGTGATCTTGGATATGGAGCCACCAAAGACTACCAAAGATGTTCAAAAGCTTACTGGAAGGGTTGTTGCATTGAGGCGGTTCATCTCTAAATCTGGGGACAAGTGCTTGTCATTTTTCAAGTCCTTAAAAAAAGTTAAGGATTTCGTATGGACTGAGGAAAGCCAGAAGGAATTCGAAGAATTAAAGAAATATATGGCCCATGCCCCGTTGTTGGCCAAGCCAGCTCTGAATGAAACTCTATACTTGTACTTGGCCGTTTTAGAGAATGCCTTGAGCGCTGTATTGGTTAAGGAGGAACTTAAAGTCCAGAAACCCATATACTATGTTAGCAAAATCCTGCACGGGGCTGAGTTGAACTATTCAACCATTGAGAAGTTTGCTTTAGCCTTGGTAATGGCCTCAAGGAAGTTCCGACCTTACTTTCAAGCTCATAATATTGAAGTGTTAACAAATCAACCATTGAGGAATATTATTCATAGTTCCAAGGCTAGTGGGAGGCTGATTAAATGGGCAATAGAGTTAGGAGAATTTGACATCACGTACAAGCCATGAACGGAAATAAAAGCCCAGACATTGGCTGACTTCATGGTGGAATGTACCATACCCAACCAAGAAGTCGGGGGCAGGAAGATACTATACCTCCAAATACAGAAGGTGATAAAGGGGACAAAGAGAAGGATGTTAAGAAAAAGGAATATTGGGTTCTCTATTTTGATGGGGCATCAAAAACAAATTCAAGTGGAGCAGGGCTCGTTTTGCAAAGCCTCGATGGATTTTTGATTGAATATGCTATGTGAAAGAGATATGTCCTAAGTTCAATCATGTATGAGGATTTAGGAATAAATTTTATGTAATCTATTTTTGATTTCATTGATATTAATAAAAGACTTGTTTTGTTTTTTATTACGGGCTCTATCTATTTTAAGTGTTTAAATAAGATATACCACAGTTTAGAGTAAAGCTTTTTATGGATTGTGATGAGATCATAATAATGAGACCTAAAAGATGATAACTCTAAACTTAAATAGTTCCTGGTCGTAGGATTACTAACTGGTAATTAATAATCCGCAAAGATCGGTACATACTATGCTTGCTTCATTATGAAGGATGTCTGTTCTCATAGACATTTATGTGGTGACACTATAGCTAGTATGTAGGTGCTTATTATAGAATAAGTTCACTGAACATGACTCACACAGCTGAACAACTGATGGAGTTCACTCACGTCTGAACAACTGATGGAGTTCACTCACGTGTCAGCAGTTGTTCACATAGTGATAGTTGTACAAGTATCCTTAGACTTGAGGTCATCATAGTCATCTTGTGTACACTGAACTATGCTTTGGTTTAGTTCTTAGTCTCTAGGGACAATTATAAGGGCTCTACTGGGTATAGGATTTTGTACACGAAGATAGTGTATGATCAATAAAGGATCTACCCCTTCCAGTGAAGGAAGAGAATGTTCAATGCTGATCCACTTATGCTAGTTCAGGAATCTCTGGCCAGAGTGAATGAAATTAGAAAGGATTTTCTAATTTACATTAAATAGAACTAAGCATAGTGAATGGGAAAGCAAGTGATTAAATAAGATAGGCTTGACACAAGTTCTGTGCCTTGTATTTAATCGTGACATTGCAGGGTAGAAGGAATTGATTGTACGGTAACTACTCACTGAATAGGTTCTTGGTATTCTAAGCAGTGAATTCTTATTATCCGGATAGTCGCGATATGCTGAAAAGTATCCGTCACGATGTAGAATAAATATGATTAATTAATTAATCATATTTAATGAATTAGAGTAATTATATTTAATGAATTAGAGAATTTATATAAATAATGATAAAATAGTTTTATTATTATTTATTTCTACTACCGGCTTAATATTGAACCTACAGGGTCACACCATAAAAGAGAATGATTTAATGGTGGAGGAATTAATTAATAATGGCTGATAATTATTTATTTATGAAATAAATAATTAATTGACAAATTTAATAATTTATTAAATGAGATTTAATTGATTATAAATTAATTAAGAAAATGTTCTTAATATTATTAATTAAGAATTTAATTTTTTGAAATTAAATCAAGTGAGAGAATAATTTCTAAAGAGTTTAGAAAAAGGATTAATAATTAAAAGGTGTTTTAATTATTAGTGAGAATAATAAAGGGTTAATAATAATAATATTTTATGGGAAAATTTTCAGCTGAAAATTTTGCATATAAATATACTATTATAAACCCTATTTTTGCCTCAACCAAAAGATTTACAAAATCCTAATTCTCTCCACCTCCTCCTCCTTCATTACATCGTTTTCTTGGTGGATATCGGTGGAGTGCTTCACACTTGAGGAGCAGTTGCTAAGGATCTCCACTCGTTGTTCTTGGATCGCTATTATAGACCTCCATCTTTCCATTAACGTAAAGCTTCTTAAGGTAAACATACTGAACTACGAATTAAATATTATTTTTCGCATGGATCCTGCGGAGGGTTTCAGTTTTTTTTAAGATTTAAATTTATATTTTCGCTGCGTTTATGTGCTAAAAACCCTTCAATGGCATTAAAGCTACTTGCAAAAAGTTTTTAATTTGTTTATGTGTTTAACTGTTTTCGATATATGAGCATGTACGTGATTCGCCATGATTTGATGTTGATATAATATGCTTATATATATATGGTTTTGAATATATGATATTCATGTGAGTTGTATAATCATAAGATGATTATGTAATCTGTATATATACTGATATATACATGATTTATGTTTGTTTTATGTTAGATATATTTGATAATGTCATGGCTAATATGATTTATGTTTAGTTTTCAGATCTTACTTAAACAGGATAAATCAGTACTTACTGGAATCAGGACTTAAGGATACCAGTACTTATATTATCAGGAGATAATCATCAGAAGATGGATATCAAAACTTAAGTGCTGAAGGACGTTCAGATAAGGACAGTAGCTGATTAAAGGAAAGAAGATCGAGATAAACATAAGAAGAGATATGCATGAAGAAGGAATTCTATGAAGAATAGAATACTTGGAAGAAAAGATATCTGATTGATATATTTTAGGAAGCAGAATTATATTCCATATCAATTAGCGATTATCTTGTAACTGTGTAGTATATAAACACAGACATAGGGTTTACACTATAAGTGTTATCATATTCGAGAAGATTATTCATTGTAACCCTAGCAGCTCTCGTGATAATTATTCATCACTGAGAGGTAACAGTTCTATACTGTAACAGAGTTTATTATTTCAATAAAGTTTGTTTTCTGTTAATTGTGATATTAAAGTTCGATTTGATTGTACTTTACACTGTATTCACCCCCTCTACAGTGTGTGTCACCTAACAAGTGGTATCAGAGCCTATCTGTTAACGCACATACAGTTAAAGATCCAAACACAATCATGTCTGACACAGAAACTCTAACTAAGCATACCAAAACTGAAGAACCTCCAAAGACACAAATTCAAAGTCGGTATGAAATCATCAGAGTTCCCATACTGAGACCATCTGAATATGCCATATGGAAGGTGAGGATGACCATATTTCTGGAAGCTACAGATCCGGAATATCTTGATAGAATCAAGGAAGGACCTCACAAACCAACCAAGCTCGCTGTTGCAGTTGCAGGTGAAGTAGCAAAGACCGTACCAAAGGAGAAGAGTGATTATACTGCTAAAGATATCGCATCAATTGCTAAGGATGCTAAGGTACGACACTTACTGCATAGTGCCATTGATAATGTAATGTCAAACAGGGTAATTAACTGCAAGATTGCTAAGGAGATATGGGATGCTCTGGAAATAAGGTGTCAGGGAACCGATACAATTAAGAAGAACAGGAAGACAATACTCACTCAAGAGTATGAACACTTTGACTCAAAGGCTAATGAGTCATTGACTGATTTATATGATAGATTTGTCAAACTCTTGAATGATTTGTCATTGGTTGATAAGGAGTATGATCTTGAAGATTCAAACCTTAAATTCCTGTTAGCTCTTCCTGAATGCTGGGATTTGAAGGCAACAACAATAAGAGACAACTATAATCTTGATGAAACAACTCTTGATGAAATTTATGGAATGCTCAAGACTCATGAACTTGAGATGGAACAAAGAAGCAAGAGGAAAGGAGGAAAGTCAAGGACAGTTGCTCTTAAGGCTGAAGAAGAATCCCCCAAGGCAGCTACCTCAAGAAAAGACAATGGTAAAGCTCTTTTCACAAAGTCTGATACTGAGTCATCAAGTTCTGAAAGTGATGATGACTCAGATTCTGAAAGCTTGCCTGAGACTGATGCTGATGAGGAGATGATGAAGCTGTGTGCTCTTATGGTGAAAGGGATCACAAAGATTGCATACAGGAAGTTCAGGAAGGGAAAGAAGTTTTCCAGGAAAGGCACAAGTTCTGATAAAAAGAATTTCAGAAGATCTGAGGGCAGAGGAGGAAAGTCTGATAGAGGAGATTATACTAATGTCAAATGCTATAACTGTGGTGAGAAAGGCCACATATCTCTTGATTGCAAGAAAGTGAAGGGTGACAAAGGCAAGACTCTGGTCACAAAGAAGAAAAGCTGGACAGACACCTCAGACTCTGAAAGTGAGGAGAACTATGCTTTGATGGCAAATGCTGATAAAGAAAGTGCTGAGAGCAGTTCTGAAGCTGCTGAAACAAAGGTACCTCGGACTACTTATGCTTTTCATACTGATGATATTAATGAGTTGAGAAGATATCTTAAAACCATGTTTGTTAGTTATAGAGATCAGACTTTAACATGTGAAAGATTAACTTCTGAAAATCTTGCTTTTAAGAAAATAAATGATTTCTTAAAAAAAGAGTTAGTTATGTTCCATCAAACTCAGAAGGATAGAGATGATGCTTTTTATGTTAGGGATGAAGTGCTAAAAATGAATGAATCTCTAAAAACTGAGTTAGAAAAGGAAAGAGAGATTATCAGGACTTGGACTAACTTTGGTAGAGCAACTCAGGATATTCTTAGTAGTGGAAACTGGAAAAAGGGCTTAGGTTATGGAGAGGATAAGAATGATAAAGGAACTGTAGAAATTAAGCCTATTGTTAAGCAAAAGCCAAAGTTAAAACTGTTAAGTTTGTAACTGTAAAGTCTGATAATGAGAAATCAGAAGTTAAAGAGGAATTAACTTCTGAAAAACTAAAACAGGAAAAGTCAGCTGAAGTAAACATAGGCTTAATGACTAAGAAGCAGCTTAAGCATAAGCTGAAAGATGTTAAGAATGCAAACAAGGTAAAATCATCTAGGAAAAATAGGAATGGAAAGGAAGGTGTGAATAAAAGCAATGATTATAAACCGGTTCCTGATGCTCCTAGGAAAATATATCATAACTGTGGAAGTTCTAATCATCTGGCTTCTTTTTGCAGGAAGAATAAGAACATAAACTCCTTACCTTCAAAATCAGGAGTTAAGAGTCAGTCTGTTAGATATAAACCATAAAATCCTTGTTTTCATTGTGGTAGTTTATGGCATTCCATTTATACTTATAAGGAATATCATAGTTTGTACTATGATTATTATCAAATAAAACCTTCTTTGAAGAGAGTTTCCATTGTTCCTTCTACTGTAAATTCTGATTCAAAGTCTGATAGTGTAAGTTCTGATAAGAAAAATGTTAACATAAACTCTGATGCTAAATCCGCTGCAAATGTTAACAAACTTAATAAGGCCAAAGGATCCAAGCAAGTCTGGGTCCTTAAAACTAATCATTAGTGGTCTTTGTGATTGCAGGGCAACAGGAAAAATATTCTAGTTCTGGACAGTGGATGTTCAGGACATATGACTGGAAATAAAGCCCTGCTATCAGACTTTGTGGAGAAAGCTGGCCCAAGTGTTTCTTATGGAGATGGCAACATTGGAAAAACATTGGGATATGGCAATATTAATCTTGGGAATGTCATCATTAGAGAAGTAGCTCTGGTCTCAGGACTTAAACACAATCTGCTGAGTATAAGTCAAATCTGTGACAGAGGTTATCATGTTGATTTCTTTGAAGAACACTGTGAAGTTGTGAGTAAATCCAAAGGCAAAGTTGTTCTAAAAGGATACAGGCGTGGTAACATTTATGAAGCTAAGCTTTCAACAAGTACTGATGGTTCTGCAATCTATCTGATGAGTAGAGCATCAATTAAAGAAAGCTGGAATTGGCACAAGAAACTCTCTCATTTAAATTTCAACAATATAAATGAACTAGTCAAGAAAGATCTTGTGAGAGGACTGCCAAAGTCAGTATTTGCTCCTGATGGCCTTTGTGATTCTTGTCAGAAGGCCAAACAAAGAAAATCTTCATTCAAGAGCAAGACTGAATCATCAATTCTTGAGCCTTATCATCTACTACATGTTGATCTATTTGGTCCAGTGAATGTCATGTCTATTGCAAAGAATAAATATGCGTTGGTCATAGTGGATGAGTTCACCAGATACACATGGGTGTATTTCTTGCACACAAAAAGTGAAACTGTATCTATCTTGATTGATCATGTCAAACATCTGGATAAATTGGTCAAAGATTCTGTGAAAACCTTAAGGAGTGATAATGGCACTGAGTTCAAGAATTTGATAATGGAAGAGTTCTGCAAAAACCATGGAATTAAGCAGGAATTTTCTGCTCCTGGAACTCCACAGCAAAATGGAGTTGTTGAAAGGAAGAATAGAACTCTCATTGAAGTTGTACGTACAATGCTTGAAGAAGCAAAGCTTCCAACCTATTTCTGGGCTGAAGCTGTGTAGACTGCTTGTTTTACTCAAAATGCAACACTCATTAACAAGCAAAGAAAAACACCATATGAGATGGTGAAGAAAAAGAAGCCAAATCTGAAGTACTTTCATGTATTTGGATGCAAGTGTTTTGTTCTCAAGACTCATCCTGAACAGCTATCTAAATTTGATCTAAAAGCTAATGAAGGAATCTTTGTTGGATATCCACTTTCCACAAAAGCCTTCAGAGTCTATAATTTGAGAACAAGAGTGGTCATGGAATCTATCAATGTCTCTTTTGATGACAAGAATATTAATGGTCTTGAAGATTTTATTGATCATGATCAGCTGAGATTTGAAAATGAAGACTCAAGTTCTGATACTGAAAATCCTGACAGTTTAAGTCCTGATACTGTAAACTCTGATGGATTAAACTCTGATGTTATTGAAACTGTGGTGACTACGCCAAAGGAAGATGCACCTATGCAGGGGGAGCATACTCAAGAACATACCACATCTCAAGAAGCATCAGAACATACATCTGGCTCTTCAAGTTCTGATTCGTCAAGTTCTGATAAGCCAAGTTCTGATAGTTCTGAAAATCTAAATTCTGTAGAATCCAACTCAGAGAGCATAGTTTCAGGGGGAGCATCAGAAAATGAAAATGAAGACAACATGGATTATGGGGGAGCATCCAGTTCTAGAGAAAACCTTCCATCTGCAAGGAAGTGGACTAAATCGCATACACCTGATTTGATAATTGGAAATCCTGATGCAGGTGTCAGAACTAGAATAGGTACTTCAAACGAATGTCTTTACAATTCTTTTCTCTCTCAGACTGAGCCAAAAAAAGTGGAAGAAGCTCTTCAAGATGCTGATTGGGTGCAAGTAATGCAGGAAGAGTTAAATGAATTTGAAAGAAACAAAGTCTGGACCATAGTGCCAAGACCAAAGAATAGATCTGTTGTTGGTACAAAGTGGGTGTTCAGAAACAAAACTGACAGTGATGGCATAATTACAAGGAATAAGGCAAGGCTGGTTGCAAAAGGATATTCTCAACAAGAGGGAATTGATTATGATGAAACATTTGCACCAGTTGCTAGGTTAGAAGCCATAAGGATATTTTTGGCTTATGCTGCTCACAAAAAGTTTACTGTCTTTCAAATGGATGTGAAAAGTGCTTTTCTCAATGGAGAATTGGAGGAGGAAGTATATGTTGAACAACCTCCAGGCTTTGTAGATTCCAAACATCCAGATTATGTCTACAGGCTTGATAAAACACTTTATGGACTTAAGCAAGCTCCCAGAGCATGGTATGCGACTTTAGCTCAGTTTCTTCTGGAAAGTGGATTCAACAGAGGAACTATAGACAAAACACTGTTCTACCTCAACCATGGAAATGACTTACTTTTGGTCCAGATTTATGTTGATGATATCATTTTTGGGTCTACAAATGACAGACTTTGCAAGAAGTTTGCCAAACTGATGCAGTCAAGGTATCAGATGAGTATGATGGGGGAACTTAGCTATTTTCTGGGCCTTCAAGTCAAGCAAAATGAAGAAGGCACCTTTATTTGTCAAACTAAGTACACCAGAAACTTGCTGAAGAAATTTGGAATGCAAGATTGTTCAAGTGCATCCACTCCCATGGCCACTGCCACAAAACTGGATAAGGATACTGGTAAATCAGTAGATATTACTGATTACAGAGGTATGATTGGCTCTCTACTCTATCTAACTGCTAGTAGACCTGATATCATGTATGCTACCTGTCTTTGTGCAAGATTTCAAGCAGATCCAAGAGAACCTCACTTAACAGCTGTGAAAAGAATTTTCAAATATCTTAAGGGAACAGCTGATCTGGGATTATGGTATCCCAGAGAATCAGATTTTAAACTAATAGGTTACTCAGATGCAGATTTTTCAGGTTGCAAAATTGACAGGAAAAGCACAAGTGGAAGCTGCCAATTTCTTGGAAGCAGATTGGTTTCTTGGTTTAGCAAGAAACAAAAGTCAATTTCCACATCAACTGTAGAAGCAGAATATATTGCTGCAGGAAGCTGTTGTGCACAGATTCTTTGGTTGAAGAATCAATTACTGGATTATGGGTTAACATATTTCAAAATCCCTATTTACTGTGATAATCAAAGTGCTATTGCTATGACAGGTAATCCAGTTCAACACTCTATGACAAAGCACATCAGCATCAGGTACCACTTCATCAGGGAACATGTAGATGAAGGTACAGTGGAATTGCACTTTGTTCCAACAGATCAACAACTAGCAGATATCTTCACAAAACTATTGTGTGAAGCTACTTTTACAATATTGGTAAATGAACTTGGAATGGTTTTAGGTTCTTTCTCTAAATCTGCTTAGTTTTGTTCTGTTGCATCAGACTTTATGATCAGAATTTACAGAATTCAATCTCTTTGTGTATTCTGTGCTTAATTGAAAAATATGTTTAAGTACTGACTGTTGTCTGATCAATGTTTCTAAACTCTGATAGTGATATGTCTGTTTAGGTAACTATTCAATCCTATGAGGATAACTGTGCTAGATGTTGACCCAGTAGTCTTCAATAAACAAGGGATCCTATGTAAGAAGTAATTATTTCTGTGGAAATCAATTGACACAAGCAAATTCTGATAATTGAGCTTAGTTGAGTTTACTTTATATATCTTATTACTAAGTCACAAACTAAAATAATGCTACCCATCTGTTAAATTCTGATGCTAGTCAATCTGTTAAATGTACTACGTGCTGATAAACCTCACTTATCAAAAGAAAAAGAAAGAGAAACAAGGATTAAAAATCAGGTACTCCTTTGAGATCTAGAGTAAAAATGTGGAAGGGAAGACCCAAGTGCATTGCTGGTATTAAGTAATATGCATCAGAAAAGCAAATAAAATATTTTCTTGGTGACTTTTCACACTCTATGATTACTGGAGAAATACTCTGATAATAGCATAAATTCTGATAAGCAGTCGTGACTCACTTACACTGAGAAGCCACTGTAAAATAGAATTTAAAAAGATGCACAAAATTAGCACAAAATAGTTGAGGTGGACTCAAGCATGAATTCATTCAATAGTAGGTTTCAGAATATTGACAGGTTTTTAGTAAAGTTTTAGTTATGCTTTATTTCTAAGATGTACTGAAGTGAATCAGACTTTTCTCTTTGTCTGATATTTAGCTTAATGCACACACTAACCACTCCATATGAATGATGAAAATCACTGTGGGGATCTATGTTGTTTTAGATGAACAGTCATTGAGTCACATTGCAAAAATTCTGAGGACAAGTTCTGATTGCATGATCTGATGATTAAGTTCTGAAGAATATAAATCAGAATTTGTGTGAGGACTTACTAAAATAGGCATTCCTTTTTCGAGTTAAGAAATTATGTTCTGATGACTGTTAAGTTCTGATATAAGTCTAAGTTCTGATATTACAGTCTGATTTTTTTACTTGACTTATTTGTGGATAAAATTTGACAACAGTCTTAGTTTAAACCTGAATACTGTTGAAGTGGAAGATTAATAGTCACTATAGTTAGGGATAGTGGTACTCGTACATGAACAGTCAACTTTTACTTGCTTCTTGTGCGCATTAAACCATGTTTTCTCTTTCCAATGAATGTTTTTCTTTTTCCAAGTATGGGGAGACGAGGTGGAATTAATTCTACCTGTCAGCATTAAATTTCTTTACGTCTCCTGGCATTCTCTTGCCTATATAAACAACCACTTCACATCAGCCTTCCCATCACCTCTTTTATCACAAACTCACCTTCATACTTTTTCTATCAAAAACACCATGGTCAATTACAATATGTTTTTGAACTACGAAACATTCAACATGGAGCTGAGCTGTGCCGATTGGCAGCAGGAATGGCACGTCACTGCCATTCCTGATGAGATATAGCACTCTATTCCCCAGGAGGTACTTACCCACCTCCTGTTCTTCTACATGGACTACCATCGCCATCTGGAGCGATTGGAGGAGGAAAGGCTGGAAGCTCTCCCCCAGCAAGAGCGAATCATACGACTCGCTATTCTGTTTATCGAGAGTAGGAAGAAGAAATGATTTATTTTCTTCTTCCTGTTTTTCTTCATCATCAGCCTTGCCCTGCTTCTTGAGCTAGGACAAAGGCTGTTGACGTTAGGTTTAACAGCTTAGGGACATCTTGTACAAGTTCTGATGTAATTTAAATTTCATGAATGTATTCTCTTGATATATTAATGAAATTTGTTTTTGTTTCAAGATCTTGTCTCTGAGATATTTTGTAATGCATTGATAAATCCTGATACATATTCATATTCTGATGACTATATAAATTCTGTTTTAACATAAGTTCTGATTTTCTTTTATCAGTACTTGCTTGTCCGATTTATTATGGTCATTTTCACTCAATTTTTTTTAGAATATTGATGTTGCAGTGAAAAATAATTCAATAAGTGGGAACAGATTCAATTTTCAATTAAAACTATTTCACCTTGATTAATGGAATAACTTGGTAAGTGGAACGATTTTTCCTTGAAAAACTGCAAGTGGGTAAGTAATGATTACTGTTTTCTCATGCCCATTAACTATTTGTTTTTACTGCATGTCTGACAGGTGTCCAACGGTTACATTTTTTTCAAAAGTATAAGTAAGACAGAAAGAGGATTTTTTAATCTTTTATTTCCTTTCACACTTTTTCTCTCTATTTGCTTTTACTCTCTTTCTTCTTCTAACGTTGGTTTTTCATATAGACATTCTATCAAACACCTAACAGGCACTGACACATCTCGATTAATTTCATGGCACCAAAGGATTTAATCATTGATGGAGCTCAGTTTGTTCCAAACAACTATGCTGCAATTCTTGATAATGCTGAAGCTCCGTCTGAATTGCATTTTGTGCAAGACCTTCTTGCACAGAGTGAAATCGGGTATGCATTGACCCAACCTTCCATCTTCTCAAGCCAACAAGTTCTGACACTTTGGAGGACTGGAAACTTTGATAATGGTGGTCCAAATGGTACTCCTAGTATTGTTTTTGAAGTGGGTAATTCTTCTTATGCAGTCACTCCTGGTACAATACGCAAGGCTCTACATCTCCCAGAAGGATGTACTTTTTCAATTCCAGAGGAATCAGCTCTTCAGGAGTTAATGGCCAGTTTGGGGTATGAACAAAGTTTGGCAAAGCTTGGGCAGTTGAAACGGGCTCATATCAGAAGGGAATGGAGCTTCTTCTTCGACTGCATCACTAAAGCCTTTGGGAACAAGTGTTCGAATTTTGATGCTATCCCCATAATGAGTCAGCACATCGGGTATGCCATTATAAACCAAACTCATTTTGATTTTGCAACTGCTATAATTGGTTTTATTGGGGATATGATGACAGAGGATAGGAATGTTGTCTACTTTACTAGATTCCGTCAACTTATATATACTTTTTTTACTGATGAACCTCAACTAACCAGTACCTCAACTCCACCTTTTAAAGTTGCAAAATGATACTTTAATGATCTGGTACATGCTGACACTAAGAAACCAGTGGTTAGACCTTTACAGATTCCTCAGTCTGTAAAACAGATCTTAGTAAATGCTGATCCTGAGACTTATAAATCTATTTATCCAGATGTCCACCCAACAACAACCTCCCAAACACCACAACAACCATCAGCACCTACCACCCATACTACTCAACCTACACTAAGGCAATATCTTAGATCATATCTCTCAACTTCACAGACAGTTCAACCCTCATCCTCAGAACCTCCTGTGAAGCCTTCATCTTCCAAGCCAAAGAGGACAAAGACTGTTTCTCAAACACCTCAAAAGAGAAGGAAGATTGCTTTGAGAGATGAATCTGATACTGAGGAACAGGTTCCCTCTTCAGAACCTGTTGTTAAAGAAGCTGAGAAAGTTCCTTCTCAGAAGGATTCTGCAATTGGGGGATCTAGGCTTCTCAAAAGACTTAGACGAATGACTGTTGATGAAACTCCCAAGGAATCCATATCTTTAAAGAGATACAAGAAACAGAGGGAAAAAAAGGCCAGTTTCAGATGATGAAGAAGCAGCAGCTAAGGAAGGAGATCAGGAATCTCTGATCTCACAAGAACCAGAATCTGGTAAAGCCACTGCTTCTCCATCAACTCCACCTCAGGAAGCTGTTCCTGAACAGGCCAACACACCATCTGTGTCTCCTGTTCAAAAGTTTGTATCTCCTGTTAATACCGGCACAAGTGCTGATATAGATATTCAGACCTTGGTTGTGCCTGAAGTACTTTACTTAGAAGCTCCAACAACAACTAATCCATCACCAACACCTGTTACTGATGTTGTTCAAACTCCAGAGTTATCTACTTCACCTTCTCTGCATCTAGATGCTGATGATCAGAATTTAGGTGAGCATCAGGATATGGCTGTTGATCAGAACTTGGATCCAGATCAGCACTTAGAGGATGCTGAAGCCTCCATTGCTACTCACACTGTTGTTCTATCAGAAGATACTGATTCTGTAAGTTCTGATACTGCTAATGCTGGAGATACTGGTGATGCTGCTCTACAAGCAGATACTGATGAAGCAGGTCCTTCAGGACATGCTCCTCAACAAACTATTCTTAAATCTGAACTTGTTAAGAAGTTTGTTACTAGAGAAGCACCAGTGCCTTGGAGTGAAACTCCTGCTGGTCAGGAGTGGACTAAGGAATGGAACTCAATTACTTGTGTTCCATCTGCAAAGAATCTGGCTGAGCAATTGACAAAAGCTGATGAGATGTTAAATACTGATGATTTCAAAACCCAGCGTAGAGTCACTGCATTGAGTACTAAACATCTTCAAGGTCTCCATTCAACTACTCATGCAGAGATACACAAGATTCAGGAAGAATTCATCAAACAGGAACAGGTTCAAAAGATTGATAAGAAAAAGTTCTTCCAACCTACCTTTGACAGGATTGCTTATATTGAGAAGACTCAAGAGAAACAACAAGCTCAGATTGATGATATTCTGAAAAATCAAGCTTCTCAGCAATCTCAACTTAGTGAAATCCAAGCCTCAGTGGAATTGCTTGTCTCTCTTCTACTACCTGCTGATGCCAAAAAGGGGGAGAAAGTAATTAAGTCCAAATGCAAAACTGATAAGACACTGAAAGGGAAGGATGATGAAAAGGATGACCAAGGAAACTCTGGAATGGGTAGAGGTCATAGTCAAGGTAGAGGTTTCTCATCAAGAAAAGCTGAAATCACAAGTCACAGGACAAGTTCTGATGTTGGAAAAAGAATTAGTTCTGCTACTGGTAAAAGGATAAGTTCTGATGAACTTTTAGATCTTGATGAAGAAATGTCAAGACAGTTATTTCTTCGGGAAAATCCAGGAATGGACTTGGAGAGTTTAATGGTAGAAGAAGCCAGACTTAAATCAGAAAAAGTCACATCAAAATCTGAAGCTTCTGGTAAAAAGACACTTCCAAAACTCAAAGGCATTGTGATAAAAGAAAGGACAAATACTGAAGCAACATTGGCTAAATCACAACCGCAGATAGATCCAAGATCCAAGGGTAAAGAAAAGGTTGGTGAACCTATCAAGGTTTATGTGCCTTCTGAGAATGAAGAAAAAACTGATGAAAATGATGATCTTGCTCTGACTTCAAGAAAAGTTCTTAAAACAACCTCTGACATGGCTCAAGTTGTTCAGAGTCAAGAGACAGTAAGTTCAGATATTCCAAAGAAGCAAGTAACCTCTGACATAGCTCAAGTTAACTTGATATCAGAAGATAGATCAAAGACACTCCTACCAGGATGTTCACTAAAGCAAAACATACTCAACCTTTGAAGACTATTGCAAGTGGTTTTGAAGTAAGAGTAGTTACTGGAAAGGAAGCAAGAGATAAAACTGGATTGGGAAGTGCTGATGAAAGAAGAATACAGAACACTACCAATGATCCAACTTCCTTGAGTGAACCAGGTATTGGAGCAACCCCTGAGAGATTGAATCAACTGGAATCTGTACGAATGGTTTACCATACCTACTTAAAAGAACACATCTTGTTGTACTTCATGACAGATTGTAGGTTTATCATATAAGGCAAAATGCCATTCCTTTGAAGTATTTTGAAGAATTGGAGCATGTACTATTCTTACTTCAAGTGAATGACAGATTGACAGAAAGTGCTACAAACTATTTGAAGGATCAGATTTAGAGACAGAAAAGGCTTTATTCTGTTAAGTCTGACAGTACATATGTTCCAAAGTACAGAGATCACAAGGGTGATATAGTTGAAATGAAACCCAACACTGCTCAAATTATAACTACCTTTCTGGGTTACAGGGCTGTGGAATTCAATCTTGAGTCTGATAAAGCTTATTTGATCAGACTAGATCAGGATATAAGAAAAGCAAAGAATAATGATCTCAGGGCTGCAATCTTTCAAATTGGTGAAGATAATGCAGAGCTTAAAGATGCTAAAAGGAGGATGATTGATGAACTTAGATATGCTGAGAGATGTTTGTTGAAGAACTATCTCAGAACAACTCCTGACATCAGAGAGATCAGAAGATGAAGCCAAGTCAAGATCTACAACTGATTAAATTCTGATATTTGTACAGACTGAAGCTGTTATCAGAAGTTAAATGTTGGTAAAGCTTTAAAGACTGTAAGTTGTAGTTATCTAGTCTAATTCTCATGCATTTGTACTTAATGTTTTTGACATTATCAAATATCTGTTAAACTTGTATATTTTGCTAATTTACAAGTTGGGGGAGATTGTTAGATATATTTGATAATGTCATGGCTAATATGATTTATGTTTAGTTTTCAGATCTTACTTAAATAGGATAAATCAGTACTTACTGGAAGTCAGGACTTAAGGATATCAGTACTTATATTATCAGGAGATAATCATCAGAAGATGGATATCAGAACTTAAGTGCTGAAGGACGTTCAGATAAGGATAGTAGCTGATTAAAGGAAAGAAGATCGAGATAAACATAAGAAGAGATATGCATGAAGAAGGAATTCTATGAAGAATAGAATACTTGGAAGAAAAGATATTTGATTGATATATTTTAGGAAGCAGAATTATATTCCATATCAATTAGCGATTATCTTGTAACTGTGTAGTATATAAACACAGACATAGGGTTTACACTATAAGTGTTATCATATTCGAGAAGATTATTCATTGTAACCCTAGCAGCTCTCGTGATAATTATTCATCACTGAGAGGTAACAGTTCCATACTGTAACAGAGTTTATTGTTTCAATAAAGTTTATTTTCTGTTACTTGTGATATTAAAGTTCGATTTGATTGTACTTTACACTGTATTCACCCCCTCTACAGTGTGTGTGACCTAACATTTTAATTATGAGAATCATATTAGATACAGATTCTGAATTGGCTGCTGCAGATTTACTGAAATCTGGGTCTGGTGTCCGATTTACGTAAACGAATACCCTATTCCATAGGTAAACGAGCGTCTGAACAAAACTGATAGCTAAAGCTTTCAACGACTCGTCTGTAAGGCGTATGACGTCGTTTACTGCCTGTAAACAGTGATTCTTGTTTTTCTGATTTGATTCTGATTTTTCTGATTTTTGTCATATTTTCTTTTTATGATTAGATCATGGATAATATGATATGTTAAGATCAGATTATGTGTTTTAACATGCTTTTATGTGTTGTATGAGCATGGTGGATGGTTATGGCCTTTCGACCTTAGTGTAATGGTTTTGGTTTTGGTTTTAAATACGACTTGCATGTCGTCAATCTTTGTAATCATAAATCTCGAATGTAATGTAATTGAAGACTCAGGAAGACTATCCAATGGAGGTGATACAAAGAAGAAGACGAGGCATACAAGAAGTCTAAACAAAGAAGAAGACTTATGTAATAAGTAGTTGTATTTATTTCCATCACCATATTAGATTGACCTTGATCTTTATCATGAGCTTGATAAAGATCACATAGGATGTGGCCATAACCAAACACATTTACTTTATTGCACTTTATATTTATTTGTTTATTTAATTTTATATATGAGATATATGCCTATGTTTACCATGCGATGATAGATTTAGGTGAACTTAAATCAATATAAGGCGTGCTCTAGAAAATCTAGAATAGGAATCGTTTCTTGCCTTAACAATAAATATTATGAATACGATCATGAGATTCTTGTGTTTATGAAACACGTAATTTAATATGAATTTTCAATATTGAGAGAAAGGATGATTCTGTCAATAACAGATTTCTATCTGTAAGAAAGGGTTATTAAGTGACGCCTCTTGACAATGCTCCACCCGATCTGGGAATCATCTGATTATCGATCATTGATTTGAAATATTTAATTTAAAAGGAAGAATCTCTTTATAATATGATTATGATTGTAACGTAATATAATCCCTATAAAATTAAATAATATCAAGTAGTAATTGGCCAATGACACAACGGGCTTGTGTCGGTCATAGCCTTCCAACATGGTAGAAAGTAGTTCTTATTTTTAAATCATTGTCGTTTCGTGCTACAGCCGAGGGCTTTGATTTCGAAATAAGAAATACTTGTCTATTACATAGAGATGTGTACATTGAATTAGAATCTAAAGGTCGGTACGTGCTACAGCCGTGGGCCATTGGAGACTGATTCAGTTGTACGAAATGTTGGGTTAGACTTGACTTAGAATATTGAGTTTATCGTGCCACAGCCGTGACTCAATTATTCAAGAGGCTAAACTTATATTAGGGAATAACATAAGATGTAATTGACAAGAGTTGTCTGCCTATTGAATATCATATGACGTTTCGTGCCACAGCCGAGGTTGTATGATGGAATGTAGGATCCCTATTCCCACTAGCATTATGAATGCTTAATTTTCACTTAAGTGGTTGAATAAATTAGATAAACTAGTGGGAGACACTTATGAATAAAGACCCGATTCATATAGTGTTTTGAAATGAAATTGAATATTTGCTAAGTATTGTTATGTGTTTATCATTTACAGATTTACTATATTCGTCATGTCTTCTACACTGTCACTTCGGAGCATACTAGATGCTCACAAGTTGACTGGTCCTAATTTAGCTGTTTGTTTTCACTGTAACAAGTTGGGGCACTGGAAGAGGAACTGCAAGGTTTACCTTGCAGAATTGAAGAAGAAGGGTAGTGAGACTACCGCTTCTGATTCAGGCATGTTCATGATCGAAGTTAATATGTCACTAGGTCAAATTTCTACTTGGGTATTAGATACCGCTTGTGGTTCTCATATTTGCAATTCGTTGCAAGGACTAAAGGGAAGTAGGAGTCTTGAAAAAGATGAGGTGATTCTACGTATGGGAAATGGAGTAAGGATTGCGGCCATATCTGTAGGATCATTTAGTCTACATATGCCTACGGGAAAGACTATTATTTTGAATAATAGTTATTATGTTCCCTCTATTGTGAGGAATATTGTTTCTATTCCTATGTTGGATTTGGATGGTTTTTCATTTATTATTAAGAATAATGAATGTTCTATCCTTAGAGATAATGTTCTTTATGGACGTGGTATTTTAAATAATGGTCTGTATGTATGTGACGTAGAGCATGATTTACTTCAGATTGAACAAACTAATAAAAGAAAATGAGATGATAAAATCTGACCTATTTATGGCACTGTAGGCTAGGTCATATTAGTGAAAATAGACTGCGGACATTGCATAAGGAAGGGTTACTTGACCCCTTTGATTTTGAATCATATCCTACATGCGAGTCTTGTCTATTGGGTAAAATGACCAAATCTCCATTTAGTGGACATGGAGAGAGGGCTGCAGATTTGCTAGGATTGGTACACACAGATGTATGTGGACCAATGTCTACGCAAGCCATGGGTGGATTTTCATACTTCATTACTTTCATAGATGATAGATCTAGATTCGAATATGTGTATTTGATGAAACACAAGTCTGAAGCCTTTGAAAAGTTTAAAGAATATAAACATGAAGTGGAGAAACAAACCAAACACAGTATTATAACTCTTCAATCAGATCGAGATGGTGAATACTTGAATGGAGAGTTTCTAGATTATCTCAAAGAAAATGGTATAGTCTCCCAGTGGACTCCTCCATATACTCCACAGTTAAATGGGGTATCTGAAAGGAGAAATCGAACTTTGTTAGACATGGTTCGGTCCATGATGAGCTATGCGAATCTTTCAGTATTCCTATGGGGTTATGTATTGGAAACCTCAGCATATTTACTGAATAAGGTGCCTTCCAAATCTATTCCTCAAGCTCCATATGAGATATGGAAAGAAAGGAAACCGAGTCTTAAACACGTTAAGATTTGGGAATGTCCAGCTTATGTCAAGAAAGTTGACCCAGATAAGCTGAAATCTCGATCCGTAAAATGTAATTTTGTGGGATATCCTAAAGAGACTTAGGGGTATTACTTTTACACCGATCATCGGGTATTTATCTCCAAACATGCTACCTTCTTGGAAAAGGAGTTTATCCTTGAAGGAAACAGTGGGAGCAAAATTGAACTTGATGAAGTTTAAGAAGCACAAACTACTACGGATCAAGTGGAAACACCTGTTCAGACTGAACAACCTTCTGTGGAACAACCCATTCGTAGGACATGGAAAGTGTCTCGCCAACCTGAGAGGTATTATGGCCTTGTCATTGAGAATGGCAATGAGTTGTCAATCATTGATGATGATGAACCTGTGACTTATAATGAAGCTATGAGTAGAGTTGACTAAGAGAAGTGGCATAGTGCCATGAAATCCGAAATGGAATCTATGTATACCAACCAAGTATGGACTCTGGTTGAGGTGCCTGAAGGTGTTAAGCCTATTGGGTGCAAGTGGGTATACAAGAGAAAGATTGGAGCAGATGGCCAGGTGGAGACCTATAAGGCCAGGCTCGTGGTAAAAGGATTCAAACAAAGGTAAGGGATTGACTTTGATGAAACTTTTTCGCCTATAGCCCTGTTAAAATCAATTCGGATTTTGCTTGCGATTGTTGCTTACTACGACTATGAGATCTGGCAAATGGACGTGAAAACGGCCTTTCTCAATGGGGAACTTGAGGAGGAAGTGTATATGACACAGCAAGAGGGTTTTCTTTCCAAGGGAAATTAACACCTAGTGTGTAAGCTGCTGTGAACCATATATGGTTTAAGGAAAGCTTCTCGTAGATGGAACATCCGTTTTGATGAGACAATCAAAGAGTTTGGTTTTATCAAAAACATAGATGAACCATGTGTCTACAAGAAAGGTTAGTGGGAGCGCGGTAACATTTCTTGTATTGTATGTGGATGACATACTTCTTATAGGAAATGATATACTGATGCTACAATTAGTCAAAGTATGGCTATCAAAGAACTTCACCATGAAGGACTTGGGAGAAGCATCCTACATTCTCAGTATGAAGATCTATAGAGATAGATCTAGAAGAATGATAGGTCTTACCCAGGGTACATACATCCAGAAAGTGCTTAAAAGGTTTAGCATGGAAAACTCTAAAAGAGGTCTCATACCGATGAGCCATGGAGTGTCCCTTTCCGAAAAAATGTCTCCTAAGACACCTGAGGAAAGAGAGCGTATGAGTAAGATTCCTTATGCTTCAGCAATTGGATCTATCATGTACGCGATGTTGTGACAAGTCCTAATGTTGCTTATTAAATTAGTGTGATGAGCAGATATCAGTCCAATCCAGGTGAAGACCACTGGAAAGCAGTGAAAAACATCCTTAAGTACTTGCGAAGGACTCAGGACATTTTTCTTGTTTTTGGTGGTGAATCTGAGTTGAAAATAAAGGGTTATACTGACTCTAGTTTTCAATCAGAAAGTGATAGCAAATCCATGTCAGGGTACGTGTTTACTCTGAATGGTGGTGCGATTAGTTGGAAGAGTTCCAAACAGTCTACAACGGCTGACTCCACAGCGGAAGTAGAATATATAGTTGCAAGTGAGGCTGCAAAAGAAGCCGTTTGGATGAGGAAATTTATTTTTGAGTTGGGAGTTGTTCCTAGCGTTGAAGAGCCTATTATATTGTATTGTGATAACAACGCAGCAATAGCACAAGCCAAGGAACCTAGGTCTCATAAAAATTCCAAACATGTCCTGCGGCGCTTTCATCTGATTAGGGAGATTGTTGAAAGAGGAGATGTCAACGTCGATAGAGTTGACACACATAACAACGTAGCAGATCCACACACAAGCCCACTTTCTCAAAGTCACTTTGATCGTCATAAAGACAAGATGGGTATTAGATACCAGAGTGATTGGCTTTAGTACAAGTGGGAGATTGAAAGAGATATGTCCTAAGTCCAATCATGTATGAGGATTTAGGAATAAATTTTATGTAATCTGTTTTTGATTTCATTGATATTAATAAAAGACTTGTTTGGTTTTTATTGCGGGCTCTATCTATTTTAAGTGTTTAAATAAGATATACCACAGTTTAGAGTAAAACTTTTTATGGATTGTGATGAGATCATAATAATGAGACCTAAAAGATGATAACTGTAATATCCGGGAAAATTATGTGAATATTATATGTTAAATAAATAAATATTGTGTGTTTTATAAATTTAAAGTAATTGTTGCTATGATATGAGATGTTATAACTATAATGTGTGTTTCTGTGCGGGCCAGAAATTTTTTTCGATTGATTAAAAATATGTTAAATTGCAATTATATGAACTTATCTGCAAACAGGACGCGTAATTATTAGTGTCTTTATCAAGATACCTGTTTTATTTGATTTTATGTGTGTTTGAATGTATTTTACGTATTTTCGGGATTTTCTGGTAATTTAGGGATCTTTTCCGTTTTTTTCAAAAATCAACGATCCGGGACCCCACCGGGACGTCAAACCCCACAAAAATCTGTGTTTTTATTTTTATAAAATTATTCGTATTTCAAATACCCTTTATTTTTGTATTTTAGAATTACTCGCAATTTTTGGGAAATTTTGACATTAATTTTGCATTTTATCGTTTTTAAAATTATTCCCCCTAATTATTATTTTGGGGCTTAATTATTGTAATTTATGGATAAAAACACCCTTAATTTATTTTGGGGATATAATTTCAGATTTATATAAATACCTGAAACTAATTTTATTTATTGATTTGTATTTATTTTATTTTATAAAAATTCAGAAAATTCATAAACACCAAGAACAACTTTGGGGGTGAGAATTTCTTCCTTAACTTCAATCGTGATTTTTGATCGATTCTGGAAACCAAATCAAACGTGCTAGTAACCAAAATCTTCCTCTCGAAGAGAGCTTTCCATTGATACCAATATCTTGATCTGAGGTACAGTAAATCGAAAAGTCGATTTTTATCTTTTTATTCTTGAAAATCGTTTTTGTTTTTGGATGATTCTGGGTTGATTTTGATGTTACAGACAGTTTTAGAATGATGTTTAGAGTCGATTTATGTATAAATTTGCATCGTTTTAGTTCAAAATCGTGTTAGTCGAGTTTTGGGTTTTAATATTTTTATTTTGATTTTCTAGAGTTGTTGATTGTTAGATGTTAATGATATGATGGTTGGATTCTAAATTTCTTCAGCTTTAATTTCATATATAGATTGTTGGTTTTGGTTCAGAAACGGTGGGGATCGTTTTCGCCGGAAAACCTTAAAAGGTCCGCCGGCTTTAAAGGTGATGAGCCGGAGAAATCATTCCGGTGAATGATACTTGTTGATGTTGTTGTTACTGTATTGCTGGGTTGGTGTAGAACAAGACCAAGCTAAGAAACGAGGACGAAGGGGGTTGTTTCGATGGTATTTGGCATCGCCGGAGTCCGGCTAGAACCGCCGGAAACTGGGTTTAATCCCAGAAACCGGTGAGTTCATGCCCGATCCGGACAAGTCATGAACGACCCGGTTTTAACCCGTTTCCCTGACCCGGTTTTGATCCTTATTTCCCAAAACCCAATTTAAAAACTTGTTTGTGGGATTTTCTGTTTTAATTATTTTCAAAAATTCATTTTCTATTTTTGAACAATCATTTTCTTTAATTTCTTTAATTTCAAAAATCATTTAATAATTATTTTAAATTCTAAAAATTATGTATTTAATTATTTTAAATTCTAAAAAAAAAATTAACATATTTTCTTTAATTATTTTCAAAAATACCATTTGATTTAATTATTTATAATTCATTTTGGTTAATTGTTTATAAATTTAATTAATTGATTAAAAATAAATTAATCAATTAATTTTATTTATAAATAGTTAAATAAATGTAAATTATTTATAATTAATTCAAATAATTCCTAAAAATTAGTTTTAGGTTTTAAAAATTATATTTTGGTATTCAAAAATCAATTAATATTATTATTAATTGATTTAAATCTATTTATTTCTTATTTTATTCATAATAATTAAACCGTTCGTCCGTTTAATACGACACGAACGCGTACAGACTCAGAAAAATATTACGCTTGCAATAAAAATACTTTTGAGACCTAATTTCTTTTGTATTGCAATGTCATTTGATTTGTGTATCAGTTTGAGTCAATATTTGATCGGTAAATGCTAATATTGACCTAATTTTCATTCTGAACGCACTGAGACGTATCTTCTAATTATCTAACTTATGTGTTATATGAAATATATGATTACGTGTTATACAAATGCTAGGATTATGTGTTACATGATATGTATGTTATTTGTTTACAGTTTAAAATGTCATGCTTAGTTATATACGATCGGGTAGATGTCAAGACGTATAGTTACGTCGAGTGAGTTTAGTTCTGTCACTTAAGATAGTCCTTCTGTTTATATAATCGAGTAGCAAGGAGTGCAGTCAAGTGTTAGACGAAGATAGTAGCCAGCAGTTAGAAGCAGAGTTAAAGTAAGAGGTTATTGAGCATACCAGGCAAGTACCCCTAACTTCACTTATCGTTCAAGTGACGTTCATTTCTAATCATATTATGCAAGTACCTATATCTTTATTTATCATTCAATTGATATTGACTCTGGACTTTATTCTTTCAATATCCATACTATTCTAAGTTCAGAATAGTTAAACGTTTTATATTTCGCTATGAATTACTCTATACAGTGAAGTTTTGAATTGAGATTAGCGAATAACTAATTGTTCTGGTTATTTCGCCATTGGTTGTTGATAAAACTCCGGACCATGAGAAATGGGGAGTTATGTGGTTAAGGATGTCATTTGATTCGACTCCGTTGACGGAAAATTATTTTTATGGGATGGATGGTTGCGTAAGAGGTCGTGGCGGCGGTCCAGTGTGAGCTATGTGTTATACAGGATATAACACCTTGCTAGGCCAGTATGTGCCTTGGGTACCTTTTGTTTAGTTGGATATGCTTCGGCATACCGGTGTTGCTCTGCGGCTGATCACCGGCGGCAATACACCGTCGTTCGAGGATTCCAATCCCAAAACATAATATATTTCAAATGTTGTTTATTATCAAATTTATATCAGTTTTGATACTGTTCAGTTATTGTAGTTGGTTTTGTTCATCAGATATACTGTTGTTATTCCAAATCATAAGCTATTTACTACTTGCTGAGCATTTCTTTCGCTCATACTTGTTTCTTATCTTGATTCTTTCAGCTAGGCCAGGGCAAGCTTAAGTTCCAGGTCCGACCAGAGGTTATGTGCTTGTAAATAGTTGGTGTGTTTCCAGGTAGACAGTTTGGGACACTTAATTAGTCTAGAGGTTTGTAATAAAATTTGAATAAGTTGTAAAACTAATTAGACTATGGTTTGTAATAACATTTGATTTGTATTAGTGCCTGTTCCATACTATAACCTGTGATCGATCCAGTGTAGGTAAAGGGGTCGTATTTATTATATTATTCCACTGTGATTATTTTATTTTGGTTTATTGGCGAGTGACCCCCAAATCTAGACCCCGGGTTTGGAGGGCGTCATAGGTTGGTATCAGAGCTACAGGTTATGGTCACTGAAACAGGCTTAGGATTGTCATAGATGAGTCATAGGAATATCACATAAGATAGGCGCGTGTAGTCTAGCTTTTATAGGATTAAATTTAGGTTATTGGGTTAGGATATAGTTAAGTTATTTAAGTTCCCTGTTTTGCGTTTAGCTTTAGGCCTTGTGTCATTGCCCTGCTATTTTGTTGGTTTAGTTGAGATGAAAGCAAGGATTTAAAAGGGTTGGATAATTCGGAGTAAATTTTTTTGTGTTATTATTCTTGAGATAATAAGCAGGATTATGTGATAATCATGTCGCTTGTGTTAATAAGGTAGCAAGTTTATGATATTCAGGGAAGAGATACTATTTGCGAATTTTGATATGCTAAGGAATTGCTACATATTTGACACAATGCTTGACATATTATTATATATGTTGCTTGTTTCTTACCAGAATAATGGCACCAAAGAGAAGGAATAGTTCAGGAGAGGGTAGTACCGAGAGCCGTACAGATCCAGCGATTATCCAGATGTTGGGACTGATGCAGCAACAGATGTTACATCTTACACAGCAGCAACAACAGCAGCAACAGCAACAGCAGCACAGAGCAGTTGTCACACCCCCAACTTAAATAGCAAAATAGTTATAGTTATTACATCATTTTAATGAGTACTACACAACCAAAATCCAAGATCTTACAGTTTAGGGTTTGGAACAGCCCAACACTATCAACTATTACATCTGATTACAAATACCGAGTCCTCACACAGCTATTATTACTTATTCTACCTGGGCTCGAACATAAGCATCCGCATCACAGGTCTTACGGGCAGTCTGCTTGAATCTAACCATGGCTGCTAGCTGTAATATCAGGGTAAAGCAAGAAGTGAGCCAAAAGCTCAACAAGTGCTAACAATACAACGCGAAACATAAATCGAGATATACCTTTAGGAATGACAATGGAATGACATAATCAATGATAATCGAGAGATAAAACTTATGTGAGTTGGCATCATTTTGCTTGCATCAAAACAAATTTTAAAACCATTCTTAATCAAAATCATTTTATGACGCTACGGATTACAGCCGGTGATCAGCCGCGAAGTAATCCCGAACCTCGCTGGGTTCTAAAACATTATTGGGAATCCCTAGGCAACTTTTAAGCCTAATATAAGTGTGGAAAGGACTCGCGTCTCAGTCCAGATCCACCATTCAAGAAAACATTTGTCCCCCTTTGGGACTGAAAAATCCACGTTTTAATCATTTTAAAAACTGATGCCGATTTATGACAAAATTTCTTTCGACTGTAATTATTTTTATCAAGGGATTATAGATCAACTTGAAACACTGGAAATATGACTCTAAATCTCAGGGCCATGATCTACTAGACTTTACTATATTAGGGTAGTTGAGAGGTTTCCATAAACAAGAACTTAGACAAGGAAATTAAGCCAGGCTATTGGATAAGATGAAAGAGTAATGCCAAACTAGGCTTAAAGCAACGGATGTAGACAAGATATAGGTATTAGAACATCAAAAGATAGGCATCACTGGTTCCAATAGAATAAAGGTGTTTAAAATATAAAGAAGGCGATCATCAGCTCAGTATATAACAGGGTATCAAGCTTTTAGGGTAAGGATAGGGTTATCAAACAATCATGAATGTATTTAAGAAATGATTGGCTTTTAGGTATCAAAATAAAGTTTCTATCGAGGCTATTTCAAGAGTTGAATCAAAGCATCAGGGTGCAACATCAAGATTTCTCAGGGATCAGTAGCATGATAAACAAAAGGATCAATAAGATATTATAACGCATCTCTAATTTATCATGGCATTAAACTATCATAAAAGACTTTTGAACTACTTGCAATATGTACTCGAGGGTTCATGGCATTTCTATGTAACTCAAAGATAAACAAAAGATACTCTTGATTTAAATATATCAAAATGACTCAGGATAATTGCATCGATATATATATGAACTGTTTACAGTAAATGCGAAGGTCAAGTTGAATCACTTGCCTTGAGATAGACTGGTCTGGTCTGACTGGTAGGAGCAACAACTGGAGCTTCACTCGACTTTTATGGCAAGTTTTCCCTCGTCTCGAGATCCTACATAAATAATAATAATCCTCATTATAATATATTCTTACCATCTTAACCTATTTACAACCCGAAATTAAACATGGATGGCACTTAGGCCTATACGCACTTAATTCATATCCACCTTTATATTTTCAAATGTACACATGTAGCCACATAATCACATATCGTATATTAATACCAAATAACATCATATACACCATAATGCCACACTAGGCTTGGATGATCTCGACTCACCACTCAAGTTACTTGGTCGCTAACTAGACGAAGTCTTCGAATTTGGGCTTCCTAACTCAATGTGCCTTTCCTAAATTATCCAAAACCTATTGACCCTCACTTGTGCCTTTTGTTCTACTGACCTTATACTATCTTACAACTATGGTGGTCGACCTAATACTCACTTCTAAGTGTCCTAAAACTATGCGATAAGTGAAAGTGCTCACTGGTGCAAATTTCAGAATGGTAACTAAGGTTTCTTGAGTGCATTAGACACTCTTAAACTACAAGTTTTTCTTCAAAATTTTTACACAAGACCCTCCTGACCTAAGGGCATCTCACAAGCTTGATGTGGCTCAAAGGCCTGGCTTGGGCCTTCTTGGGCCTAAGCTAAAAGTCCAAGGTTCCCCTGTTTTTCTGGGCAGAAAATGCCCTGACTTGAATTAACTTGTGACACGTGGTTCTAGCTCATATCCTATGAACTATGGTTGGAAAAACTTCTCTGACACACCCTCTAACTAAGGCCCAATTGGGCCTAATGAGGGCCTACCCATGACATGGCCAAATCTCCCTATTTCTAAGTTGTAACAAAACTGTCCCCTGCTGGACAGATTTTGTTATTCTACTTGTGCACCTAACCAAATGACATGCAAACCTCCAATCAACTCCTAAAACCTATTATATATTCCACATACTAACTTCTGGTGGCTTGGGCCTCAAAGTGCACATCAATGACATGGTCAAAACTCGCTCTAAACCTCAGGGTACTAAACTGATTTTTCTGCAGAAACTATAACTCTCATTTTCCAAGGTTTTGACTTGACAAACCCAATTAACAACAACTAAATACTTAAACCAAGACCTATACTTGGTATTCTACTGAACTAACTCCCTTTTTCTCAAAATAACCTTGGTGAGATCATCCTTACCTAAGGTGCAACTATGGCAAAACGAAAGAGACTACTCTTAACAAATCGCAAATCTTCATGCTTTTGAAACAACAAGATATATATTTTTATAAAAGATAACCACAATTTATTACCATGCAACAAGAAGCATAAATCAATATTATCACATTATTCCTACTGAAATTAAGGCTCACTAACAAAATCTTTTCCAAATGATCAAAATCTTACAACAAACTAAGAGAATTCCACATGCATGCATGCCTTCGGGTTTTTCAAACCAAACAACATATTTTCTACATATATTCCATCTTAAAATTGACATGCAAGCCTAGCATAAGGTATACCTAGATGATCACTTAGCATGCAAGGAGTTTTATCAAATTTTCACCACAAAATTCAAGTCATTATCACATAAACATGCAAAAATTGAACAAAACAACAAGAATGATTTCAAGGACCATTCATTCGGCTCCCATATGGTCATGGCCGAATGAAATGGATGGAAATGGCCATTAAATCATCAAGAGTTTCCTTCTCAAGACTTGGCACTTATCCATTCATTGTAGTCCTCTCAAAAACAACCTTAAATCCATAAGAATCAAGATTGTATTTTGAGTTTCACTAAAACCTTTACATGCAACCCTTAAACTTAAACTTTCTACTCAAAACTCTTTGAAATATGAATGATCATGGTATGGGAGATAACATTTACTTGTATAAAGAGTAGAAGCTTGGTGGAGAAATGAAAAAAAAATGGGGAGGGGTGGTTCTCGGCTAAAGGCCGAGAGTGAGAGAGAGAGAGCCGAGAGTGAGGGAGGAGGAGGGAGAGAAGAGTGAGTGTGGTGTGGGTGATGAGTAAAAATGATCATGACTTTGCTTGTCTTATGGTTTTTGTATTGGCAAAAGTGAGTGGAATTAGGAATTGACATGATTAGCCTTCCACTTGAACTTGGTTGAATTTGCATGCAAGGGTAAAGAAGGTATTTGGCTAGGAAATAAGAGTTAGTGGGGTGGTTATTGACTCTTTAGCCCTTTTGGAAAGGTATGGAAGGAATTTGCATGCAAGGATAACTATGGAATTTGCTAATTATATTTATAAAGATTTATTTTTATAAAATAAAACACAAGTTCAAAAATTATAAAATTTATACCATAAAATAACTTGGATTTTTAGAGATTTTATAAAGTCACTTTCAAAATTTGTGAACAAAATATCTTTTAAAAGAAAATTTCTCCAAGGCTTAGAATATTCCTTATAAATCAAAAGTAAAGGAAATAATTAAAATTTTGCTTTGAAAAAAAAAAAAAAATCATGTATTACACATAAAAATTTTATAATGCAGAAATTCTCGCTTACACAATCGTACAATAATTGAACATATTTTTATTCGGCTTTAATATTATACCAAATCCACAATTAATATTACACGAAAATGCCGGTCGTAACATCCTCTCCCCCTTAAGGGATTCTGCCCCCAGAATCTAAGAGAACAGATGAGGATACCGGGAACGCATATCAGACTCTAACTCCCAAGTCGACTCTTCGACCTTAGGGTTCCTCCAAAGTACTTTCACTAACTTTACTGATTTATTTCTAAGACTCTTTACTTGCCAGTCGAGTACTTTAACCGGTTGCTCCACAAATGACAGGTCTGCCTGAATTTCTACAGGTTCATATTCTATCACATGGCTAGCGTCAGGATTGTACTTCTTAAGCAACGACACATGGAACACATTATGCACATGCTGATACTGAGGTGGTAAGGCCAACTCGTAGGCCACCTTTCCTACTTGACTCAAAATCTCAAAAGGACCTACGTATCTAGGTGCTAACTTTCCTTTCTTGCCAAATCTTATCAACCCTTTCCTAGGTGACACTTTTAGCAACACAGCTTCGCCAATTTGGAATTGAACATCCTTACGCGCTGGATCCGCATACTTCCTCTGTCTATCTTGAGCAGCAAGCAACCTTTTCTGAATTAACTTGGCTGAGTTATGCAACTGTTGTACCAATTCTGAGCCGAGAATTCTTCCTTCTCCTACTTCATCCCAACTTGTTGGTGATCTACATTTTCGCCCGTACAAAGCTTCATATGGTGGCATGCCGATACTGGAATGATAGCTGTTGTTATATGAAAATTCAATTAATGGCAGGTGGTCGTCCCAACTTCCAGCAAAATCGATTGCACAACTGCGCAACATGTCTTCAATTGTTTGAATTGTTCTTTCACTCTGGCCATCAGTCTGCGGGTGATACGCCGTGCTCATATTCAACTTCGTGCCAAGACATTCCTGGAATTGCTTCCAGAATCTTGAGTTAAATCGGGGATCTCTGTCTGAAACTATTGATACAGGTACTCCATGCCTTAATACGATTTCGTGCACATACAGATGAACCAACTTGTCCAGTGACGACTTCTCATTTATTGGAAGGAAATGCGCCGACTTCGTAAGACGATCAATTATAACCCATATTGCGTCATGTCCGGATTTTGTTCGCGGTAGTCCTACTATAAAGTCCATAGCGATATTTTCCCATTTCCATTCTGGAATCTTCAGGGGCTGAATTAACCCGCTTGGTCGTTGATGTTCTGCCTTTACTTTCTGACAAGTATAGCACTTCGCAACCCATTCTGCCACGTCTCGCTTCATATTTGGCCACCAAAAGTTCTTCTTTAAGTCTTGATACATCTTGGTGCTTCCCGGGTGGATTGAGAATTTCGAATGGTGGGCTTCATGGAGGATCTCATTCTTTAATTCAGATACATGGGGAATCCATATTCTGGATGAAAACCTTAGTATTCCTTGCTCATCCCTTTTAGTATTAATCTCTTCTCCAGATAACTGATTTTTCTCTTTTTCCATTACTTCCTCTTGATACTTCTTTATCTTTTCCAGTAGTGTTGGCTGAAAGGTCATTTCATGACAAACTTCTTTGACTTCCCCATAAGCACAAAGTTCCAATTCAAATTTTCCGATTTCTTCAGATAACTCTTTTGATGTTATCATTGCATTCAATCTTTCCTTCCGACTCAGCGCATCGGCCACTACGTTCGCCTTTCCAGGATGGTAATTTATCGAACAGTCATAGTCCTTAATCAATTCCAGCCATCTCCTCTGCCTCATATTGAGCTCTTTCTGAGTAAAAATGTATTTTAAACTCTTGTGATCTGTGTAGATTTCACACTTTTCTCCATAGAGATAGTGTCTCCAAATCTTGAGTGCGAATACTATGGCGGCTAGTTCCAAGTCATGCGTCGGATACTTTAACTCGTGCGGCTTCAACTGTCTTGACGCATATGCTATTACCTTACTGTGTTGCATCAACACACAACCCAAACCCTTATGTGAAGCGTCGCTGAATATTACAAAATTCCCTTGATCATCTGGAAGTACTAACACCGGAGCTGTTACCAACTTCTGTTTTAACTCTTGAAAGCTACTTTCACATTCTGCACTCCATTCAAACCTTTGATTCTTTCTGGTTAACTTGGTCAATGGCGTGGCGATCTTCGAGAAATCCTTGACGAATCTTCTATAGTATCCGGCCAATCCTAGAAAACTTCGCACTTCCGTAGGAGTCCTTGGCCTCTCCCAACTCATAACTGCATCAATCTTCGCCGGATCCACTTTAATTCCATCATTTCCAATAACATGCCCCAAAAATTGAACTTCCTTTAACCAAAACTCACATTTGGTAAACTTGGCATACAACTTCTCTTGTCGGAGTATCTCCAAGGCTATCCAGAGATGCTGCATATGTTCTTCTTCCGATTTAGAATAAATAAGGATGTCATCAATAAATACCACGACAAATTTATCCAAATACTTCTTAAATACCCGATTCATCAGATCCATGAATGCGGCCGGGGCGTTGGTCAATCCAAACGGCATTACTAGGAATTCATAATGCCCATATCTGGTCCTAAATGCGGTCTTGGGAATATCTTCTTCCTTGATCTTTAATTGATGGTATCCCGATCTCAAGTCAATCTTCGAAAAACATTTTGCTCCCTTTAACTGATCAAAAAGGTCATCTATCCTTGGTAGCGGGTAGCGGTTCTTGATCGTTACTTTATTCAACTCCCGGTAATCTATGCATAGACGCATACTCCCATCTTTCTTCTTCACAAAGAGAACAGGTGCTCCCCATGGCGACGTACTTGGTCGTATCACTCCCTTATCCAATAATTCTTGTAGCTGGCTCGCCAACTCTTTCATTTCTGCTGGTGCCATCCTATACGGAGCCTTTGAAACTGGTTCCGTGCCTGGAGCAAGGTTGATCTCGAACTCAATTTGTCGATCTGGTGGTAAGCCTGGTAGTTCGTCGGGAAACACATCGGGGAACTCATTAACTACAGGAATATCTTCCATGCTGGGGCTGCCTCTCTCTGAATCCACTACATATGCTAGGAACGACTCACAACCTTTTCTAAGTAACTTCTTAGCCTGAATAATTGTAAGAAATAGTCGCTCTTGCCTCTGCCCCTTAAATACTACCTTCTCTCCACTCTTCGTCTTTAAATTCACTCTCTTGGTCTTACAATTTATCTGCGCGCTATTCTCTCCTAACCAATCCATTCCTAAGATTATATCAAATTCTCCCAGCTTGAAGAGTATCAAGTCGGCCGAGAACTTATATCCTGAAATATCAATCTCACATTTTGGACAAAATCGATTCACAGGAATCTTCTCTTGGTTCGCAATTACCACATTTACTACCTCACTCATAACCGTTTTATCACATTGGATCTTATCAACAAAAGATTCTGATATGAAGGATCTTGTGGCTCCCGAATCAATCAATACTTTGGCTTTGACATTATTGAGTAAAAGTGTACCTGCTATCACCTCAGAATTCTGAACAGCATCTTTCATCTTTAGGTCAAATGTCCTTGCTGTTGCTTGCGGGGTTGGTGCGGGTGGTGGAGGTAATGCCAATACCTCAGCTGGCACGCTTGCACTGGTACTTGCCACGTTCATCAGAGCTCTGACTGGTCCTGTTGCCTTACATTCCCTAGCCATGTGTCCAGTCTTCCCACATTTGTAGCACGTAACTCCTGGCTTCGGCATCTTGCACTCATTTGCCAAATGTCCCTTCTGATTGCACCTATAACAGGTCATACTCAGCTTATTGCATACTCCGGGGTGCCTTCTTCCACAGTGCTTGCATTCTGGCCTCTGGAACCTGTTTTCTCCAACTTGCCCTTGGTTTGCCTGATTGTTCCCTTTTGATTCTTGCCTTTTGCCCAAATTTCCTTTCCTTTGAAAATTTCCGCCCTTCTGGAAACCAATCCTCTTTACATTCCGATCTTGCGAACTTCCAGCTTCAGACTTTTCTCCATAAAATGGAACCTTCCTCTTCTTGTTATCCCTCTCTTTCCTTGACTGCATCCCATTATTCTCAATCAGAGCAGCTTTCTGTACTACTCCCGCATAAGTCTCAAGTTCAAACATAGCCACCCTATCTCTGATCCAAGGCTCCAATCCTTGCTGAAATTTCTTTGCTTTTTCTTCCTCAGTGCTGGTATACTTTGTCACAAACCTTGACAACTCAGTGAACTTCTTCTCATATTCCAGTACAGTCATGTTCCCTTGTTTTAACTCAAGAAATTTTAGCTCCATCTGATTCTGCATGTACTTAGGGTAATACTTGTCCAGAAATAACTTCTTAAATCTTTCCCAAGAAATCTGCTGAGTGACTTCCATAACTTTTACTGATTCCCACCAATAAATGACTTCTCCCTTCAAGAAGTAAGTGGCATACAGCGTCTTCTGATCGTCCCCTAACTGTACCAACTCAAAAGCCCTTTCCATCTCCTTGATCCATGTGTTTGCTATCACTGGATCAGTGGTATCATGAAATACAGGTGGATTCACATTCTGAAAAGCCTTGAAAGTGACAATTTGTCTTGGTGGTACTGGTGGTTCAGGTGGTTGATATGGCTCACGGTTATCTTGGTTTTCAATTCGTTGTTGAAGAGTTAATTGTTGTTGAGCTATAGCATTGGTTTGCTGTTGCAAGGTTTCCAGTAGTTGAAGAATATTTGGGTCTGTGGTGAAGGTGGTTGTTGGATTCTTCTTTTTGGGAGGCATGATCCTGAAATAAGAGTTGTGTTATAACAAATATGAATGATAAAATGATTCGAGGGTATCGCATGGCATTCTTGTTTACATATGGGGTCACGTTTCCAAATTAAGCAGATATGATGATAAAAACATAAAATAACAGTTGAGAGCAAATGGAACAATAGCACATAATTATTGAAATTTTAAAGGTCACAGTACATAGGATTGGGACATAGTCTGATTCTAGAAATAACAGGCTTATTTAAAGGAAAGACAGAAACAACTGGGGATTCCTTAGAGTTTGATAGTACAACAACATGAAAGGTAAATGGAAAGAACTAAGGCTCCACTCCATCTGAACGGGGCTTGGTAGACTTTTCCTCTCGAAGTGTCTTCACAATGCTCTGGAGCTCATCCGCCACCATCTGAATGACATACTGGCTGGTACGGTCCCGGTGCGCTGGCATCTCTTCAAGCTTAGTGTTGACGTACCCAACCAAGGTCTCAAGTCTCGCAATCATCTGCTCCTTGGGCTTCCCTTCGTAGTTTCGGCTGTCCGGATACACGTTCTTCAGTCGGTCTATCAGTCGGTCGTACTTGCCCTGAAGCATGTCGAACTCGCGCCTCAACTCAGCATACACGGAGAAAGCAATAGTGTCGTCCGACCCAGGGGATGACGAGGAATGCGCCCTTTGCTGACAACCAATAAGAGGAGTATTAATAATAATTTACTTTACCTACTCTCTCGCATAGTATCTATAACCTACTCACAAGTCCTATAACCTATTTGGGCTGTTCAGGGACTCTAAACCGTAGCTCTGATACCAAAACCTGTCACACCCCCAACTTAAATAGCAAAATAGTTATAGTTATTACATCATTTTAATGAGTACTACACAACCAAAATCCAAGATCTTACAGTTTAGGGTTTGGAACAGCCCAACACTATCAACTATTACATCTGATTACAAATACCGAGTCCTCACACAGCTATTATTACTTATTCTACCTGGGCTCGAACATAAGCATCCGCATCACAGGTCTTACGGGCAGTCTGCTTGAATCTAACCATGGCTGCTAGCTGTAATATCAGGGTAAAGCAAGAAGTGAGCCAAAAGCTCAACAAGTGCTAACAATACAACGCGAAACATAAATCGAGATATACCTTTAGGAATGACAATGGAATGACATAATCAATGATAATCGAGAGATAAAACTTATGTGAGTTGGCATCATTTTGCTTGCATCAAAACAAATTTTAAAACCATTCTTAATCAAAATCATTTTATGACGCTACGGATTACAGCCGGTGATCAGCCGCGAAGTAATCCCGAACCTCGCTGGGTTCTAAAACATTATTGGGAATCCCTAGGCAACTTTTAAGCCTAATATAAGTGTGGAAAGGACTCGCGTCTCAGTCCAGATCCACCATTCAAGAAAACATTTGTCCCCCTTTGGGACTGAAAAATCCACGTTTTAATCATTTTAAAAACTGATGCCGATTTATGACAAAATTTCTTTCGACTGTAATTATTTTTATCAAGGGATTATAGATCAACTTGAAACACTGGAAATATGACTCTAAATCTCAGGGCCATGATCTACTAGACTTTACTATATTAGGGTAGTTGAGAGGTTTCCATAAACAAGAACTTAGACAAGGAAATTAAGCCAGGCTATTGGATAAGATGAAAGAGTAATGCCAAACTAGGCTTAAAGCAACGGATGTAGACAAGATATAGGTATTAGAACATCAAAAGATAGGCATCACTGGTTCCAATAGAATAAAGGTGTTTAAAATATAAAGAAGGCGATCATCAGCTCAGTATATAACAGGGTATCAAGCTTTTAGGGTAAGGATAGGGTTATCAAACAATCATGAATGTATTTAAGAAATGATTGGCTTTTAGGTATCAAAATAAAGTTTCTATCGAGGCTATTTCAAGAGTTGAATCAAAGCATCAGGGTGCAACATCAAGATTTCTCAGGGATCAGTAGCATGATAAACAAAAGGATCAATAAGATATTATAACGCATCTCTAATTTATCATGGCATTAAACTATCATAAAAGACTTTTGAACTACTTGCAATATGTACTCGAGGGTTCATGGCATTTCTATGTAACTCAAAGATAAACAAAAGATACTCTTGATTTAAATATATCAAAATGACTCAGGATAATTGCATCGATATATATATGAACTGTTTACAGTAAATGCGAAGGTCAAGTTGAATCACTTGCCTTGAGATAGACTGGTCTGGTCTGACTGGTAGGAGCAACAACTGGAGCTTCACTCGACTTTTATGGCAAGTTTTCCCTCGTCTCGAGATCCTACATAAATAATAATAATCCTCATTATAATATATTCTTACCATCTTAACCTATTTACAACCCGAAATTAAACATGGATGGCACTTAGGCCTATACGCACTTAATTCATATCCACCTTTATATTTTCAAATGTACACATGTAGCCACATAATCACATATCGTATATTAATACCAAATAACATCATATACACCATAATGCCACACTAGGCTTGGATGATCTCGACTCACCACTCAAGTTACTTGGTCGCTAACTAGACGAAGTCTTCGAATTTGGGCTTCCTAACTCAATGTGCCTTTCCTAAATTATCCAAAACCTATTGACCCTCACTTGTGCCTTTTGTTCTACTGACCTTATACTATCTTACAACTATGGTGGTCGACCTAATACTCACTTCTAAGTGTCCTAAAACTATGCGATAAGTGAAAGTGCTCACTGGTGCAAATTTCAGAATGGTAACTAAGGTTTCTTGAGTGCATTAGACACTCTTAAACTACAAGTTTTTCTTCAAAATTTTTACACAAGACCCTCCTGACCTAAGGGCATCTCACAAGCTTGATGTGGCTCAAAGGCCTGGCTTGGGCCTTCTTGGGCCTAAGCTAAAAGTCCAAGGTTCCCCTGTTTTTCTGGGCAGAAAATGCCCTGACTTGAATTAACTTGTGACACGTGGTTCTAGCTCATATCCTATGAACTATGGTTGGAAAAACTTCTCTGACACACCCTCTAACTAAGGCCCAATTGGGCCTAATGAGGGCCTACCCATGACATGGCCAAATCTCCCTATTTCTAAGTTGTAACAAAACTGTCCCCTGCTGGACAGATTTTGTTATTCTACTTGTGCACCTAACCAAATGACATGCAAACCTCCAATCAACTCCTAAAACCTATTATATATTCCACATACTAACTTCTGGTGGCTTGGGCCTCAAAGTGCACATCAATGACATGGTCAAAACTCGCTCTAAACCTCAGGGTACTAAACTGATTTTTCTGCAGAAACTATAACTCTCATTTTCCAAGGTTTTGACTTGACAAACCCAATTAACAACAACTAAATACTTAAACCAAGACCTATACTTGGTATTCTACTGAACTAACTCCCTTTTTCTCAAAATAACCTTGGTGAGATCATCCTTACCTAAGGTGCAACTATGGCAAAACGAAAGAGACTACTCTTAACAAATCGCAAATCTTCATGCTTTTGAAACAACAAGATATATATTTTTATAAAAGATAACCACAATTTATTACCATGCAACAAGAAGCATAAATCAATATTATCACATTATTCCTACTGAAATTAAGGCTCACTAACAAAATCTTTTCCAAATGATCAAAATCTTACAACAAACTAAGAGAATTCCACATGCATGCATGCCTTCGGGTTTTTCAAACCAAACAACATATTTTCTACATATATTCCATCTTAAAATTGACATGCAAGCCTAGCATAAGGTATACCTAGATGATCACTTAGCATGCAAGGAGTTTTATCAAATTTTCACCACAAAATTCAAGTCATTATCACATAAACATGCAAAAATTGAACAAAACAACAAGAATGATTTCAAGGACCATTCATTCGGCTCCCATATGGTCATGGCCGAATGAAATGGATGGAAATGGCCATTAAATCATCAAGAGTTTCCTTCTCAAGACTTGGCACTTATCCATTCATTGTAGTCCTCTCAAAAACAACCTTAAATCCATAAGAATCAAGATTGTATTTTGAGTTTCACTAAAACCTTTACATGCAACCCTTAAACTTAAACTTTCTACTCAAAACTCTTTGAAATATGAATGATCATGGTATGGGAGATAACATTTACTTGTATAAAGAGTAGAAGCTTGGTGGAGAAATGAAAAAAAAATGGGGAGGGGTGGTTCTCGGCTAAAGGCCGAGAGTGAGAGAGAGAGAGCCGAGAGTGAGGGAGGAGGAGGGAGAGAAGAGTGAGTGTGGTGTGGGTGATGAGTAAAAATGATCATGACTTTGCTTGTCTTATGGTTTTTGTATTGGCAAAAGTGAGTGGAATTAGGAATTGACATGATTAGCCTTCCACTTGAACTTGGTTGAATTTGCATGCAAGGGTAAAGAAGGTATTTGGCTAGGAAATAAGAGTTAGTGGGGTGGTTATTGACTCTTTAGCCCTTTTGGAAAGGTATGGAAGGAATTTGCATGCAAGGATAACTATGGAATTTGCTAATTATATTTATAAAGATTTATTTTTATAAAATAAAACACAAGTTCAAAAATTATAAAATTTATACCATAAAATAACTTGGATTTTTAGAGATTTTATAAAGTCACTTTCAAAATTTGTGAACAAAATATCTTTTAAAAGAAAATTTCTCCAAGGCTTAGAATATTCCTTATAAATCAAAAGTAAAGGAAATAATTAAAATTTTGCTTTGAAAAAAAAAAAAAAATCATGTATTACACATAAAAATTTTATAATGCAGAAATTCTCGCTTACACAATCGTACAATAATTGAACATATTTTTATTCGGCTTTAATATTATACCAAATCCACAATTAATATTACACGAAAATGCCGGTCGTAACAGCAGTGACTTTTAAGCAGTTTCAAGCAGTGAAGCCACCTGAGTTCAAGGGAAGTGCTGATCCTGTGGAAGCCAATGCATGGCTCAAGGAAATGGAAAAGGCTTTTGAATTGGTCGGAGCAGGAGCTGAGCAGAAGACCAAGTTTGCAAGTTACTTTCTGAAGGGTGAGGCGAACTATTGGTGGGAATCCGCGCGAGCATTGGAAGGAGGTGAGTTTATAACTTGGGAGAGATTCACAGAGCTGTTTCTAGAGAAGTATTTTCCGAGGTATATGAAGAATCAAATGGAGATCCAATTCTTGAACTTGACCCAGGGAGATCTTACTGTAGCTGAGTACGAAGCTAAGTTTACTGAATTAGCGAGGTTCGTGCCAGACCAGGTTGATACGGATGAAAAGAAAGCAAGAAGGTTTGAACAGGGATTGAGATTTTGGATTCAGAATATGGTGGCCATATTTGAGTTGACTTCATATGTGGCAGTGGTTCAGAAAGCAATGGTGATCGAAAGTAGGAGTGATATGTATCAGAAAGGGAAGGATGGGAAGAAAAGGAAAATAGAAACCTCAGGAGGAGGCCAGCAACAAGGTAACTTCCAGGGCCGTTTCAATAAAAGGTCAGAGTTTCAGGACAATAAGAGTGTGGGATTTAAGAAACCACAGCCAGGAAATGTGAACCGTTTTCAGAATTCAAATCAGCAGAGACCCAATCGTCCACCTGCGTCAGAGTGCAAATTTTGTGGTAGAAGGCATTTTGGGATTTGTAAGGCTAATGTGTTGTGTTATAAGTGCAATTAGAAGGGACACTATGCTAATGAGTGTCGAAGTCAGACTACAGCTCAGAAATCAGGGACACTGTGCTTTAAATGTGGAAAGATGGGGCATATTGCCAGGGACTGCCAGACAACTGAACCAACTGCTAATGTGCCAAGGATTGAAGGACCACCAGCAAAGGACCAGCCAAAGGCTAGGACATTCAATATGACTATGAAGGATGCTGTTCAGAGTTCAGACGTGGTTGCAGGTACGCTTCCAGTCAACTCCATAGATGCTAAAGTTTTATTTGATTCTGGAGCTACAAGATCATTTATTTCTCAAAGTTTTGTCGATAAACTGCACTGCGAAGTTAAGTTGTTAGAACAAGCATTAATGATAGAGTTAGCTAATAAGGATCAAGTTTTCGTCGACCGAGTGTGCCCGAGGTGCGATATTGAGATAGGAGGACATCATTTCTATGCCGACTTAATACCTTTTAAGTTGGGAGAATTTGATGTTATTTTAGGAATGGATTGGTTGTCAGAAAATAACGCTCAGATTGATTGTAAGAATAGGAAAGTAAGACTTCAGACCTTGGATAGTAAGAAGAAAGTGATATTCCGAGGAAATAGGCAAGAGAAGAAGTTCTTAACGATCGCTCAAGTGAAGAGGTTATTACGTCAGAATTGCGAAGCATATTTGGCTCATGTGGTAGACACCAACAAAGAAGTTCCAGCACTAGAAACGATTCCAGTTGCCAACGAATTTTCAGATGTCTTTCCAGACGATCTACCAGGATTACCTCCCGACAGAGAAATTGAGTTTGTAATTGATCTAGCACCCGGAACAGAACCAGTTTCTAAAGCTCCGTACCGGATGGCACCAGTGGAGATGAAAGAATTGGCAACTCAGTTGCAAGATCTTTTGGAGAAAGGAGTTATAAGACCCAGTGTATCCCCATGGGGCGCACCAGTACTGTTTGTCAAGAAGAAGGACAGGAGTATGCGACTGTGTATGGACTATCGAGAACTGAATAAGCTAACCATTAAGAACAAGTACCCGTTGCCAAGGATCGATGATTTGTTTGACCAATTGCGAGGTGCTATATAGTTTTCTAAAATTGATTTAAGATCCGGATATCATCAACTGAAGATCAAGCCTGAAGACATTCCGAAGACCGCGTTCAGAACCAGATATGGGCATTATGAGTTTCTGGTGATGGCATTTGGATTAACCAACGCACCAGCAGCTTTCATGGATCTGATGAATCGAGTATTTAAGAAGTATTTGGATAAATTCGTGATCGTGTTTATAGACGACATCTTGATCTATTCTAAAACAGAAGAGGAGCATGCAGAGCATTTGGGAATAGTTCTGGAAATACTGCGACAGGAGAAATTGTACGCAAAGTTCTCCAAGTGTGAATTTTGGTTAAAAGAAGTATGATTTCTTGGGCACGTGATTAGCAATAAAGGAGTGGAAGTGGATCCAGCAAAGATTGAAGCTATAATCAACTGGGAGAGGCCAAAAACACCAACAGAAGTAAGAAGTTTCATGGGATTGGCAGGTTACTACAGAAGATTTGTGCAAGGTTTTGCAAAGATAGCTACGGCATTGACAAAGCTCACCAGGAAGAACCAGAAATTTGAATGGGATGAGACATTGCGAAGAAAGTTTTCAGGAATTAAAGAATAGATTAGTATCTTCTCTAGTGCTAGTTTTGCCAGATGATCAAGGAAATTTTGTGATTTATAGTGATGCGTCGTACAAAGGATTGGGATGTGTTTTGATGCAGCATGACAAGGTGATAGCCTACGCTTCAAGACAGTTGAAACCACATGAAGAAAAGTATCCAACGCATGATCTAGAATTGGCAGCTATAGTGTTTGCATTGAAGATTTGGAGGCATTATCTTTATGGGGATAAGTGTGAGATCTACATGGACCACAAGAGTTTAAAGTATATCTTCACCCAGAAGGAATTGAACATGAGGTAGAGAAGATGGCTAGAATTGATCAAGGACTACGACTGTACTATCAACTATCATCCAAGCAAAGCAAATGTGGTGGCCGACGCTCTAAGCAGAAAAGAAAGGTTAAACATGATAACTTCATCCGAGGAATTAATCAGGGAATTTGAGAAGCTGGAAATAGAGGTTAGTATTCCAAGTATGTCTACAGAGGTATTGTGTGCAATGTCTTTTCAACCAGAATTATTAGAGAAAATAAGAAGATGTCCGGAAGAAGTAATGAGCCATGAACGAGACAGTTTGACAGGAGAAGAAATAGGGAGTCAAAAGGATGATAAAGGGATATTAAGATTTTCTTCCAGAATATGGATACCCAACATAGCCGAGCTGAAAGATGAAATTCTTCGAGACGCTCACAACTCTAGATACTCAATTCATCCCGGGAGTACGAAGATGTATAGAGACTTAAGAGAAAACTTTTGGTGGCCAAGCATGAAGAAAGAAATTGTAGAATGGGTAAGTAAGTGTTACACTTGCCAGCGAGTCAAAGCGGAATATCAAAGGCCCAGTGGACTGATACAACCATTGGACATTCCAGAATGGAAGTGGGAGCATATCGCGATGGATTTCGTAGTTGGATTACCGAGGACCAGGGCGAATCATGATGCTATTTGGGTTATTATCGATAGATTGATGAAGTCGGTGCATTTTCTTCCTATCAATGAAAGATTCTCAATGGATAAATTGGTTCGGTTATATCTTAAGGAAATTGTGACTCGACATGGAGTTCCAGTATCCATAGTTTCAGACAGAGATCCTCGATTTAATTCAAGATTTTGGAGAAGTTTTCAAGATTGTCTCGTAACGAAGCTGAACATGAGTACTGCGTATCATCCGCAGACAGACAGTCAAAGTGAAAGGACAATTCAGACTATTGAAGATATGCTGAGGGTATGTGCACTAGATTTTGAAGGGAGTTGGGACGAGCATTTGCCATTAGTTGAATTCTCCTACAACAACAGTTATCATGCCAGTATTGGAATGCCGCCTTACGAAGCTTTGTATGGGAAAAGATGCAGATCTCCAATATGTTGGGAAGAAGTTGGTGAGAGAAAGATTTTGGGTCCAGAATTGATCTAGCAGACGAAAGAGAAAATAGAACTTATTCGGAAACGATTGATAGCAGCTCAAGATCGTCAACGCAAATATGCTGATCCTACCAGAAAGGATATGGAATTTAAAGTTGGTGAAACAGTGCTATTAAAAGTTTCTCCTTAGAAGGGTTTATCAAGATTTGGAAAGAAAGGAAAGCTGAGTCCACGATATGTTGGTCCTTTTGAGATCTTGAAGCGTGTGGGAAAGGTTGCTTATGAATTAGCGTTACCCCCTCACATGCAACATATTCACAACGTGTTCCACGTGTCAATGTTGAAGCGTTATTTGCCTGATTCGAACCATGTGATAGAATATGAGCCAATCGAGATTCAGCAAGATTTGTCTTTTGTAGAGCAACCAGTGCAGATTTTAGATAAGAAAGAAAGAGTACTTAGGAATAAGTCTGTATCTTTAGTGCGAGTCTTGTGGAGGAATCCCAAGGTTGAAGAGTCGACTTGGGAGTTGGAAAGCGAAATGCAATCCGAGTATCCTCATTTGTTTTCCTAGGCTGATTCTGAGGACAGAATCCTGTTAAGGGGGGAAGGATGTAATATCCGGGAAAATTATGTGAATATTATATGTTAAATAAATAAATATTGTGTGTTTTATAAATTTAAAGTAATTGTTGCTATGATATGAGATGTTATAACTGTTATGTGTGTTTCTGTGCGGGCCAGAATTTTTTTCGATTGATTAAAAATATGTTAAATTGCAATTATATGAACTTATCTGCAAACGGGACGCGTAATTATTAGTGTCTTTATCAAGAGACCTGTTTTATTTGATTTTATGTGCGTTTGAATGTATTTTACGTGTTTTCGGGATTTTCTGGTAATTTAGGGATCATTTCCGTTTTTTTCAAAAATCAACGAACCGGGACCCCACCGGGACGTCAAACCCCACAAAAATCTGTGTTTTTATTTTTATAAAATTATTCGTATTTTAAATACCCTTTATTTTTGTATTTTAGAATTATTCACAATTTTTGGGAAATTTTGACATTAATTTTACATTTTATCGTTTTTAAAATTATTCCCCCTAATTATTATTTTGGGGCTTAATTATTGTAATTTAGGGATAAAAACACCCTTAACTTATTTTGGGGATATAATTTCAGATTTATATAAATACCTGAAACTGATTTTATTTATTGATTTTTATTTATTTTATTTTATAAAAATTCAGAAAATTCATAAACACCAAGAACAACTTTGGGGGTGAGAATTTCTTCCTTAACTTCAATCGTGATTTTTGATCGATTCTGGAAACCAAATCAGACGTGCTAGTAACCAAAATCTTCCTCTCGAAGAGAGCTTTCCATTGATACCAATATCTTGATCTGAGGTACAGTAAATCGAAAAGTCGATTTTTATCTTTTTATTCTTGAAAATTATTTTTGTTTTTGGATGATTCTGGGTTGATTTTGATGTTACAGACAGTTTTAGAATGATGTTTAGAGTCGATTTATGTATAAATTTGCATCATTTTAGTTCGAAATCGTGTTAGTCGAGTTTTGGGTTTTAATATTTTTATTTTGATTTTCTGGAGTTGTTGTTGATTGTTAGATGTTAATGATATGATGGTTGGATTCTAAATTTCTTCAGCTTTAATTTCGTATATAGATTATTGGTTTTGGTTCAGAAATGGTGGGGATCGTTTTCGCCGGAAAACCTTAAAAGGTCCGCCGGCTTTAATGGTGATGAGCCGGAGAAATCATTCCGGTGAATGATACTTGTTGATGTTGCTGTTACTGTATTGCTGGGTTGGTGTAGAACAAGACCAAGCTAAGAAATGAGGACGAAGGGGGTTGTTTCGATGGTATTTGGCATCACTGGAGTCCGGATAGAACCGCCGGAAACTAGGTTTAATCCCAGAAACCGGTGAGTTCATGCCCGACCCGGACGGGTCATGAACGACCCGGTTTTAACCCGTTTCCCTGACCCGGTTTTGATCCTTATTTCCCAAAACCCAATTTAAAAACTTGTTTGTGGAATTTTCTGTTTTAATTATTTTCAAAAATTCATTTTCTTTAATTTCTTTAATTTCAAAAATCATTTAATAATTATTTTAAATTCTAAAAATTATGTATTTAATTATTTTAAATTCTAAAAAAAAAATTAAATTATTTTCTTTAATTATTTTCAAAAATATCATTTGATTTAATTATTTATAATTCATTTTGGTTAATTGTTTATAAAATTAATCAATTAATTTTATTTATAAATAGTTAAATAAATGTAAATTATTTATAATTAATTCAAATAATTCCTAAAAATTAGTTTTAGGTTTTAAAAATTATATTTTGGTATTCAAAAATCAATTAATATTATTATTAATTGATTTAAATCTATTTATTTCTTATTTTATTCATAATAATTAAACCGTTCGTCCGTTTAATACGACACGAACGCGTACAGACTCAGAAAAATATTACGCTTCCAATAAAAATACTTTTGAGACCTAATTTCTTTTGTATTGCAATGTCATTTGATTTGTGTATCAGTTTGAGTCAATATTTGATCGGTAAATGCTAATATTGACCTAATTTTCATTCTGAACGCACTGAGACGTATCTTCTAATGATCTAACTTATGTGTTATATGAAATATATGATTACGTGTTATACAAATGCTAGGATTATGTGTTACATGATATGTATGTTATTTGTTTACAATTTAAAATGCCATGCTTAGTTATATACGATCGGGTAGATGTCAAGACGTATAGTTACGTCGAGTGAGTTTAGTTCTATCACTTAAGATAGTCCTTTTGTTTATAGAATCGAGTAGCAAGGAGTGCAGTCAAGTGTTAGACGAAGATAGTAGCCAGCAGTTAGAAGCAGAGTTAAAGTAAGAGGTTATTGAGCATACCAGGCAAGTACCCCTAACTTCACTTATCGTTCAAGTGACGTTCATTTCTAATCATATTATGCAAGTACCTATATCTTTATTTATCATTCAATTGATATTGACTCTGGACTTTATTCTTTCAATATCCATACTATTCTAAGTTCAGAATAGTTAAACGTTTTATATTTCGCTATGAATTACTCTATACAGTGAAGTTTTGAATTGAGATTAGCGAATAACTAATTGTTCTGGTTATTTCGCCATTGGTTGTTGATAAAACTCCGGACCATGAGAAATGGGGAGTTATGTGGTTAAGGATGTCATTTGATTCGACTCCTTTGACGGAAAATTGTTTTTATGGGATGGATGGTTGCGTAAGAGATCGTGGCGGCGGTCCAGTGTGAGCTATGTGTTATACAGGATATAACACCTTGCTAGGCCAGTATGTGCCTTGGGTACCTTTTGTTTAGTTGGATATACTTCGGCATACCGGTGTTGCTCTGCGGCTGATCACCGGCGGCAATACACCGTCGTTCGAGGATTCCAATCCCAAAACATAATATATTTCAAATGTTGTTTATTATCAAATTTATATCAGTTTTGATACTGTTCAGTTATTGTAGTTGGTTTTGTTCATCAGATATACTGTTGTTATTCCAAATCATAAGCTATTTACTACTTGCTGAGCATTTCTTTCGCTCATACTTGTTTCTTATCTTGATTCTTTCAGCTAGGCCAGGGCAAGCTTAAGTTCCAGGTCTGACCAGAGGTTATGTGCTTGTAAATAGTTGGTGTGTTTCCAGGTAGACAGTTTGGGACGCTTAATTAGTCTAGAGGTTTGTAATAAAATTTGAATAAGTTGTAAAACTAATTAGACTATGGTTTGTAATAACATTTGATTTGTATTAGTGCCTGTTCCATACTATAACCTGTGATCGATCCAGTGTAGGTAAAGGGGTCGTATTTATTATATTATTCCGCTGTGATTATTTTATTTTGGTTTATTGGCGAGTGACCCCCAAATCTAGACCCCGGGTTTGGAGGGCGTCACAATAACTCTAAACTTAAATAGTTCCTGGTCATAGGATTACTAACTGGTAATTAATAATCCGCAAAGATCGGTACATACTATGCTTGCTTCATTATGAATGATGTCTGTTCTCATAGACATTTTTGTGGTGACACTATAGCTAGTATGTAGGTGCTTATTATAGAATAAGTTTACTGAACATGACTCACACAGCTGAACAACTGATGAAGTTCACTCACGTGTCAGCAGTTGTTCATATAGTGATAGTTGTACAAGTATCCTTAGACTTGAGGTCATCATAGTCATCTTGTGTATACTGAACTATGCTTTGGTTTAGTTCTTAGTCTCCAGGGACAATTATAAGGGCTCTACTGGGTATAGGAATTTGTACACGAAGATAGTGTATGATCAATAAAGGATCTACCCCTTCCAGTGAAGGAAGAGAATGTTCAATGCTGATCTACTTATGCTAGTTCAGGAATCTCTGGCCAGAGTGAATGAAATTAGAAAGCATTTTCTAATTTACATTAAATAGAACTAAGCATAGTGAATGGGAAAGCAAGTGATTAAATAAGATAGGCTTGACACAAGTTCCATGCCTTGTATTTAATCGTGACATTGCAGGGTAGAAGGAATTGATTGTACGGTAACTACTCACTGAATAGGTTCTTGGTATTCTAAGCAGTGAATTCGTATTATCCGGATAGTCGCGATATGCTGAAAAGTATCCCTCACGATGTAGAATAAATATGATTAATTAATTAATCATTTTTAATGAATTAGAGAATTTATATAAATAATGATAAAATAGTTTTATTATTATTTATTTCTACTACCGGCTTAATATTGAACCTACAGGGTCACACCATAAGAGAGAATGATTTAATGGTGGAGGAATTAATTAATAATGGTTGATAATTATTTATTTATGAAATAAATAATTAATTGGAAAATTTAATAATTGATTAAATGAGATTTAATTGATTATAAATTAATTAAAAAAAGGTTCTTAATATTATTAATTAAGAATTTAATTTTTGGAAATTAAATCAAGTGAGAGAATTATTTCTAAAGAGTTTAGAAAAAGGATTAATAATTAAAAGGTGTTTTAATTATTAGTGAGAATAATAAAGGGTCAATAATAATAATATTTTATGGGAAAATTTTCAGCTGAAAATTTTGCCTATAAATATACTATTATAAACCCTATTTTTGCCTCAACCAAAAGATTTACAAAACCCTAATTCTCTCCACCTCCTCCTCCATTACATCATTTTCTTGGTGGATACCGGTGGAGTGTTTCACACTTGAGGAGCAGCTGCTAAGGATCTCCACTCGTTGTTCTTGGATCGCTATTATAGACCTCCATCTGAAGCCCGAATAGCTGGTCTCAGCCTAGCAGGGACACTGAGAGTCAAGAACTTAAAAGTCTGCGGGGACTCGAAATTGGTCATATCCCAGGTCAAGGGAGAGTTTGAGGCGAGGGATGATACAATGGCTAAGTATGTCGGCCTAGTAAGAGCTATGATGACTCAATTCGATAAATGCCATGTTGAGCATATCCCAAGGGAGGAAAATGCTAAGACGGATGTGTTGTCAAAGTTTGCTTCATCTGAGATAGAGGAAAGTTCAGGAAGCGTGTACTTTTATGTTTTGAGAACAAGGAGCATTGATGTTAAGCTTGTAGCTCCTATAGGGATGGGGACGTCATGGATAGATTTCATTAAGCCCCATATTCAAACTGGTTGGCTGCCAAATGATGTGACTGAAGCACATAAGTTGGCTGTTCGAGCACTAAGATACTCCTTGATTGATGGAATTTTGTATAAAGATCTTACGTGGTTCCTTACTTAAGATGTCTCAGGCCCGATGAGGCATGTTTGGCTCTAGAGGAAGTACATGAGGGAAGTGGCCAACACTGGGGGGTAGAGCACTGGCTCATAAGATAACCCGACTAGGCTTCTATTGGCCAGAGATGATGCCCGATGCCAGAGAATATGTGAAGAAGTGTGATCGTTGTCAGAAACATGCGCCTGTTGTTCGAAAACCCCCCAAGATGTTGACTTCCATCAACTCTCCCATCCCCTTTACTATGTGGGGAGTGGATATACTTGGGCCTTTCCCCATGGCCACAACACAAAAAAAGTTCCTGATTGTAGCTATTGATTACTTCACTAAATGGATTGAAGCCAAGCCTTTGGCCAAGATCACGGCTAAGCAGGTTGCACAATTCTTGTGGGAAAATATCATCTACCGATATGGAATTCCCCGTATCCTAGTTACCGATAATGGAACACAGTTCAACAATGAGGAACTCAAGAAGTATTGTGAGGAGAATGAGATTGAGTTTCGGTTTACCTCTGTAGCACACTTGCAAGCCAATGGGCAAACGGAAGTGGCAAATCGCATAATCCTGGATGGACTAAGAAAAGGATCGAGAAATCAAGGAACAACTGGGGGGATGAAATACTCCCAATACTATGGGCTTATAGAACTACTTGTAAAGTCACGACTAGAGCCACTCCCTTTATGTTAGCATATGGGGCGGAAGCAGTTGTTCCCGTGGAAATATCACACTCATCTCCGAGGATCCAAGCTTTTAACGTTGAAGAAAATGAGGAGTGTTAGATATATTTGTGATGTCATGTGTAATATGATTTGTGTTTAGTTTTCAGATCTTAACTAACAGGACAAATCAGTACTTAACTGAAAATCAGCACTTATATTGAAGACAGAACTTAAGATATCAGAACTTAAGTTATCAGAACTTAAGTTATCAGAAGATATTTATTAGGAGATAATATCAGGATTTAAGGTGACTTTCAGATAAGGCAGGCGGCTGATTGAAATGAAAGAAGATCGAGACTAAGACATGAAGAAATATGCATAAAGAAGGAATTCTATGAAGAATAGAATACTTGGAAGAAAAGATAACTAGTTGATATATTTTAGGAAGCAGAATTATATTCCCTATCAATTAGAACATTATCTTGTAACTGTGTAGTATATAAACACAAACATAGGGTTTACACTATATGTGTTATCATTATCGAAGTTATTATTCAATATAACCCTAGCAGCTCTCGTGATAATTTGTTCATCACTGAGAGAGAACAGTTCCATATTGTAACAAAGTTTATTATGTTGAATAAAATCTGTTTTCTGTTACTTGAGTTCTTATATTCGATTTGATTATAGTAAACACTGTATTCAACCCCCTTCTATAGTGTGTGTGACCTAACAAGTGGTATCAGAGCAATCTGTTAACACACAAACAGTTTAAGATCCATAAACAATCATATCTGAATAAGAAACTCCAACCAAGCCCACCAAAACTGAAGAACCTCCAAAAACCATAACCCATAGTCGATATGAGACTATAAGAGTTCCTATGTTGAAACCTTCTGAGTATTCCATATGGAAAGTGAAGATGGCTATGTTTCTGGAAGCTACAGATCCAGAATATCTCGACAGGATTAATGAAAGACCACATATGCCAACCAAACTCTCTGTGGAAGTTGCAGGTCAGCCATCAAATCCTGTACCAAAGGAGAAAAGTGATTACACTGCTGAAGATATCTCATCGATTGCGAAGGATGCAAAGGTAAGACACTTGCTGCATAGTGCCATTGATAATGTCATGTCAAACAGGGTAATTCAATGCAATACTGCAAAAGAGATATGGGATGCTTTGGAAACAAGGTGTCAGGGAACTGATTCAATCAAGAAGAACAGGAAGACGATAATCACTCAAGAGTATGAGCACTTTGACTCAAAACCTGATGAGTCATTAACTGATTTATATGACAGATTTGTCAAACTCTTAAATGATTTGTCATTAGTTGACAAAGAGTATGATATTGAAGATTCAAATCTTAAATTCCTGTTAGCTCCTCCTGAAAGATGGGATTTGAAGGCCACAATAATAAGAGACAACTATAATCTTGATGAAACAACTCTTGATGAAATTTATGGGATGCTCAAGACTCATGAACTTGAGATGGAACAAAGAAGCAAGAGAAATGGAAGAAAGTCAAGGACAGTTGCCTTTGTGGCTGAGGAGGAAAGTCCCAAAGAAGCTGCCTCAAGGAAAGGCGAGGGAAAAGCTCTCATCACAAAGTCTGATACTGAGTCATCAAGTTCTGATACTGATGATGACTCAGAAACTAAAAGTATACCTGAGATGGACCCTGATGAAGAGATGATGAAGCTATGTGCTCTTATGGTGAAAGGAATCACAAAGATTGCATAAAGGAAATTCAGGAGAGGAAAGAAGTTTTCCAGGAAAGGTGCAAGTTTTGATAAGAAAGGTTTCAAAAATCTGAAGGCAAAGGAGGAAAGTCTGACAGAGGAGATTACTCAAATGTTAAATGCTACAACTGTGGTGAGAAAGGCCACATATCTCCTGATTGCAGAAAAGGGAAACGTGACAAAGGCAAGGCTCTTGTCACAAAGAAGAAAAGCTGGTCAGATGCTTCAGATTCTGAGGGTGAGGAAAACTATGCCTTGATGGCAAATGCTGATAGCAGTTCTGATACTGTTGACTTAAAGGTACCTCAAACTACTTATGCCTTTCATACTGTTGATATTAATGAGTTGAGAAGATATCTTAAAACCATGTTCATCAGTTATAAAGATCAAACTTTAACATGTGAAAGATTAACTTCTGAAAATCTTGCTTATAAAAAGAGGAATGATTATTTAGAAAAAGAGTTAGTCATGTTCCAGTAAACTCAGAAACATAGAGATGATGCCTTTTATGTTAGGGATGAAGTGCTAAAAATGAATGAATCTCTAAAAACTGAGTTAGAAAAGGAAAGAGAGATTATCAGGACTTGGACTAACTTTGGTAGAGCAACTCAGGATATTCTTAGTAGTGGAAACTGGAAAAAGGGCTTAGGTTATGGAGATGATAAGAACAGTAAGGGAACTGTAGAAACTGAGCCTATAGTTGTTAAACAAAAACCAAAGGTAAATCCTGTTAAGTTTGTAACTGCAAAGTCTGATATTGAGAAATCAGAAGTTAAGGAGAAAGTAACTTCTGACAAACCTAAACAGGATAAGCCAACTGAAGTTAACATAGGCTTAATGACCAAGAAGTAGCTTAAGCATAAGCTGAAACAGGTTAAAAATGTAAACAAGGTAAAGCCACCTAGGAAAAATAGGAATGGAAAGGAAGGTGTGAATAAAAGTAACAATTGTAAGCCTGTTCCTAATGCTCCTAGAAAAACATATCATAACTGTGGAAACTCTAACCATCTGGCTTCTTTTTGCAGGAAGAATAAGAACATAAACTTCTTACCTTCAAAATCAGGAGTTAAGAGTCAGTCTGTTAGATATAAGCCACAAAATCCTTGTTTTCATTGTGGTAGTTTATGGCATTCCATTTATACTTGTAAGGAATATCATAGTTTGTACTATGATTATTATCAAATAAAACCTTCTGTAAAGAAAGGTAGCATTATTCCTTCTAGTGTAAGTTCTGATGCAAAGTCTGATATTGTAAATTCTAATAAGAAAACTGTTAACATAAACTCTGATGCTAAATCCACTGCAAATGTTAACAAACTTAATAAGGACAAAGGATCCAAGCAAGTCTGGGTCCTTAAAACTAATCATTAGTGGTCTTTGTGATTGTAGGGTAACAGGAAGAACATCATAGTTCTGGATAGTGTATGCTTAGGACATATGACTGGAAATAAAGCCCTGCTATCAGACTTTGTGGAGAAAGCTGGCCCAGGTGTTTCTTATGGAGATGGCAATATTGGAAAAACTCTGGGATATGGCAATATCAATCTTGGGAATGTCATCATTGAAAAAGTAGCTCTGGTCTCAGGACTTAAACACAATCTGCTGAGTGTTAGCCAAATTTATAACAGAGGTTATCATGTGGATTTCTTTGAAGAACACTGTGAAGTTGTAAGCAAATCTACAGGAAAAGTTATTCTGAAAAGATACAGGCATGGTAACATTTATGAAGCCAAGCTTTTAACAAGTACTGATGGTTCTGCAATATGTCTGTTAAGTAGAGCATCAATTGAAGAAAGCTGGGATTGGCACAAGAAACTCTCTCATTTAAATTTCAACAATATAAATGAACTAGTCAAGAAAGATCTTGTGAGAGGACTGCCAAAATCAGTATTTGCTCCTAATAGCCTTTGTGATTCCTGTTAGAAGGCAAAACAAAAAAAATCTTCATTCAAGAGCAAGATTGAATCATCAATTCTTGAGCCTTATCATCTACTACATGTTGATCTATTTGGTCCAGTGAATGTCATCTCTATTGCAAAGAACAAATATGATATGGTCATAGTGGATGAGTTCACCAGATACACATGGGTGTATTTCTTGCACACAAAAAGTGAAACTGCATCTATCTTGATTCATCATGTCAAGCAACTGGATAAATTGGTCAAAGATTCTGTGAAGATCATAAGAAGTGATAATGGCACTAAGTTCAAGAATTTGATCATGGAAGAGTTCTGTAAAGACCATGGAATAAAGCAGGAATTTTCTGCTCCTAGAACTCCACAGCAAAATGGAGTTGTTGAAAGAAAGAATAGAACTCTTATTGAAGCTGCACGGACTATGCTTGATGAAGCAAAGTTATCAACCTACTTTTGGGCTGAAGCTGTGCAGACTGCTTGTTTTACTCAGAATGCTACACTCATTAACAAGCATGGAAAGACACCATATGAGATGGTGAAGAAAAAGAAGCCAAATCTGAAGTATTTTCATGTATTTGGATGCAAGTGTTTTGTTCTTAAGACTCATCCCGAACATCTATCCAAATTTGATCTAAAAGCTGATGAAGGAATTTTTGTTGGATATCCACTTTCCATAAAAGCCTTCAGAGTCTACAATTTCAGAACAAGGGTTGTCATGGAATCTATCAATGTCTCTTTTGATGATAAGAAGATTACTGGACTTGAAGATTTCAATGATCATGATCAGCTGTGATTCGAAAATGAAGTGTTAAATTCAGATTCTGTAAATCCTGACAGTCTAAATCCTGATACTACAAACTCTGATGGATTAAACTCTGATGTTATTGAAACTGTGGTGACTACGCCAAAGCAAGATGCACCTGTGCAGGGGAGCATACTGAAGATACAACCACATCTCAAGAAGCATCAGAACCTACAACAGGCTCTTCAAGTTCTGATGAGCCAAGTTCTAATAATTCTGGAAACTCATGTTTTGATATTTCTGGAAACTCAAATTCTGAAGGATCCAACTCAGAGAGTATAATTTCAGGAGGATCATCAGAAAATATTGATGGAGATAGCATGGATCATGGGAGAGCATCCATCTAGAGGTAACCTTCCATCTGAAAGGAAGTGGACTAAAGCACATACACCTGACTTAATTATTGGAAATCCTGATGCAGGTGTCAGAACTAGAACAGCTACATCAAATGAATGTCTCTATCATTCTTTTCTTTCTCAGACTGAATCAAAGAAAGTGGAAGAAGCTCTTCAAGATGCTGATTAGGTGCAAGCAATGCAGGAAGAGTTAAATGAATTTGAAAGAAATAAAGTCTGGACCCTAGTGCCAAGACCAAAGAACAGGTCTGTTGTTGGTAGAAAGTGGGTGTTCAGAATCAAAACTGACAGTGATGGCATAATTACATTGAATAAAGCAAGGCTGGTTGCAAAAGGATACTCTCAACAGGAGGGAATTGATTATGATGAAACATTTGCACCAGTTGCTAGATTGGAAGCCATAAGGATATTTTTGGCTTATGCTGCTCACAAGAAGTTTAAAGTCTTTCAAATGGATGTGAAAAGTGTTTTTCTTAATGGAGAATTGGAAGAGGAAGTATATGTTGAACAACCTCCAGGCTTTGTAGATTCTAAATTTCCAAATCATGTCTATAGGCTTGATAAAGCACTTTATGGCCTTAAGCAAGCTCTAAGAGTATGGTATGAGATATTAGCTCAGTTTCTTCGGGAAAGTGGATTTAATAGAGGGACTATTAACAAAATATTGTTCTACCTCAACCATGGAAAGGACTTACTTTTGGTGCAGATATATGTTGATGATATCATTTTTGGTTCTACAAATGACAGACTTTGTAAGAAGTTTGCCAAGCTGATGTAGTCAAGATATCAAATGAGTATGATGAGAGAACTTAACTATTTTCTGGGCCTTCAAATCAACCAGAATGAAGAAGGAACTTTTATTTGTCAATCTAAGTACCCCAGAAATTTGTTGAAAAAGTTTGGAATGCAAGATTGTTCAAATGCATCCACTCCTATGGCCACTGCAACAAAGTTGGATAAGGGTACTGGTAAATCAGTAGATATTACTGATTACAGAGGTATGATTGGCTCTCTACTCTATCTAACTGCAAGTAGACCTGATATCATATATGCTACCTGTCTTTGTGCAAGATTTCAAGCAGATCCAAGAGAACCTCACTTAACAACTATGAAAAGAATTTTCAAGTACCTTAAGGGTACAGCTGATCTGGGATTGTGGTATCCTAGAGAATTAGACTTTAAGCTAATAGGTTACTCAGATGCAGATTTTGCAGGATGCAAAATTGACAGGAAAAGCACAAGTGGAAGCTGCCAATTTTTTGGAGACAGATTGGTTTCTTGGTTTAACAAGAAACAGAAGTCAATTTCCACATCAACTGCAGAAGCAAAATACATTGCTGCCGGAAGCTGTTGTGCACAGATTCTTTGGATGAAGAATCAGTTACTGGATTATGGGTTAGAATTTTCTAAAATCCATATTTACTGTGATAATGAAAGTGCTATTTCTATGACAGGTAATCCAGTTCAATACTCAATGACAAAGCACATCAGCATTAGGTACCACTTCATAAGGGAACATGTGGATGAAGGTACAGTGGAATTATATTTTGTTCCAACAGATCAACAACTAGCAGATATCTTCACAAAACCACTGTGTGAAGCTACTTTTACAAGATTGGTAAATGAACTTGGAATGGTTTCAGGTTTTTTCTCTAAATCTGCCTAGTTTATGTTCTGATACATCAGACTTTATGATCAGTATTTACAGATATTACTATCTTTGTGTATTCTGTGCTTAAATTAAAATTTTCTAAGTGCTGATTGATTGTCTGATGTGAATTCTAAACTCTGATAGTGATATGAATATTTCTGTGACTATTCAATCCAATGAGGATAACTGTGCTAGATGCTGACCTAATAGTCTTTAATATACTAAAGATCCCATGTTTGAAGTAATTGTTTATATGGAAATCTTTTAACACAAGCAAATTCTAATATTGAGCTTAGTTAAGTTTACTTTGTGTATCTTATTACTAAGTCAAAAACTGGAATAGTGCTTCTTATCTGTTAAGTTCTGATGTTAGTAAATCTGATGGATGTACTAAGTGCTGATAAGCCTCACTTATCAAAAGAAAAAAAAGAATAAAAATAAAAATCAAGTACTCCTTTGAGATCTAGAGTAAAAATGTGGAAGGGAAGACCCAAGTGCATTTCTGGTATTAAGTAATATGCATTAGAAAAGTAAAATAAAATTTTCTTGGTGACTTTTCACACTCTATGATTACTGGAAAAATACTCTGATAACAACATAAATTCTGATAAGCAGTCGTGACTCACTTACACTGAGAAGCCACTGTAAAATAGAATTTCAAAAGATGCATAAAATGAGCACAAAATAGTTGAGGTGGACTCATGCATGAACTCATTCTAAAGTAGACTTCAGAATGATGACAGATTCTGAGCAAAATTCTTAGTTATGCCTTATTTCGAAGATGTACTGAAGTGAATCAGACTTTACTCTTTGTCTGATATTTAGCTTAATACACACACATACACTCCATATGAATGATGAAAATTACTGTGGTGATAAATGTTGTTTTAGATGAATAGTTTATATTTCAGATTGCATAAATTCTGAGGACAAGTTCTGATGATTAAGTTCTGATGAAACCATATCAGTATTTATGTGAAGAATTACAGGAATAAACATTCATTTTTTGAGTTAAAGAGCCATATTCTGATGACTTTTAAATCCTGATAATAATCAAGTTCTCATGCTGACGTGGCAGTATTTAATTTACTTGATTTATTTTTGGTCATTACTTGAACGATAATATTTTTAAAGAATATTGGTTAATATGAGATAAAATAGTCATAATCATTATGGGTTAGTGGTTAACGTGTATGTCCTGAAAAACTGCATGTGCACGGTAATTATTGCTTATTTTGCGTGCCCATTAACTCTTGTTCTAACCATTTACTGACTGTTCACATGGTGCTAGGTGTAAAGTGTATCTCATGCTTCAAAAATACAACTGTTGAGTGGAGAGAGTATATATATGAGAGATAAAAGATTTTCTAATCTTTTACTTACTTTTATATTCTAAATCTCTTTTATTTTCTCTCTCTCTCTCTCTCTCTCTCTCTCTCTCTCTCTCTCTCTTATTTTCTGAAGTTGTTTTCTCTCTCAGGACTTTTTACAAACACTTTGCAAACATACTCTTATTCACTTAATTTCTTACAGAGATGGCACCAAAAGACATAATTTTCAATGGGGCTAAGTTTGTTCTTAATAACTTCTCCGCTATTCTTAACAAGTCAGAAGCTCCATCAGAACTTCACTTCATTCAGGACTTTCTTACTAGTTCTGATATTGGGTACGCTCTGACCGAACCGAATGAAGTCTCTGGTACTCAAGTGCTGGAGTTCTGGAGAAGTGGAGTATATGATGATGGTGGTGCTCAAGGGTCCCCAAGTTTAAGTTTTTCATTAGGGGAGGATGAGCATGTCGTGACATTGGCTACGGTTCGACAAGCACTACAGCTGCCTGAGAACTGTGTTTTTACTTAACTGTTGAGGAGCCAGTTCTTCAAAACATGATGGCAAGTCTGGGGTATGAGAGGACATTGGAAAAACTGGGTCAGTTGAAGAGATCTTACATAAGGAGGGAATGGAGTTTCTTCTTTGACTGCATAACCAAGGCTTTTGCAAATAAATGTTCTAATTTCGATGCAATCCCCATATTCAGCCAACAAAACGGGTATGCTCTCATTAATCAAACTGATTTTGATTATGCAAGTGTTGTCTTAGGTTTCATTGGGGATTGAATGACAGAAGACATAAATATTGTTTACTTTGCTAGATTATGTAAGCTTATCTATAGTTTTTGTTGTGATGATAAGCCCCAATCAGCTAGTGAATTAATTTCATCATTCAGACTAGCTAAAAGAGCTTTTAATGATTTATTGTCTACTGATAATAAGAAGGCTGTGTTAAGACCCCTCCAAGTTCCTTTATCTGTCAAACAAGCCTTAATAACCTATGATCCAGTTAAATACACTGAACTATATCCTGATGTCCAACCATCAGAACCTCAACCATCAGCACCTACAACCTCTACACAAACACCTCAAACTTCTCAACCTCAACCTTCAGCACATACTGTGAAGCCTTCATCTTTCAAACGAAAGAGGACAAAGGCCGTGCCTCAGTCTCAACAGAAGAGGAGGAGAATGATTCTGAGAGATGAATCAGATATTTAGGAACAGGTTCAAATATCAGAACCTGTTGTTGTAGAAGCTGAGAAGGTTTCTTCTAAGAAAGATACTGTAACTGGGAATTCTAGGCCCCTCAAAAGGCTTAGAAAGTTAAATTCTGATGATAAAGCTCCTAAAGTGTCTCCACCTTTGAAGAAATTAAAGAAACTGATAGCTCACAGGGACATAGTTGCGTCAGATTCAGCGGATGTAGTGGAAGCAGCTAAGGAAGGGGATCAGGAATCTCTGATCTCAACAGAACCAATTGTTATTAAATCACTTCCTTCTGCACAACCAGAAACTGCTCAAGACAGAATACATACACCTCATATGTCACCTATAGTTGATCAAGTACATACTGAAGAACCAGGTACAAGTGCTGAAATTGATATTCATAACTTGATTATGCCTGAGGTTCTATACTTGGAAGCTCCACAAATTCAACTCACTCCATCAATAACACCAATTTTGGATGTTGATCAGAACCTGGCTGTAGATCAGAATTTAGAGGATGATGTTGAAGCCTCTAGAGCCTCACATACTGCTATTTTATCAGAGAATGCTGATACTACAGGATCTACAAGTTCTGATGCTGCCATGAGGATATTACTGGTGAAGCTGCTGTTAATTTAGATGTTGATGCAGCTGGTCCATCAGGACATGCACCTCAACAAACAGTTAATAAAGCTGATTTAGTCAAGAAGTTTGTTACAAGGGAAACACCAGTACCTTGGAGTGAAACTCCTAGAGGAAAGGAGTGGACTAAAGAATGGAACTCATTTAGTTTTTTTCCTTCTGAAAAGATTCTTGCTGAGCATCTGGCAAAAGCTGATGAAATGCTGATAAATGATGATTTTAAGGCACAGCCGAGAGTTACTATATTGAGTACTGGGAACCTTCAAGGTCAACACTCAACAACTCATGCCAAGGTGAATAAAATTCAAGAAACCTTGATCCAGCAAGATATGAATGTGAAACTTGAAAAGAACAGATTTTTCAAGCCAACCTTTGACAGAATTGCCTACATTGAGAAAATTCAGGAGAAGCAACAAACTCAGATTTCTGAAATTCTAAAGAATCAAGCTTCTCATCAAACTCAACTCAATGAGATCCAATCCTTAGTGGAATTTATTGTCTCACTTCTTTTACCTATTGATGACAAAAAGGGGGAGAAAGTGATTAAGTCCAAATGCAAATCTATACAGACACTGAAGGGAAAAGATGATGGAAATGATGACCAGGGAAACCCTGATAAGGGTAGAGGTCAAGGTCAAGGCAAAGGATTTTCATCAAGTAAAGCTAGAATTACAAGTCAAGGAACAAGTTCTAATACTGGGAGAAGAATAAGTTCTGATACTGGTAAAAGGATAAGTTCTGGTGAACATCTAAAACTTGATGAAGAAATTTCAAAGCAGTTATTTCTTAAAGAAAATCCAGAAATGGACTTTGAGAGTCTAAAGGAAGAAGAAGCTAGACTCAAAGCAGAAGGTGTCAAGACAAAATCTAAAGCTTCTGTTGTTGAAAAAAAAATTCCAAAGCCTAAGGGTATTGTGATAAAGGAAAGAACAAATTCTGAGGCGACCAAAGCCAAATCACAAGTGGAAACTGATCCAAGGTCCAAGGGCAAAGAAAAAGCTGATGAACCTGTAAAGGTTTATATGCCAGTCATGGATGAAGAAATAATTGATGAAGAAGATACTAGTCTTGCTCTATTGCAAAAGAAGATTTCTCAAACAACCTCTGACATGGCTCATGTTGTTCAGAGTCAAGACTTAGTAAGTTCTGATATGACGGTGAAGCAAGCAACCTCTGACATAGCTCAAGTTGGCTTGATATCAGAAGATAAGGAAAAGGAAACCTCTGACATTGCTCATGTTAAATCTTCAAAGATACTCCTACCAGGATTCATCAAAGCTAAACAGACTCAATCTTTGAAGAATGCAACAAGTGGTTTTGAATCAATAATTGTTACAGGAAAGGAAGCAAGAGATAAATCTGGATTGGGTAGTTCTGATGAAAGAAGAGTACATAACACTACCAATGATCCAACTTCCTTAAGTGAACCAGGTGTTGGAGCAACTCCTGAAAGATTGAATCGACTTAAATTTGTACAAATGGTTTACCATACCTTTTTGAAAGAACATATCTTGTTATATTTTATGACATATGGAAGGGTATACCATATCAGGGAGAATGCTATACCACTGAAGTATTTTGAGGAACTGGAACATGTTCTATTCCTACTTCAAGTGAAAGACAGATTAACAGATAGTGTTGTGGGTTATTTAAAGTCACAAATTCAAAGACAGAAGAAGCTTTATTCTGTAAAGTCTGACAGCACATACTGTCCCAAGTACAGAGATCACAAAGGTGATATTGTCGAAATGAAGCCTAACTCTGCTAAGATTATAACTACTTTTCTGGGTTATAAGGCTGTGGAATTCAATTTAGAGTCTGACAAGGCATATCTGATTAGACTAGATCATGAGATAATAAAAGCTAAGATAAATGATCTCAGAGCAGCTATTTTTCAAACTGGTGAAGATACAGCTGAATCGATAAATGCTAAAAGGAGGATGGTCAATGAACTTGAATATGCTGAGAGATGTTTGTTGAAGAACTATCTCAGAACAACTCCTGACATCAAAGATATCAGAAATTGAAGCCAAGTTAAAGATCTACAACTGCTTAAATTCTAAAGTGTATACAGACTGAAGCTGTTATCAGAAGTTAAAGATGGTAAAGCTGAAAGGACTGTAAGTTGTAGTTATCTAGTCAAATTCTCATGCATTTGTACTTAATGTTTTTGACATCATCAAATATCTGTTGAACTTGTATATTATGCTAATTTACAAGTTGGGGGAGATTGTTAGATATATTTATGATCTCATGTGTAATATGATTTGTGTTTAGTTTTTATATCTTAACTAACAGGACAAATCAGTACTTAACTGGAAATTATCACTTATACTGAAGACAGAACTTAAGGTATCAGAACTTAAGTTATCAGAACTTAGGTTATTAGAAGATATTTATCAGGAGATAATATCAGGACTTAAGGTGACTTTCAGATAAGGCAGGCAGCTGATTGAAATGAAAGAAGATCGAGACTAAGACAGGAAGAAATATGCATGAATAAGGAATTCTATGAAGAATAGAATACTTGGAAGAAAAGATAACTAGTTGATATATTTTAGGAAGCAGAATTATATTCCATATCAATTAGAACATTATCTTGTAACTGTGTAGTATATAAACACAGACATAGGATTTACACTATATGTGTTATCATTATCGAAGTTATTATTCAATATAACCCTAGCAGCTCTCGTGATAATTTGTTCATCACTGAGAGAGAACAGTTCCATATTGTAAAAGAGTTTATTGTGTTGAATAAAATTTGTTTTCTGTTACTTGAGTTCTTATATTCGATTTGATTGTAGTAAACACTATATTCAACCCCCTTCTACAGTGTGTGTGACCTAACAAGGAGGGGCAAATATTAGCCTAGGATCTAATCGATGAAGTACGAGATGAGGCACATGAGAAGATAGTGGAATATCAGAAGAAAGATTCATTCTACTATAACCTAAGGGTTAAAGAAAGGTTCTTCAGGCAAGGAGATTTAGTCCTTAGAAAAGTGGAAGCCTCTGGAGTAGGGCAGAAAGGAAAGCTCGCCCCAAATTGGGAAGGGCCATATAAGTTTAGGAGCGTTCAAGGGAGAGGAACTTATAAACTAGAGACTATAGAGGGAGAAGAAGTTCCTCGGACTTGGCATGCTCAAAACCTGAAAGTTTACTACCTATAGTTTATACATATTGTAGGGGAAACAAGGTTGAAAAGCACCTTGAAGCTTTGCTTGCTTAGGATTTCATGTTAATAAGACTATTGCTTTAGATTCTAGTTCTACACAAAATTATGTAAGGGATGTATCCCAAGAGTTTCCATAAACTTATTTTAGAACTGTTTGGTTCATCTCATCCTAGAACTGTTTGGTCCATATTATATATGGTTGAGTTTAAGTACGAAAAAATGAGAGGGAAAGCTACGAAAAGGCAGGAAAACTATCTAGCTCTCGTAAATAGTGCAAGTACTCGAAAAAATTAAAAGGCAAATAAAAAACTGGGAAATGACATAATAAATCCCCGAAGGAAATAAGTTTGAGGTACAATAAGTTGATAAAAACAACAAATATAAAAAAACTACTCCTCCGGGTGGGAGCCTTCCTTCCCCTGCTCCTTCTCAGCACCATCCTTTTCAGCATCCTTCGCGGGAGAAGTAGGAGGTGAGGTAGTGCTGGGATCCAGAATGCGATTATCAGGATAAGGGGAGTTAAAGAGGGCATCCAAGCTATCCTCCGTCTCTGGCTACTCGGGACTTATAAAGTCCTTAGGATCAACTAAGCCAGGATGCCTCTCCGAAACCGCCTGCACGGCCGTATCCCATCCCTGGGTAAACTGCAGAGAATAAAGACCCTCATTATGAATCTCCATGAGATTCTTGAATTTATTCAATGATGGTTTCCTTATCACTCCGAAGCTTAACCAACTCGGAATGAGCCTTAGACAGCTCCCCCCCCTTGGTCGCCAGCTTTTTCTCCAGAACCTCAGCCCTCTCTTTCCACTTCTTCATCTCCCTCTCGAACTCATCTGAGTTCCCCTTCCAGGACCTAGCCTGATGGAGGGCCTCCTGAAAGTAGGTGTTGCTCTGCACAAAGAAACATGAGTTAACACAAGTTTATAAAAATAGGGAAGTTGGAACTAAAAGAGAAAACAAAGGAATGTTACCGCATCTTAGGCTTGAGAACCTAGAAGCTCAATGGACTCAATGTCACTCACCGTGATAATGTCAGTGAAGTCGTGAGGAGTGATGGAGTGATACGATCAGTCCTTGACATGTTTGGTGGATCCAACCACCGTATCACTTTTCCTGAAGCCCCAATTGGGCCTAAAAGAGTGTGCCCTGAGTGGAGGATCCACATCATCCCCAGCTCCACCATCGGGATATGGGGCCTAAGGAAGGAAGGAGCATCAGGCTTGCTCCTGGGGTCTCTGTTCAGCTTGGCCCTCTTCTGGTGGCCAGATCCCCCTCCTTAGACCTGTTGATGTTATTAATGACCTCGCAAATTGAAAGAAAAAGAAGGAAAGTATTAAAGTTCTGGAAATAATAGAGTTGCAATAAAAGAGGGATTGAAATAGTTGCGCAGGTAAAGTTACCCTTATCACTAGCCTGAGAGAGATCAACTTTCTTCAAGGAGAACTCCTCTAAAAGGGTCAAAGTATATGTTTTCCTATCATCTGAAATAAGGGCTTGATAGGCCACCTCCTCCTCATCAGTTAGCCTAATGCTACCGGGAATACCATCTGACACTTTACAATAAGGCCTACGGAAGAGCGTGGCCCAATCACCCCCAGCCCAGGTCAGGCTAACAAATTTATCTCTCCATTTGGGGTTATTCTCACCTATGGAGTTACCATCGAAAATATGGGGAATTTTGGGTCGTTGACGTATTAAAACCCGGCCCGGTTGAGACAAGGAACTGTTATTAAATTGGAATTTTTTCCTAAAGACAACTACGGAAAGGGAAAAATTATTCCTAAGACATAGGATCATAAAACAAAAAATATTCCTCCATGCATTAGGAAGTAGCTGACAGGGGTTTATTTTTACATCTGCGAGCAAACGAGGAATAAATTCATGAAATGGGAACCTAAGACCTGTAGTCAGGGCTCCTCGATAAATTAACAGAGTGTCACCCTCCCAATTACATGTCCAATCCCCAGGGGCGGCCGGGGTGATCCTAAGGTGGGGAGGAAGTCTATACGTGGTGTTGAAAGCCTCAATTCTACCCTCAAACTCGTGAAAAGTGTTATCATGATTGTATGAATCTAAGTCAGATAAAGAGGGATATTCATCACCTCTAGAATTTATCATATCAATTAGAAAAGTGTAGGGAGATTGGATTTGAATTGCAGTACCTCTCTTAGAAGAGTTCATCTTTCCCAGTCGAGCTAGATCACGATCCACCATTGAAATTCTTGGGATGAAGGCTTGAAACTCAGAAAAGTTTGAAGATGGTGGAGCTGCGGTGGCTGAGATCGCCGGAAATCGCCTTTTCTAGAAAGAAACTTGAGAGAGTTTTGAGAGAAGTTTGAGAAATGAGAAGTGAAATGAGGATTCTCACTTCTCACTTCTCTTTTATAGCCGAAAAGCTTGGGATACGAAGCGCCTAAAGCCCATAATGCAAGGCCCAATTTGAGAAAAGCCCACCAATTGAGAAGCTTCAGGGACATTCTAGAAGCAGGAAAAGAAACTGAAAGGTCAAAAATCGACCAGAATCTTGAAGAAATTATTCGATCAGAGTCCTGATCGAAAAATGGAGCACTGTGATTGAAATTTCATTCGATTACAGGGGTAAAAAAATCACTTAGTTCGATCAGAGTTCTGATCGAAAGAGGGGAGCACTGTGATCGAAATTTCATTCGATTACAGGGGTAAAATATCACTAAGTTCGATCAGAGTCCTGATCGAAAAAGGGAAGAATTGTGATAAAAAGTCACTTAGTTCAATCAGAGTCCTGATCGAAAAAGGATAAATTCCTGATCAAATTTTCATTCGAACAAAAAGGAAGAAGCATGTTTATTTCGATCAGAATCCTGATCGATTTTGATCGGGATTCCTAGCCTACTCCACCTCGGACCTCACTGTCAAAAATAGACTCAATTCGATCAGGATCCTGATCGATTTCGATCAGGATTCCTGGTCGAAATTTCATCGACTAAGAGCGAGGAATTGTAAGCTAGTTCGATCAGGATCCTGATCGATTCGATTGAGATTCCTGATCGATTTTACAGAAATCCTGGTCGAAATTCCATCGACCAGAGGGATAGATTGGAAGCTAGTTCGATCAGGATCCTGATCGATTCGATTGGGATTCCTGGTCGATTTTGCAGAAATCCTGGTCGAAATTCCATCGACCAGAGGGACAGATTGGCAGCTAGTTCGATCAGGATCCTGATCGATTTCGATCAGGATCCTGGTCGATTTCGATCATGATCATGAATCCTGATCGATTTTGCATATTTCCTGATCGATTTTGAGTCAAAAATTGAGAATAAATCCAAAAAATAAGGATAAATTCTGAAAATTAAGGGAAAAATTCCTGGAAAATACCAGAAAAATTCTAAAAAGAGGGGAAAAGGTAAGAAAATAATAGGGAAGTTCTAAAAATAACCCTGAAGCTGTGTGCAAGGCAAATCGTTGTGAATGTGTAGGTCGCTCCACACTTTACGAAAAAACGATACCTTGTCAGGGAACAAATGAACTTAACTTCTGCGAAATCTTTTACGGTTTCCCAGAAGTTGGGGGCAAATGATATGGGCCTAAGTATAGCCTAGAAAAATAATTAATGTTGAATTAATTAGACCTGATATGGTCCAGTAACGAAGCCTAGCTAACAAGGCCCAAAAACCTGAATATTAATTAATTTCGTAATTAATTAATAAGGGTAAAAACAGCTATTAAGATGAGTCCTAGTACGGATAAAATTCTTGTAGATTGGTCTCCAAGAAACCTCATGGGATAAGGAATCAGCTTCCTATTTCATAGGACTCCAAAGTCCATTCTAATTCAGAGACTTTCCCACCAAGTCTCCTAACTCAAGTCCAATTCAAGGACCCCCAACGTCTATATAAGGGACCTCACCCCACAAATCAGAACTACGTTTTTGGCTTGATTCTCTAATTCACAGAGATACGTAGGCATCTCGTAAAGGTAAAGTTAAGATACCAAACACGAGAGCAGCCATTAAAGGCCTTGAGCTCCCGAACCTTAGTAATAAATACAGCAATTAATATACCTTAGTTTTTAATTCATAATAGTATCCCAAGTCACTAAACAGAAAAAAGGTAAATAAAATGGGAGTTTCCACTAGCACTAGGCCACACAAGCATTCTAATAGTTGTAAACAATACTAACACAAGATGATATATAAATTAAATATCTTTATTTTACAATATTAATGTGGGACAAAATCCTCATAACTCATGTCAAACAAGTAACTTTATCTCAATATATTCATGGATTCACTAAAAAAATATCTTATATCCAAATATAAAAGTTTAAATTCTCATGCTAAAAAACAACAAACTCCAAGTATTAGTTTCCGAAAATCATATTAAGAATATATATATATATATATATATATATATATATATATATATAATATACCCAAACTTCCAACATTTTACGTACCTCAGAAATGAAAATTTAAATGTATAGTGACTTTTTGGTCATATCATGTATTTCACAATCAACAATGACAATTCAGTCGAGTTAAGTTAAGCCGATCTAAACCACTAAATCAAAGTTTCATGGGCCAGCAGCACTAATTCTCCATCTGGTTGTCGGAGAAACGGACGGGTGAAGCACTGCAGATTGATGAAAGTAGCAACGGTCCTTTTTACTCGCACAAGATGTGAAGGAAGTTTCACGTGAAGTGATGTTGCTAATGGGCCTAATTCGGTACTTGAGTTTCCTCATCACCAATTGCAAAAAAACACCGACCGACCTCTTTGAGACCAATAATTTCAGTTGGGCCTTACCCCGACAATGTTCTCCGGTCCATATATTATTATAGTACCTATCAAAGACATTCTACTACATTTTGCCAGAGGTTTACAAATTATTTTCATCATTTATTTGATATTTTGGTTAAATGTTAAAAATTATTCTTTTTAATTCAAAAAAACTGAAAAATATATTTTAATTGTGAGGATTACATGTATTAGTTTCAACTAGAGCTGGCAATTCGTGTAGTTAGTATACTTTCGTGTCGTGTACTTTCATATTTCATGTAGTGAAAGACAAACACGTATCCGATCCGTGTAGCATTCGTATACTTACATATCCGTAACTAATCGTTTCGTGTATAAAAATAAATAAATAAATTAATTAATAAATATATAAATATTATATATTTGGATATAATTTTACATATATATATATTTGCATATAACGATATATTTTTGGATATATTTTTATAAATATATATGAATTTTATGTATATATACATATAATATTAAAGTAAAATGTATATTTACATAAATGAATATATAAATATTAATAAATTTATTATTTCGTGTACTTAAGTGTCGTGTCATGTATACAAGGGTAAACACATATTCGTACCATAAATTTTGTCTTGTGTATTTTCGTGTTCGTATGCTGACAAATTAAACACATATTCATTTATATCGTGTCATTCTCGTGTTATTTTATCGTGTCATATACTGAATAGTCAGCTCTAGTTTCAACCAACGAGAGTCTCCTGTCTCCCCGACTAATTTATCACTTGTTTGGTAACAGTTAACCAAGGAGTAGAGAAGTGAACGTCGGTACAAAATGAAACTAATATTAAATATAAGAAAAAAGATGGATCAAGTCATAAATACAGTGTAATCCGACAGATTCTTGTTCAGTTTCATCCAATTTTTTATACTGAAATATCCTATCTAATTCTTTAACTCGGGGACATGGCTAATTTTTTTTATCCAGAAATATCCCACCCAATTCTTCTTTATATAAGGGGAATAGGATTTTCAATGGATCGGATTTGGATCGGATCAGCCTTGATCCATATCCTGATCCATTTAATTTTATCGGATTCGGATCCGGATCGGATTTTTGTCGGTTTTTTTATAACCCGATCCATATCCAGATCCATTAGGATCACCGGATCACGGATCGGAACTCCGATCCGTTTATATTTAAAAAAATGAAATACAAATATAATTTTTTATATAAATCCATGAATCTGCTTTCTGCAAAAAGATGATGAGAAAGTAAGTAACTTTTATATTTCTCGTTATCCAGATATCAATTTCTTATTCAGAAAAGGATTACATACTCAAATAATATTTCTTATTTCGCCTTCTTGTCTTTCTTGGGAGTACGAAACCCATTGATAAGCACTGATGTTGCTGAACCACTTGGATATTGTTATGGATTAAAAATTAAGATATATAATTGTTGTATTTATTACTGAGGAACGTGAGCTTCAAGGCTCGATTTGACTGCTCTTGTGTTTCGTGACTCAATCCGCCTTAACAAGATGCCTACGTACCTTGCTGTATACCAAAGATCAAGTCAAAAACGTAGTTCTGATTTGTGGGGTAAGCCCCTTATATAGATGTTGGTGGTCCTTGAATTGGACTTGGTATAGGAGACTTGGTAGCCAAGTCTCAGAATTAGAATAGACTTTGGAGTCCTAAATAGTAGGAAACTGATTCCTTATCCTTCTAGGTCCCTTAGAGGCTAATCTGCAAGGATTTATGTCCTTATTGGGACTCTTCTCAATAGCTGATTTTTTTCTTATTAATTAATTACGAAATTAATTAATATTCAGGGTTTTTGGGTCTTTTTTGTTCCATCAGGCCTGATCTGGTCCATCAGGCCTGATCAATGTGTTACCCTTTTTGGTCTGAATGTCATACATCTTCTTATTGGGCCTAGCAGCCCAAATATAATATTTAATTTACACAATCAGGATTTATTAATCCCTACATTTGCCCCCCAACTTTTGGAAAACCGTATAAGATTTCGCAAAAATTAAGTTCATTCATTCCCTTACAGGGTATCGTTTTGCGTAAAGTGTGGAGCGACCTACACGTTTACAACGATTCGCCTTGTACGCGGCTTCAGGATCGTTTAAAAACTTCCTCTTGATTTTTTTACCTTTTCCCTATTTTTAGGAATTTTCTGGTATTTTTCAGGAATTTTCCCTTTATTTCCGAGATTTTTCCAAATTTTCTGCAATTTTTCACAAACATTTTTCAATTTTCAGCCCTTTTTCGACCAGGATCCTAGTCGAAATTTTGACCTGTATCATAGTCGAATTTTGGGCCAGCCTTTCAATCCTGGTCGAAGGATTTCGACTAGGATCCACGACCTGGATTTCGACCAGGATCCTAGTCGAATCTTCGACCTGGATTTTGGTCGAAATTTGTGTCTTTCTTTGCTTCCTAGTCGTAAGGTTTCGACTAGGATTTACGACCTGGATTTCGACCAGGATCCTAGTCAAACCTTCGACCTGGATCTTAGTCGAATTTTGTGTCTTTCTTTGCTTCCTGGTTGTAAGGTTTCGACTAGGATTCTCGACCTGGATTTCGACCATGATCCTAGTCGAACCTTCGACCTGGATCTTAGTCGAGGTTTCTGTGCTAATCCTCAAAAAATATTGTGCTTAATTCAGGAATATGACCCCAATCCTGGTCTTATTTACCTGGCTTCTCGACCTCAATCCTGTTATTTTTTACCCGTAATTTTCGGGTGTCTGTTCGAAAGAATTCGAATAGAAGTCACAACCTGGAATTCGACCTCAATCCTGGTCTTTTTTACTCATGATTTTTGGGCACCTGTTCAAAATAATTCGAATAGAATTCACGACTTGGAAATCGACTTCAAACCAGGTCTGTATTGGGCTTCCTCCTAATTCAATTTGGATTGGGCCTTCATTTTTTTTGTTTTTTTAGGGCTTTGATTTGGGCCTATATTCTTCTAAATCCTATTTGGATTTGGGCCTTCTATTTTTCCAAATCCTAATTGGATTTGGGCCTTCTGTTTTTCCAAATCATAACTGGATTTGGGCCTTCCGTTTTTCCAAATCCTAATTGGATTTGGGCCTCCCATTGGGCCTCTTCCATATTAATCTAGACTTTAATATATTAAAACACCTTCTTTAGAATTCTCTAGAATTCTCGGGAATTTTCATTTATTCCTTTGGAATTCCTTGGAGTATTCTGGAACGTTCCATTTCTGGGCTTTCTTCTTTGGGCCTTTAATCTTACTGGGCTTTTTTGTCCCTTCGACTTCACTTTTTCTTCTATATAAAGGAGTGAGTAGAGCTATTGCTCCTCACTTTCTCATTTCTAAATTCTCATTCTTTTTTCTTCTGTTAAGGATCTCAGAGAAATAACTGTAGGTCGGAGTATTTTGAGCCTCAAAGCCTCCGTTTAGCAAGCCAACCCCTTTTAGCAGCATTACTTCAGGTAAACACTTTTCCCTTTTTCTTCTTGTGCTCACTTTGGCATAGTTTGCGTTTAAAATTATCTTCTTATGTGCCCTTTTTTCAGATGGCTGATAAGAAAATGACTCGTTTGGCCAAGATGAACGTGGACAGAAAGTCCAATAAATTCCCCATTCGATCAAGGTACACTTCCTTGATTGATATGATCAACACCCGAGGGGACGAGTACCCGTCTGATGCGCATTTAGATGCGCACGACTATATCAGTGTCTTGCGGGATCCAAAAGAGCTGGACAAGTTGAGTGGTTGTTTCAAAATCAAGGAACCTTTCAAGCTAGTTCTTGCGGGTCCGGCCGACAGGGCCTGTCAGTTAAGGAAGGACGCACTATGCGTCTACAGGGACACTCTAAGGGTAGGTATCAGACTCCCCTTTCACCCATTTATCCCTGTTTTGCTAGCTGATGTGGTTGCCAACTCCCTCCTAACTCTTGGAGGTTGATTCTGTGCTACCGGTCGCAATGCGCCAAGCACAATGTCCCTACCCCGGTTGCTGTTTTTAGAAAGATTTTTCAGTTCAAGAACAGTCCTGACAAGAATCCGGGGTGGGTTTCTTTGAACCAGCGCCCAACCGTTCCCTACATAGTGAACGGGAAGTCCATCCCTGACAATAATTTGGGGTGGAAGAAAGATTTTCTGTACGTCCTTTGGGAAGGTGGCGATTGGGGCACCCTATTTCGTTCGTCTTTTGGGCTAGCCGTAGATGGGAGCCCTAATGATGGGACTTCCCACTCTTGGGATCTTATCAGGGAGACCGTTCTTGTAGAACGTTGCCTTTCTCCCGTTCCTAAAAAGAGTATGTTTCCTTCCTTCTCTAGTTGTCTTCATTTCTTCCACCTTTTACTTTGTTAATTTCTCAACTCACCTATCTTATTTGTTGCAGTGGCTGAGAAGATTGAGGAAGCTACAAAGCCTAAAGACCTGGAAACGACCAGGATGAAGCGTACTGGAAAGGTCTTCAAAGACCCGCGCCTCGGGGATCATTTCTCGGAGTTCCTACTCCAGGTGAAGGAACCAGGCGAGGAAGGCCCCAGCCAACTTTTACGTACTAAACAAAAACCAGGGGCTTTCTTCCAACCCGCTTGGGGAATTCGGGGCAAGGATTCGATTATTGACAACACAACGGTTGCCAAGGAATGGTCTATGCATTCCATTTCCCCGGTTGACTATCATGACCTTGTCCTTCAACAGGACTTGGAGGCTAACGAGCTTTTCGGAGCTCAGGCTTTGGCGACGGTACATCTTTCTCTTTTGGCATTCATAGCTTTTTGCCGTAATTTTTCTCATTTTTGCTTTGTATCTTGTAGGCGAACGTCCATTTTCAAAGTGCGATTCACCAAGCCAAGGCATGGAAAGTTGGCCTAGAGGATGCAAACAAGAAGCTGGAGGAGGCCAACCAGAGGATAGAGGCTCTTGAAGCCCAACCTGCCTCATCAACTTCTGACCTTGAAACGGCCCGGGCTGAGAATGTTATCCTCAAGGCTAAAAAAGACAAAGATTTTGACGGCTGGATGGATACTCAGGAATTTAAGGATTTAATGGTGGAGCATGACGCCCTCCTACATCCAGTCAACTATAAGGAAGGTTGGGACGCTGCTGTGGAGGCTATCCAGGAAGAATTTCCTGAGGTTCTTGAACAATCTCCTTTCCCCTGCCCTGTGAAAGTCCCTTCACTTAGGGGCGTTGCAGATAAGCTCGCCGATCTGATTAAGGACGGCCCATCGGGGAGTCAAGGCCAAGGCCAAAAAAGGAAGGAGCTTGAATCCAGCTCTGAAGAGGAGGAATCTTCTTCTGAGGAGGAGCCTGAGCCCGTTATAAAGAAGGCCAGGGTAGAAGAGCCTCCAAAGCCAGCGTCTCCTAAAACAGCGTCTTCTGCGGCCTCCAAGACTTCCGAGGATAGTTCCGAGGGAACCTCTGCGGAGACTTCCGAAGAGACATCCGAGGGACCGACTGGAGAGACATCCGAGGAGACTTCGGATAGTGGTTCCGAAGAATCTGAGCCTTCCAAGGCCTAAGTTTTATGTATTTCTTCCTTTTTAGACAATATTTGAACTTTGTAATTGACTTTTATTATTTTCAGTTGTATTTGCCCAAGCATCATCGTATTTTTTCCTATTTTTCAAACTCAAGTTTATAACTGAAAGGAATATGTCCTAAGTCCAATCATGTATGAGGATTTAAGAATAACTTTTATGTAATATGTTTTGATTTCATTGATAAAAGACTTGTTTTATTTTTATTACGGGCTCTATCTATTTAAGTGTTTAAATAAGATATACCATAGTTTAGAGTAAAGCTTTTTATGGATTATGATGAGAAAATAATAGTGAGACCTAAAAGATGATAACTCTAAACTTAAATAGTTCCTGGTCATAGGATTACTAACTGGTAATTAATAATCCGCAAAGATCGGTACATACTATGCTTGCTTCATTATGAAGGATGTCTGTTCTCATAGATATTTTGTGGTGACACTATAGCTAGTATGTAGGTGCTTATTATAGAATAAGTTCACTGAACATGACTCGTACAGCTGAACAACTGATGGAGTTCACTCACTTGTCAGCAGTTGTTCACATAGTGATAGTTGTACAAGTATCCTTAGACTTGAGGTCATCATAGTCATCTTGTGTACACTGAACTATGCTTTGGTTTAGTTCTTAGTCTCCAGGGACAATTATTAGGGCTTTACTGGGTATAGGAATTTGTACACGAAGATAGTGAATGATCAATAAAGGATCTACCCCTTCCAGTGAAGGAAGAGAATGTTCAAGGCTGATCCACTTATGCTAGTTCAGGAATCTCTGGCCAGAGTGAATGAAATTAGAAAGGAGTTTCTAATTTACATAGAACTGAGCATAGTAAATGGGAAAGCAAATGATTAAATTAGATAGGCTTGACACATGATCCATGCCTTGTATTTAATCAAGACATTGGAGGGTATAAGGAGTTAATTGTACGGTAACTATTCACTGAATAGGTTCTTGGTATTCTAAGCAGTGAATTCGTATTATCCGGATAGTCGCGATATGCTGAGAAGTATCCCTCACGATGTAGAATAAATATGATTAATTAATTAATCATATTTAATAAATTAGAGAATTTATATAAATAATGATAAAATAGTTTTATTATTATTTATTTCTATTATCGACTTAATATTGAATCTACAGGGTCACACCATAAAAGAGAATGATTTAATGGTGGAGGAATTAATTAATAATGGCTAATAATTATTTATTTATGAAATAAACAATTAATTGGCAAATTTAATAATTGATTAAATGAGATTTAATTGATTATAAATTAATTAAGAAAAGTTCTTAATATTATTAATTAAGAATTTAATTTTTGGAAATTAAATCAAGAGAAAGAATTATTTCTAAAGTGTTTAGAAAAGGATTAATAATTAAAAGATGTTTTAATTATTAATGTGAATAATAAAGGGTTAATAATAATAATATTTTATGGGAAAATTTCAACTGAAAATTTTGCCTATAAATATACTATTATAAACCCTATTTTTATTCTAACCCAAAATTTTTAGAAAAACCTAATTCTCTCCACCTCCTCCTCCTCCTTAGCATCGTTTTCTTGGTGGATACCGGTGGAGTGCTTCACGTTTAAGGAGCAGCTGCTAAGGATCTCCGATCGTTGCTTTTGGATCGCTATTAAAGGTTAGTAATCGATTCATATGTTTTAATCACGATTTATATGCTTTTATTTGGATTTCATATGTGTAAAAGTGTTTTACCATGCTTCCGCTGCGATTAAATCCAACAATGGTATCAGAGCATAGGTTGTATGCATATAGATCTATGGTAAAAATTTCAGAATTTTATGTGCTTGTATGAATTAATTATGATTTTTACAAGTTATATTATGGATTAATTATGACTGATGAGAAATCGTTTCTCAGAATAATTTTGAATGTTGATCTGGGTTCTACAAATGTTGTAGATCGTCTGGGTATTTTTCTTATAATTTTATGATGTATAGATTATTTATTTTGAATTTTTGAAGTTGTTGCAATTAAATTCGTAATTAAATAATCATATATATATATATAAATTGTTAGTATGTATATATATATATACATCTGTTGAATGTTTATGCTGATGGCACGGAAAGAAGACAAAGACAGAGAATTGCTGTGTTATGATTGGCACGGTTTTCCGTGCAAGAGAAAAACGGCTGTCTGTCAGGTACTGTGCACGGAATTCCGTGCAAGAATAGTCAGCGGCGATGTTCGAAGCAGAATGGAGGACCGCGCGTCTGGCGCGCGCGCGTGGGGCTCACGCGCTGGTGGGCCACGCGCGGCGCGTGTCAGACATGCGCTGGTCAAGCTGTGCTGACGTCATGCTGACGTCAGCGTAGGGTTTTTTGGCGCGTGAGGCGCGTGGGCGCGCGTGGGCGGCGGTGTGACACGCGCCTGACAGCGCGTGTGCGCGTGACGGCGCGTGGGTTACCTTTCCGGGGCACGTGAGGGCGCGTGTGAGCTTGAAATTGGGCATGCCTGGTGCCGTTGGATTCGTCTTTTCGAGACGCTTCTAATGGTATATTATATGATATTTTATGAAATTGTTTCGAACTGTTTATAGCTAACAGAAGTGTTTTAAAGTTGTTTTTGATCGTTTGAATTGCTTTTAAATCCTTCATGTGATACATAGAGATGTATAATGCTTAGACCAATATGCTAGATGATGTAACATGCCTACCTTGACGTTTATTCATGTTTATATATGTGATATATGCTTACTTTATCATGCGATGATAGATTTAGGTGAACTTAAATGAATATAAGGCGTTGTTTAGACAATCTAGTATAGTAAAATTGTTTCATTACCTTAATAATAATATTATGAATACAATCATGAGATTCTTGTGTTTATGAAACACGTAATTGAATATGAATTTTCAATATGAGAGAAAGGATGATTCTGTCAACAACAGATTTCTATCTGTAAGAAAGGGTTATTAAGTGACGCCTCTTGACAATGCTCCACCCGATCTGGGAATCAGCTGATTATTGATTATTGATTTGAAATATTTAATTTAAAAGGAAGAATCTCTTTATAATATGATTATGATTGTAACGTAATATAATCCCTCTAAAATTAAATAATATCAAGTAGTAATTGGCCAATGACATAACGGGCTTGGTTCGGTCATAGCCTTCCAACATGATAGAAAGTAGTTCTTATTTTTGAATCATTGTCGGTTCGTGCTATAGCCGAGGGCTTTGATTTTGAAATAATAAATACTTGTCTATTACATAGAGATGTGTACATTGAATTAGAATCTAAAGGTCGGTACATGCCACAGCCGTGGGCCATTGGAGACTGATTCAATTGTACGAAATGTTGGGTTAGACTTGACTTAGAATATTGATTTTGTCGTGCCACAACCGTGACTCAATTATTCAAGAGGCTAAAGTTTGATTAGGGAATAACATAAGATGTAATTGACAAGAGTTGTCTGCCTATTGAATATTACATGGCGGTTCGTGCTACAGCCGGGGTTGTGTAATGGAATGTAGGATCCCTATTCCCACTAGCATTATGAATGCTTAATTTTTCACGTAGGGGTTTGAATAAATTAGATAAACTAGTGAGAGCCACTTATGAATAAAGACCTGATTCATATAGTGCTTTGAAATAAAATTGAATATTTGCTAAGTGTTGTTATGTGTTTATCATTTACAGATTTACTATATACATTATGTCTTCTGCACTATCACTCAGGAGCATACCAGATGCTCACAAGTTGACTGGTCCTAATTATGCTGAATGGCTTCGAAACTTGAGAATTGTTCTCAGGGTTGAGAAGCTGGAATATGTGCTTGACTCACCTAAGCCTACTGAACCTGCTAGCGATGCACATAATGATGAACATGTTGTGTATCGTAAGTGGATAGATGATGCAAATGTTGCTCAATGCATCATGCTAGCTTCCATAAACATTGAGCTACAGAAGCAATATGAGCATATGGATGCTCACACTATCCTAATGCTTCTACAAGAGTTGTATGATGTGGCGGGGAGGACAGCTCGATATGAGATATCGAAGGAGTTGTTCAGTTGTAGGATGTCTGGGGGATCATCTCTGAATGACCATGTACTTAAGATGATCAATTTGATTGAACGTCTTGGACAACTTGGTTTTGCCATGGATGGGGAGCTGAGCCAAGACTTGGTCTTACAATCGCTTCCGAGTTTGTTCTCGCAGTTTGTTGTGAACTTTCACATGAATAAGTTGGATGTCAGCCTGCCTGAACTCCACAAAAATGTGAAGACTGCGGAATCGAATTTTCCCCCTAAGAAGAGTTCTGTTCTTCTAATTGGTGAAAGTTCCAATCCTAAGAAAAGGAAGAGGAACCCTTCCAAGAAGAAGAAAGTAGGTGAAGAAAAGCCGGTTCCACCAAAAGCTGAAGACCCCAAGAGCAAAGTTGTTTGCTTTTACTGTAACAAGGTGGGGCACTGGAAGAGGAACTGCAAGGTTTACCTTGCAGAATTGAAGAAGAAGAAGGGTAGTGAGACTACCGCTTCTGATTCAGGTATGTTCATGATAGAAGTGAATATGTCATTAAATCAAATTTCTACTTGGGTATTAGATACTGCCTGTGATTCTCATATCTGCAATTCGTTGCAGGGACCAAGGAGAAGTAGGACTCTTAAGTAAGAGGATGTGATTCTACTGATGGGAAATGGAGCAAGAGTTGCTGCTGAAGATGTAGGATCATTTCATTTACATATGCCTACGGGAAAGACTATTGTTTTTTTAAAAATAATTGTTATTTTGTTCCCTCGATTGTGAGGAATATTATTCCCATGTTAGACTTGGCTGAATTTTCATTTATTATTGAGAATAATGAATGTTCTATTCTTAGAGATAATATTTTTTATGGACGTGGTACTTTAAATAATGGTCTGTATGTATGTGACATAATTTACTTCAGATTGAACAAGCTAATAAAAGAAAAGGGATGATGAAAATCTCACTTTCTTTTGGCACTGCAGACTTGGTCATATTAGTGAAAATAGACTGCGGACATTGCATAAGGAAGGGTTACTTGACCCCTTTTGATTTTGAATCATATCCTACATGCGAGTCTTGTCTATTGGGTAAAATGAATAAATCTCCATTTAGTGGACATGGAGAGAGGGTTACAGATTTGCTAGGATTGGTACACACAGATGTATGTGGACCAATGTCTATGCAAGCCATGGGTGGATTTTCGTACTTCATTACTTTCATAGATGATAGATCTAGATTCGGATATGTGTATTTGATGAAACACAAGTCTGAAGCCTTTGAAAAGTTCAAAGAGTATAAGTATGAAGTGGAGAAACAAACCAAAAATGGTATTATAACTCTTCGATCAGATCGAGGTGGTGAATACTTGAATGGAGAGTTTCTGGATTATCTCAAAGAAAAGTGTATAGTCTCCCAGTGGACTCCTCCAGATTGGTATCTGAAAGGAGAAATCGAACTTTGTTAGACATGGTTCGGTCCATGATAAGCTATGCAAATCTTCCAGTATTCCTACGGGGTTACGCATTGGAAACCTCAGCATATTTACTGAATAAGGTGCCTTCCAAATCTGTTCCTCAAACTGAGATAAGGAAAGAAAGGAAACCGAGTCTTAAACATGTTAAGATTTGGGGATGTCCAGCTTATGTCAAGAAAGTTGACCCAGATAAGCTGGAATCTCGATCCGTAAAATGTAGTTTTGTGGGATATCCTAAAGAGACTTTAGGGTATTACTTTTACACCGATCATCGGGTGTTTATCTCCAGACATGCTACCTTCTTGGAAAAGGAGTTTATCCTTGAAGGAAACAGTGGGAGCAAAATTGAACTTGATGAAGTTCAAGAAGCACAAACTACTACGGTTCAAGTGGAAACACCTGTTCAGACTGAACAACCTTCTGTGGAACAGCCCATTCATAGGTCAGAGAGAGTGTCTCGCCAACCTAAGAGGTATTATGGCCTTGTCATTGAGAATGACAATGAGTTGTCAATCATCGATGAAGACGACCCTGTGACCTATAATGAGGCTATGAGTAGTATTGACTCAGAGAAATGGCAAAGTGCCATGAAATCCGAAATGGAATCTATGTATAAGGTATATAAAAGAAAGATTAGAGCAGATGGCCAGGTGGAGACCTTTAAGGCCAGGCTTGTGGCAAAAGAATTCAAATAAAGGTAATGGATTGACTTTGATGAAACCTTTTACCTGTAGCCCTGTTAAAATCAGTTCGGATTTTGCTTGCGATTGCTGCTTACTACGACTATGAAATCTGGCAAATGGCCAGATGGTTTTCTTTCCAAGGGAAATGAAAACCTAGTGTGTAAGCTGCTGCGAACCATATGTGGTTTAAAACAAGCTTCTCGTAGATGGAACATCCGTTTTGATGAGACAATCAAAGAGTTTGGTTTTCTCAAAAACGTAGATGAACCATATGTCTACAAAAGGGTTAGTGGGAGCGTGGTAACATTTCTTGTATTGTATTGAAAGAGAGTTGACACACATAACAACATAGCAGACCCACTCACAAAGCTACTTTCTGAAAGTCACTTTGATCATCATAAAGACAAGATGGGTATTAGATACCAGAGTGATTGGCTTTAGTACAAGTGGGATATTGAAAGGAATATGTCCTAAGTCCAATCATGTATGAGGATTTAGGAATAACTTTTATGTAATCTGTTTTGATTTCATTGATAAAAGACTTGTTTTGTTTTTATTACAGGCTCTATCTATTTAAGTGTTTAAATAAGATATACCATAGTTTAGAGTAAAGCTTTTTATGGATTATGATGAGATCATAATAGTGAGACCTAAAAGATGATAACTCTAAACTTAAATAGTTCCTGGTCATAGGATTACTAACTGGTAATTAATAATCCACAAAGATCGGTACATACTATGCTTGCTTTATTATGAAGGATGTCTGTTCTCATAGATATTTGTGTGGTGACACTATAGCTAGTATGTAGGTGCTTATTATAGAATAAGTTCACTGAACATGACTCGCACAGCTGAACAACTGATGGAGTTCACTCACGTGTCAGCAGTTGTTCATATAGTGATAGTTGTACAAGTATCCTTAGACTTGATGTCATCATAGTCATCTTGTGTACACTGAACTATGCTTTGGTTTAGTTCTTAGTCTCCAGGGACAATTATTAGGGCTCTACTGGGTATAGGAATTTGTACACGAAGATAGTGAATGATCAATAAAGGATCTACCCCTTCCAGTGAAGGAAGAGAATGTTCAAGGCTGATCCACTTATGCTAGTTCAGGAATCTCTAGCCAGAGTGAATGAAATTAGAAAGGAGTTTCTAATTTACATAGAACTGAGCATAGTAAATGGGAAAGCAAATGATTAAATTAGATAGGCTTGACACAAGATCCATGCCTTGTATTTAATCAGGACATTGGAGGGTAGAAGGAGTTAATTGTACGGTAACTATTCACTGAATAGGTTCTTGGTATTCTAAGCAGTGAATTCGTATTATCCGGATAATCGCGATATGCTCAGAAGTATCCCTCACGATGTAGAATAAATATGATTAATTAATTAATCATATTTAATAAATTAGAGAATTTATATAAATAATGATAAAATAGTTTTATGATTATTTATTTCTACTACCGGCTTAATATTGAACCTACAGGATCACACCATAAAAGAGAATGATTTAATGGTGGATGAATTAATTAATAATGGCTAATAATTATTTATTTATGAAATAAATAATTAATTGGCAAATTTAATAATTGATTAAATGAGATTTAATTGATTATAAATTAATTAAGAAAAGTTCTTAATATTATTAATTAAGAATTTAATTTTTGGAAATTAAATCAAGAGAGAGAATTATTTCTAAAGTGTTTAGAAAAAGGATTAATAATTAAAAGATGTTTTAATTATTAATGTGAATAATAAAGGGTTAATAATAATAATATTTTATGGGAAAATTTCAGCTGAAAATTTTGCCTATAAATATACTATTATAAACCCTTTTTTTATTCTAACCCAAATTTTTTAGAAAAACCTAATTCTCTCCACCTCCTCCTCCTCCTTAGCATCGTTTTCTTGGTGGATACTGGTGGAGTGCTTCACGTTTGAGGAGCAGCTGCTAAGGATCTTCGATCATTGCTTTTGGATCGCTATTAAAGGTTAGTAATCGATTCATATGTTTTAATCACGATTTATATGCTTTTATTTGGATTTTATATGTGTAAAAGTGTTTTACCATGCTTCCGCTGCGATTAAAATCCAACAATAACTTGGTTTTATCCTTCATAATGCATCAATCTAATAGGCTAAGATTAAGCCGAACGCTTTTTATTATAGCTTGGTATTCTTGATACTTTACATGAAATGGGTTCAACCCTGATAAAATCTAAAACATATCTTCTATATAAAAAATCCTAAGCAAGCAAAGCTTCAAGGTGCTTTTAAACCTACTTGTCACTCTGACAAGTGAGAATCGTACTTTAACTGTTCTACACATAGTAAACCTTCAGGTTTTGGGCATGCCAAGTTCTCGGGACTTCAAAACCATCCATAGTCTCCAGCTTGTAGGTTCCTCTACCCTGAACACTCTTGACTTTGTATGGCCCTTCCCAATTTGGGGCAAGTTTCCCTTTCTTCCCTACGCCAGAAGCTTCCACTTTCCTCAAGACTAACTCACCTTGTTTGAAGAACCTTTCTTTAACCCTTAGGTTGTAGTAGAATGAAGCTTTTTTCTGATATTGCACTATCTTTATATGTGCCTCATCTCGTACTTCATCAATTAGATCCAGGGCTAACCTTTGCCCTTCATCATTTTCCTCATCATTGAAAGCTTGAATCCTGGGGGAGGAATGTGATATTTCTACAGGAACAACTGCTTCTGCACCATATGCTAACATGAAGGGAGTTGCTCCAGTCGTGACTCTACAGGTAGTCCTATAGGCCCATAGTATTGGGAGTATTTCATCAACCCAGTTATTCCTTGACTTCTCGATCCTCTTCTTTAGTCCATCCAGGATTATTCGATTCGCCACTTCCGCTTGCCCATTGGCTTGCGGGTGAGCGACATAGGTGAATTGTAACTCAATTTCATGCTCCTCATAATACTTCTTGAATTCTTCATTGTTGAATTGTGTTCCATTGTCAGTGACTAGGATGCGGGGAATTCCATACCGGCACATAATATTTTCCCATAGGAATTGTGCAATTTGTTTAGTTGTGATTTTGGCCAAATGCTTGGCTTCAATCCACTTAGTAAAATAATCAATGGATACAATCAGGAACTTCCTCTGTGTCGTGGCCATGGGGAAAGGTCCCAGTATATCCATTCCCCACATAGCAAAGGGGATGGGCGAGTTGATGGAGGTCAGCATCTCGGGGGGTTGTCTAACGACCGGTGCATGCTTCCGACAGCGGTCACACTTCTTCACATATTCTTTGGCATCAGCCATCATTTCTGGCCAATAGAAGCCTAAACGGGTTATTTTATGAGATAAGGCCCTGCCCCCCAAGTGTTACCCACAAATACCTTCATGTACTTCTTCAAGAGCCAAGCGTGCCTCATCGGGCCTGAGACACCTTAAGTAAGGAACCATGAAAGATCTTTTATACAGAATCCCATCTATCAAAGAGTACCTTAGTGCTCGAACACCTAACTTCCGTGCTTCAGTAGGATCGTTTGGCAACCAACCAGTTTGAATGTGAGCCTTAATGGGATCTATCCATGACGTCCCCAGGCCTATAGGAGTACAAGCTTAACATCGATGCTTCGTGTCTTTAAAATGTGGAAGTATACACTTCCTGAACTTTCTTCTATCTCAGATGAAGCAAACTTTGATAATGCATCTGCCTTAGCATTTTCCTCCCTTGGAATGTGCTCAACATGGCATTCATCGAATTGGGTCATCACAGCCCTTACCAGGCGGACATACTTAGCCATCGTATCATCCCTTGCCTCAAACTCTCCCTTTACCTGGGATATGATCAGCTTCGAGTCTCCACTGACTTTTAAGTTCTTGACTCTAAGTGTTCCTGCTAGGCCGAGGCCAGCTATCAGAGCTTCATATTCTGCCTCATTATTTATGGTTGGGAAGTCTAACTTCATGGCATACTCAATTAAGAACCCATCAGGGCTTTGTAAAATCAAACCTGCTCCACTTGAATTTATTTTTGATGCTCCATCAAAGTAGAGAACCCAATATTCTTTCTCCTTATCATCCTTTTCTTTGCCCCCTTATCAACTTCCTTGTCTTGAGGTATGGTATCTTCCTGCCCCCAACTTCTTGGTTGGGTATGGTACATTCCACCACGAAGTCATCTAACACCTGGGCTTTTATTGTCGTTCGTGGCTTATACTTGATGTCGAATTCTCCCAGCTCTATTGCCCACTTGATCAACCTCCCACTAGCCTTGGGACTATGAATGATATTTCTCAGGGGCTGATTTGTTAGCACCTCAATTTGATGAGCCTGAAAGTAAGGACGTAACTTTCTTGAAGCCATTACCAAGGCTAGAGCATATTTCTCAATAGTTGAATAATTCAACTCAGTGCCATGCAGAATTTTGCTGACATAGTATACGGGTTTCTGGATTTTTAGTTCCTCCTTAACCAATACAGCGCTCAAGGCACTTTCTGAAACGGCTAAGTACAAGTATAAAACCTCATTCAAAACTGGCTTGGCCAACAACGGGGCCTGGGCCATATATTTCTTTAATTCCTCAAATGCCTTCTGGTTTTCCTCACTCCATACAAAGTCCTTAATGTTCTTTAGTGACTTGAAGAACGACAAGCACTTGTCTCCTGACTTGGAGATGAATCGTCCCAGTGCAGCAACCCTTCCCGTGAGCTTCTGAACATCCTTGACATTTTTTGGTGGCTCCATGTCCAGGATTGCCTTTATCTTATCGGGGTTGGCCTCGATCCCTCTTTTGGAGACCATCAACCCCAAAAATTTTCCAGATCCTACTCCGAAAGCACACTTCGTAGGATTTAACATCATTTTATGGTACCTCAGGACCTCGAAAGCTTCCCTCAAATGGGTTATATGATCAATCTTTACCAGGCTCTTGACTAACATGTCATCAACATAGACTTCCATAGTCTTGCCAATAAGATTCTTAAAGATTTTATTTACCAACCTTTGATAGGTGGCTCCTGCATTCTTAAGACCAAATGCTATAACAAGATAACAATAAACACCAAAGTCAGTGATGAATGATACCTTTGGAATGTCATCCTTGTGCATCTTAATCTGATTGTATCCACTAAATCCATCCATAAAGCTTAGCATCTCATGCCCAGCAGTGACATATATCAAAGTATCAATCCTTGGTAACGGAAAACAGTCCTTAGGGCATGCATCATTCAGATCAGTGAAGTCTATACACATCCTCCATTTTCCATTGGCCTTCTTCACCATTACAGGGTTTGCTAACCATTCAGGAAACTGTATCTCCTTAATGAAACCAGCTTCTAAGAGCTTCTCAACCTCCTGATTTATAGCTTCTTATCTTTTCGGGGCAAAGTTTCTTTTCTTTTGCTTCACCTTCTTCCGATTTGGGTCCACATTCAACTTTTGGGTAATCAGTTCTGGGTCTATGCCTGGCATATCAGCTGCTGACCATGCAAACATATCACTATTTTCTTGCAAAAATCTCACCAACTTCCCTCTAAGGGGCTCCTCGAGTGTGGCTCCAATGAAAGTCACCCTCTCAGGATTCTCGGGGGATAAAGAAATCGAGGCCTGGTCTTCTGCTGGCTTTCCTCTTTTCTCATCATTCTCTCGAATATCCATATCTTCAATAGGAAGAACCTGCCCCCAACTCTATCTGCCCTTAAAGAGGCTACATAACAGCTTCTAGCCATTTTTTGATCTCCTCTCTCTTCTCCAATCCCATTCCGGGTGGGAAACTTCATAACGGAATGGTAGGAAGAAGGGACTGCCTTGAAGGCATGTATCCCTATTCTCCCCATGATAGCATTATAAGTTGAACTAGCCTTTACCACAACAAAGTCCAACATCTGCGTTGCTTTCCTTGGTTCCTGACCTATAGTGGTTGACAACTTGATTATCCCTTCCACGGGACACTCTACTCCCGCAAATCCATATATCGTCATGTCGGTTGGGGTAAATTGGGAGTCGGTATATCCCATCCTTAGAAAGGCGTCATGGAGCAAGATATCCACTGAAGCACCATTATCCATAAGGACCCTCTTGACCGGGCTATTTCCTATTATCGGTGTTATGACCAGCGGGTCGTCATGAGGGAATTTCACACCCTATAGGTCAGAATCATCAAAAGCCAATGTTACTTCTGTCCTGGCCCTCTTCGGGGCCTCTCCAACAATATGCATAACCTCTCTAGTATATGCTTTTCTGGAGTTCCTGGATAATCCAGCAGCAGTTGGTCCTCCAAAGATTGTGTTTATCACAGGCCCTCGAGGTCACGGCCCTCAAAAAATTGCGTTTATAACCGGTCCTCTAGGCTGGGGATTCCGCCCCTTATCGTCTTGGTCCCTCCTACGATCTTCAAAGTTCTTCCTTCCATTATTATTCTTATCCCCTCCTTCTCTAGTGTATTTGTTCAATCTTCCTTTTTGAATAAGGAACTCAATTTCATCTTTCAGCTGTCTACACTCATCGGTGTCATGACCAACATCTTTGTGAAATCTGCAATACTTGCTCTTATCTAGCTTGGCAGGATCAGCTTTCAAGGGCTTAGGCCAACGAATATCTCGATCTTTCTCGATCTCCATCAAGATCTGGCTTCTAGAAGCATTCAGCTTAACGTATTCAGTGAACTTTTGTCCAGGTCCTCCCTTCTTGGGGGCTGAATCAGGGTTTTGCTCGGTTCTAGGATACTTGTCCTTAGCGATATACTCCAGATCAGTCTTCCACTTCTTGCCTCCAGTGGGCTCATTACTCACTACGGTCTTCCTCATGCTCTTTTCTACCTTGATGTACTTCCCTGCCCTATCCTGGAGCTGCAACATGTTTTCAGGGGGCGTTTGGCTAAGGATATCTTGAAAAACTCATCCCTAGTTTCTTATTGCAGTGCTATCATGGCTACCTTATCATCAAGGTCTGGGACTTTTAAAGCCTCCTTTGTGAAACGATTCAGGTAGTCTCTCAAGGATTCCTTTGTTCCCTGCACAATGCTCATAAGAGATGCTGAACTTTTCTCATGTACTCTCCCGCTGATGAATTGCTTAATAAAAGCCTGACTTAATTCTCTGAACGACCCAATAGAGTTCGGGGGCAAACGACTATACCACCTTTGAGCCATACCCGACAGGGTTTGAGGAAAGGCCCGACACTTAATAATATCATTCACGGGCTGCAACATCAGTGCATTAGAGAATGTCCTAACATGATTAGCGGGATCTCCCGTGCCATCATAAGCTTTGATAGTTGGCATCTTGAACTTCCTTGAGATATGGGAATTCATTATTTCTTCAGTGAAGGGCGGAGTAGGATCATCAGGATCTCCAAGGGGAAGAAGATTGCTTGGATCAGCCCTTGGGACAACAACCCTTCTCTGTACTGGACCATCCAGGTCTATGACAGGAGGAGGATTTCTCCCCCTAGGAGGTACTGGGGGTCTGGCGGACTGGTGCGCCTCCAAGTTGCGCCTCATCCTTTGAATCTCAGCCTCGTGAGCCCTGACTTCTTGGGGATTCGTCCCTTGGGTGCTCTTAGGACGTTGGCTACCATCAGCCATCGGCTTCTTGCCAGCACGTCTCCTTCTTGGGGCTACTTCATCATCCGAAGATTCAGAGTCTCTCTCAATGTAAGGATTAGAAAATTCCTGATCCTCAGGGATAGGAGCCAAACCTCGTATGTAGGGGGAGATCGCCCCCGTGCTTCACTCCGTCCAGCACGTCCACTTCCTCCAACCTCGGGGTAAAGGGGTATCCCATAAGGGGGGTTAGTAGTCACAATAGTTGAATACTCGTACCCAATGGGTCGAGAATTCACAGGTGCATGTAGTTGTTGAACTTGGGGATTCGTACCTTGAGTAGCCGAGGGAATCGTCCCTTGTCGCTGAGGTTCAGTTGCCCCTATCCGGGCTTCTCCTTGTGTGGCTGCATAAGTCGAATGAGGAGGTACCTCCACAGTGGACGAAATCACTTGGGTTGTCCCTGTAATAACCCCAATTTTTGGAAATTTTTTGAAACCCTTATGAATAGTGTTTTTGCTGAATGAGAAAACTGTTCATGCCACGCTATGTAGGGGTTCTGTTATTGATCTTATGGGATATTATTAGTACTCTATGTGGTATATAAGTGTATGTAAAGATCGTCAGAATCCAATTCTGAACACTTTGATTTTTCCCGGAAATCCACTAGATACGGAGAGAATTGAGTATAAGGTAACAGGATAAAAAGGATTTAAATTAAAGGATTATAAGAGAGGATCATAAAAGGAATACAATATAGTGAGAAAGGTTAAGGGAACCTAAGTAATAAGATCCCGGGTATGATCCCTCAAACGATAAACGAGAACGAAAGATAAGCGAACCGTAAAACAAATAAGTGACCAAGAGACAAGCTTGTACAAGAAGCCAGGGATTGTGACATCATCAAACCACAAGGTGTGGACAAGTGGGAGCATTATGACATGTGCAAGGTGACATAGGCATGACAAGAAAGGAAGGAGATGTGGTGACTTTTTAACCACACAAAATCAAGGGCAACTAGGTAATTTACTAAATCAAACACAAAAACCAAGCCAACCAAGCCAAGCAAAATCATTTTCATCAAAAATCAAAAAGAAACCAAGGCATGGTTCATCATGCTCTCGGCTTTTACTATTGCAAATGGGCAAAAATTTCAAAAATTCAAGATCCAAGCTTCCTAAATTGGTGAGTAAATTCCCTAATCATCTTCATGCTTAGTTAGGGCTATATCATGAGTTTAAGCCATTAATTCCTTCTCAATCTTCTTCATTTAATCAAAGAAGAAGACTATGAATAGTGTTTTCAAGTTTTTAACTTGAAGTTTTTCTTGTTTTTCTTGAAGATCCAAGCTTTCCTAAGACTTCTCAAAGCTTCTTAAGGCTTCCTAGCTCCTCCCACCACTTCAAGGAAGGTATACCATCTCCAAACCCTAGATCCCTATGTATTATAAGATGATTTTAATTAGTAGGATGATATTGTAGCTTGTTGTTGTGATTTAGAGTTTGGGATTTGGAACGGTAGTGAAATGGAATGGTAAATGTTGTGGTTTTGATTAAAAGAACTTAAGTATGATTAAAGTTAAGCTTAGGCATAAGTATGAATGATTAAATTGAATTGGTTGGGGTTGTTATGATGTGATAAGGATGGATGTTGGTTGTATGTTGGATTTGAGGTTGGTTTGTGGTTGGTTTTGAATGGCTTAAAATTGGGAAATCGCGTAAACATAGCCGTCGTAACGTCCGATTTTCTTTGGACTGTTTTTGTGCATAGCATTAGGACCCGAGAACCCCCTGCTAGATTATGACCACTGCCATGTTTAGATAGCTCATGTTACGAGCTTCGTTTTGATATGTAGTTCGTTCGATTCCGATGCACGGTTTAGGAGAAACGACCGTTTCAAGTAACGGCGTTTCGCGAACGAAACTTTTTCCCTCGCCTTACTTCGAAACATAGGTTAAAGACCAAAAAGGGTTAATTAATGTATGAAACATTTATGGTAAGTGTGTTAGGCAGTTGGTAAGACACTCGCGAAGGAATCGCTTTAAAACTCGTAAAGGTTAAATTATTAAAAATGGTGGAGCCGAGGATACCCGAGTGACTTAAGCAAATCAGTGAGCGCAAAACAAGCGTTAGAGTCTAAGTTAGTTAAAGTATAGATTTACAAGTGATTTTGGTTTAATTCCAACTTACTTGTTGTTTATAGGTTACCAGACTCGTCCCGAGCCTTTTATCACCCCAAGTCGCTCAGGCAAGTATTCTATCCGTTATACTGTTGTTGTGATGTATACATTTGTATATGCATGATCTTGCGATAAATGCATATTGGTTAATTAGCAAATGTTGCGATATATTGAAGCATGCTGATATGGTATATATATATATATGCATGCCTGTCTCATATTCTTGAGTTATATATCTGTTGGTTCAGTTGATAATACCTATGCTAGAGGATAGCGGTAACTTGCATATACCCTTAGTATAGGGACCCAAAGGTGAAAATATTTTCTAAAACCGGGAGTCGAGGATCCCGAGTAGATTTTGTATATATGGATATGGATATATATATATATATATATATATATTTATATATATATATATGGTTATAGTTTTCCAAACTATTAATCGAATAAGGTTTATTCGATAACTTTAACTTTATTTTATTATTGAATATTATTTCGAATATAATTCGAAGGCGTATGACTCCTTTTATTTATTTATTTGAATATTATTTGAATATTCATTCGAGGACTTATGACTCCTTTTATTTTATTAATGAATATTATTTTGAATATTCATTCGAGGGCTTATGACCCTTTTATTTATTTATCTGAATATTATTTGAATATTCATTCGAGGGCTTATGACTCAGTTTATATTATTTATTGAATATTTTTGAATATTCATTTGAGGATCTATGACTCCGATTATTTGCTGAGATATATTCTTTATTTTATTAAAGAATAAGGTGTAAATAATCAAACTTATTTTTGATTATTCAAATAAAGATAGTACTTTTATATAAGTATATCTTTGGTTATTTAATATCCATTTCAAGTATAAGTTTTAATACTTCTACTTCGATTATTTTTATAAGGATTATCTTTATGAGAATATTATTTAAATAATAATATTCAGGCATTTTTCTAAATATACTGGGGACTGATTTACTTCATTAAATCAGCTTTACTCCAAACACTCTTTAAAGTGTTTTCGAGTCTTCAAAATGATTTTTAAAAGTTAGAGCGGATCCCAAAACTCATTTTTATATTTAAGATCTTCCTTTTTAAGGGGATTTAAATACTCGCTCAAAACCTGGGGAATCCGGCTCTGTGGTGTATTTTATATTCGCAACAAGGTTGCTGTTTTGATAAATGAATTGATTACTTACCCAATATTCGGGAAGTAAAATTCTTGGAACAAGTTAATCCATTAACAGGCATCGCCTGGGAAATATCGGTGAGTTTTCCTTTCCAACTAGATACGACTTCTTGGTGAAGCCGTATCAACAAGTTTCTACTTGGGGAAAGGGGGAACGAGCTTTACGTTTCAGAGTCATGGATTTCATCTGAACTAGGAGTGGCATAAGTGGCCGAGTAGCGCCGGCCCAGCCTTATTATATTGGCCCAAATGGCCTGGAAGTTCCGCTAAGGCGGTCCATTCCTTAGGAGTTCAGTGTTCGGTTGACAAGTAAATCCGACAGGTTCTCCTCTACATGTAGAAAATGGTGGGGTTGTACTACTACGACTGATCATCGTAAGTGGTCTTCCTGGCGCGGCAAACTCCCGTAATGAGTTCATCATCCAATTGGATATTTCTGCAACACTACCCAGAGCATTTCGATAGAAAGGCTACGGTTGGGCGATTGTTGAGTGTTGGCAGGGTCAAGTTTTCAAAATGATGTTTGCATCAAATGAAGTATCTCGTAACTTCATTTTATTTTGATGATATTTTAAAGATTTAATCTATTCAAATCTTGTCTTGTAGTCTCATCTATGTGATGAACTGTTGAAAGCTCATTATACTAGCTTCATAAATGATATAAGTATAGTGAAGTATTTGGTAACTTCATCCCTTGTTTCTACTTATATCTAGTAAGTAATTATCTTACTCGTGATAAAAGATTCTAGTAAGTATCCATTTAGATACTTATATTATTGTTATCACTACATATTATCTTGCGAGCTGTAAGGCTCACTCTTGCTTTATTTCTTCATCACACAACAACAGTTAGAAAAGATGGCCAGACTCCAGCAGACCCAGCGCAAGCACGTGGGAAGCATCCCGCGTCTTCCCGATGATGTTGTGGCTGCTATAGCTGCAGAGGTAGATCTATTGGTAGATCAGGCATTCTATTTTTGAGAATCAAATTATGTATAATTATAACTTGTGGCAGATAATAGCAATTAACTGTAAATTTATCAAGTAATCATTTTGGGTTGTAATAACTTTTAAATTGTGGATTCAAAGACTTGTACTTATTTAAATTTCATCTCTGAGACTATAACGGGTTGTGGTGTGTGTTAGTGTGGGGTCACAGTATAAGGTTATTATTATTAATTAAGTGAAGTGATATTGTGGAAAGAAAGACCGTGACGACCCGGATCCCCGACCCCGGATCTGGGGGTGTTACAGAAATGGTATCAGAGCTAAGCGTTATAAACCTCAGAGATGATGGGACGTTAAGATAATAAGTTCACTAAGATAATAAGAACTCTTGCCAAGTTCATAGTCGGACTACCTAACGTAGTACTGACAGTTAAAACCCTTATGGGAACCCTTATAAATGTAGCGATAGAAGCGTAGTTCGTTATCGTATATGGTAGCGGGACTCCAAACCCTGAAGTTGAGGAACATCAACGCGATGATGTTTTATTACTAATTGGAGATCAGATTGTGGATCCAATAGAGCGTCCTAACGCAGGACCGGATGATGTTGATATTGAGGATGTAGCGGTTGAGGATGTTGTCCTAGAAGGGAAAGTTGCTGAGGAGGATCCCATGGAGGATCCTGACGAGATTGGATAAAGGACCACTGATGAATTGATGACCCTGGTTGGGTCGACTACCAGAGGTAGGATTGGCCGGTCACTACCAGAGGATCGTTCAAGTTTGTAAAGATAGTAGCCCCTTTAACGCGGCTTACTCGTAAGACTGAGAAGTTCGAATGGACAGAGAAATGCGAGAACAACTTTTAAGAACCGAAGCAAAGGTTGGTGACGTTCCCTATGTTGGCGTTGCCGGATGGAAAATGAGATTTTGTGATTTGTAAGTGACGCTTCGCATAAGGAATTAGGGTGATTCTTATATAGCACAGCAAGATAATTGCGTCTACGTCAAGACAATTAAGGGAATTTAAAATTCGATATCCCCACCCATGAGCTTGGGCTCGTGGCAATAGTTTTGCCCTAAAGATTTGAGGCACTACTTGTATGGAGAGAAGTGTGAGATTCACAAACCATAGGAGCTCTAGTACATTCTTACGTAGAAAGAGCTCAACATACGCCAGAGGAGGCGGTTAGAGCTAATCAAGAATTATGATTGGGAGATTCTTTATCATTCGGGGAAAGCCAATATGGTGGCTGATGCCCTTAGTAAAAAGGAGAGACTCAAGATGATAATGTCTTTTGGAGAGTTTATAAGAGATTTTGAGAAAATGGAAATAGTAGTGAAGGTAACCGGAGCCGGTACCGAAAAGCTGTTTGAGATAGCAATACAGCCCGAAGTATTGGAAAAGAACATATTGTGCCAATAAAAGTGATGAATGAAGGCAGAGAGCCAACAAATAGGTATGAGATTAATACCGAGAGTGATGATAAGGGAATAATGAGGTATTCCTATAGAATTTGGGTTCCAAAGGTTTAAGAGCTTAAAGATGAAATCTTAGATGAAAGCTAGTTTGAGGAATAAGAGTTAGAGCAAACCCTGAACGTGATAGTCAGGGAGGTTGCCACCAAGACAAAAGGAACCCATAACATGATGAAGTGGAAAATGAGGATTTAAATTATGTAAGATGACCCCAATTATGGGGAGTAGGAAGAAATATTTAGACTGAGGAAAAAAAAGTCGAGTAAGGACAGGAGACCCGAGATGGTACCCCTATACGGCAATTCATGGACCTGTCTAATTAGAACTTAGACTATTATCCCCAACCACCACCCTGAGGAGACAGTGCGGTGGGAAATTCTTTCATGACCTTTAAGTCGCTAAGCTCTCAGAGTTCCAAGGAACAAGCTGACCCAGTCGAGGCAAGAGCCTGGCTAAAGGAAATAGATGAATCATTTGAGACTCTAAATGATTGACAAACCACAAAAGACTGTTTTGTCACTTACCCTCCTAAGAGAGAGACCACCCGCTGGTGAAAGACCAAGAAAGGCACGGAGCAAGAGATTATAATAAACTGATTTAAGTCCAGTCAATTGTTTTCGGGAAAGTAATTCCCAAAGATAAGGAGATAGTGTAAAAGCTTTAGAGCCAGAACAAAGGCAGACAAGTATGATAAATTATGAATCTAAGTTGTAAAAGTTGTCAAGATTCGTTCTGAGGACACGAATCCAGAATGACGGGATGTTTGAAATCAATGCTTATATTGTGATTGGTTTGTGAAATAATGATAAGAGAAAGGAAAATAAAAAGAAACTGAAGTGGAAAGGAATATAAAGGCAATAGAGTTTGAGGAATGATAAGGGAGTTGGGTATGAGGAAACCCTAAAGACTCATAGCAATAGAAGGTAAAGTGTAAGACCAGTGGCATGATACCCAGAAAGGGAGACGCCAGATATGAAAGATATCCCAACATTGAGATGACTGTTGAGATAAACAACAAAAGTAAATAAGGAATTATTAAGAAGAAGTTCACGTTGAACATGACCAATATCTTCCAGAACATCCATGTTATCATTACCAAATCAGGAAAGAAAAGCAGATGACCATTGTTATCTTTTGGAGGCCATATGGATTGACCTCAATTTGAATAAGGATGCTATTATGAAGTTAGGTATAGACTATCGAGGTGGGAATGATGAATAAGATAATCTATCAAGGATATATGACTTGATTTATCCATGGAAGGATGCAGGTACCTTTTAAAGGTGGAATTAAGGATAGAACATTGGTAACTTAAAATGAATCCTAGGGGAATGCATACAGGTTGGCATTTCACCCTTAATAGGGATAGTATGAGTTTTGACAGTATGAATTGGAAAATATTAAGGTAATGATGACCTTTAAGTATCAGTGGAGAAAATTTTTCAGAAACATATAGATAATGGTTCTAGTATTAGTAAAGGGTATGTTGATATGCCCTGTATCTAGGGAATACAGGAGGAACGAATCAAGGATAACCTTAGAGGTTTTACAAGGAGAAAGGTAATATTCAAAATTCTCAAGAATAGAAATGTTGATAAAGGAAATATGACGTAATTATAATGTTGCCAAGTGGGGCACGTGTTAAACCACGAGAAAGTATGGATCGAACCAGTAAAGGTCGAAATTGTTCAGGGCAATTAGGACCTAAGATAAAAGATGTTCTAAGTATGATTGAGAGTAAGTCATGACAAGTGATTAGCCTCTAAAGACTGAGGCAATAACTTATGGAAAAATGGTGATATTTTTTTCCCATCTGATTTTAAGGAAAACATCTTCACTCAAGCAGTGATCGGAAATAAGGTAGAAAATTTATTTGGAGGTGATTAAAATGACATCGACTGTAAGGAAATTTTACTATCAGGAAAGGCCAAAGAGGTGGCCGACACTTTAAAGGTAAGAGGATAATTATAGGCGCTTGTGCAAAAGGAATGCAGTGATGATGGTTACAGCTATGAAGGTTGTATTATGGTTTGGAAGATTGACATTCCTTCTGATGACTGTGCAATACCCAACCGTAATAGTAGTTGGTAAAGGTTTAATTCGTGTAATTGCCATGAGCGGGCTATCTATCTTAGAAGGTCCTATCTTGAGAATAATCCAGGACCATGTTTCAAAAAGGACTAGATGAACCCTTGAGTTAATTCTTCTATTTAGGGCGTATGATTAAGAATGGTATTAACCTGCTATCGTTGCTTTGATTGAAACTCTTCTGCACTTTTATCTGCTTCATGTCATGAAGGTACGTCAGAGTTTGGAGTGTTCTTCATGAATTGTGATTGATGGTTATTATGTTACCTCCTTAGAAGAATTCGATACGATATGTATGGACTCCGTATAGTTAGCTATTAAGACTTCAAGGAAAATGAATGACTACAGTAGGTCAGTGGTGGACCATAGTAAGGCAGCAATGATTCTGCGAGTAATGAGCTGATTACAACCGTGAGAGTTGTATTGGAATGGTTGTTGAGATTGAGTATCACTAATCGGGTCGTGGTAGTGTATAAGTTATCATTGATAGACTAATTAAGTAGAGTGTCTACCTATTGAATATTTATTCTTTCTTATCAATAGAGAGTCGTATTATTATACGAGGAAGGTTGCGGTGCAAGCATAGAATTCAAGTAACGATGATGTCTAGAATGAGATCCTAGATTCGATTTTCGATGTCGAGGGAGTTTCAAAGGTAATTGTGTATAAGCTCGAGGAAGGGCATGGGTCCATAGAATGATGGACGGGATAGCGAAAATATTTAGGCACGTGAAATGCGATGCTATAATACTTGATGTTGATATAAATACATATATGTTTTGTTCTTCTATGACAAACCTCTATAGTTCAGAGGTAGATCCCAAGCCAGATATTTTATGGCAATAAAATTTTTTTTATGAATATACAATTCTCTTCAATTCGTTCTTTTCTCTTCTTTTCATTTCATGTAAGCTGAGAAGAACAACCCTTCCAGAAGGGGAGGTATTGCCGAATGACTATCTATCTGTGTGATAGAAGCCGAGTAGGATACCAGCTATTGTTTAATTGCTTGTCAAGTACTAAAGGCTGGCCACCTTCTGTACTAACTATGCGATATAACAAGTGTTCATGATCATAGTGATCTCTCAACAAATTCCTTTACTTCTATTTGATTGATCAAATTTTGGAAAATAGAAACAACTGAAAAAGGAGTAATAAAATTGTGATAGTATTCGGGATGGGAACACATTCGTGATACTAAGGTTGACGTGGTTATTAAAAGGTTAAAGAACGCTAACGAGCAAAAGTATAACCAGTATAATATTAGAAACGGAAGGTGATAGCGATTACGAACTGGAAAAGAATGGGTATTGAGAAGCAAAAGCTATAATGATTAGAAGCTATGATGAGAGTCTGTGTAATAGACTTGAAAGAATTTGGAATGATCACTTAACGCGGATTAAGCTATCTTACGACAATAGATCATATGTCATTATCGAGATGTTGCCTTATGAGATCCTTGAGGGAAGACAATGCCAATCTCCCTTATGTTAGGATGAAGTTGTAGAGCGCAAGATGCTCAGACCAGTAGTGGTCCAAAGGACCAAGGATATAATAGATCTAATCAGAGGATGGCTGGTAGTAGCCCAAGATGGACATGATAAGTATGTTTATTTGACACGAAAGGATAAAGAGTACGAAATAGGGGACCTAGTAATGTTATAGGTATCCCTTGGAAAGGATTGATGAGATTCGGAAAGAAAGGAAATCTAAGTCTACAATTTGTTGGACCTTTGGATATATTAAGACGTTTGGGAAGTTAGCATATGAGCTAGCCCTAACCCCTTACATGTAGCAGGTCGTAACGTGTTCCACGTATTAATGTTAAGGAAGTGTAATTCAGATGCCAGACAAATAGGGGCATATGAGCGCATAGACATGCAACCAGACGTAACCTATATGGAGCAACCAGGAAGGGTTATAGAGTGAAAAGGAACGAGTGCTTAGGAGAAGGGTTATCAAACTAGTAAGAGTTTGATGGTAAAACCACAATGTGGGAAAATTGACTTGAGAGTTAGAAAGTGCAATACTAAGAAAGTATCCCTATTTATTTCTATCTAATTCCGGGACGGAATCCTTTTAAGGAGGGGAGACTGTAATAACCCCAATTTTTGGAAATTTTTTGAAACCCTTATGAATAGTGTTTTTGCTGAATGAGAAAACTGTTCATGCCACGCTATGTAGGGGTTCTGTTATTGATCTTATGGGATATTATTAGTACTCTATGTGGTATATAAGTGTATGTAAAGATCGTCAGAATCCAATTCTGAACACTTTGATTTTTCCCGGAAATCCACTAGATACGGAGAGAATTGAGTATAAGGTAACATGATAAAAAGGATTTAAATTAAAGGATTATAAGAGAGGATCATAAAAGGAATACAATATATTGAGAAAGGTTAAGGGAACCTAAGTAATAAGATCCCGGGTATGATCCCTCAAACGATAAACGAGAACGAAAGATAAGCGAACCGTAAAACAAATAAGTGACCAAGAGACAAGCTTGTACAAGAAGCCAGGGATTGTGACATCATCAAACCACAAGGTGTGGACAAGTGGGAGCATTATGACATGTGCAAGGTGACATAGGCATGACAAGAAAGGAAGGAGATGTGGTGACTTTTTAACCACACAAAATCAAGGGCAACTAGGTAATTTACTAAATCAAACACAAAAACCAAGCCAACCAAGCCAAGCAAAATCATTTTCATCAAAAATCAAAAAGAAACCAAGGCATGGTTCATCATGCTCTCGGCTTTTACTATTGCAAATGGGCAAAAATTTCAAAAATTCAAGATCCAAGCTTCCTAAATTGGTGAGTAAATTCCCTAATCATCTTCATGCTTAGTTAGGGCTATATCATGAGTTTAAGCCATTAATTCCTTCTCAATCTTCTTCATTTAATCAAAGAAGAAGACTATGAATAGTGTTTTCAAGTTTTTAACTTGAAGTTTTTCTTGTTTTTCTTGAAGATCCAAGCTTTCCTAGGACTTCTCAAAGCTTCTTAAGGCTTCCTAGCTCCTCCCACCACTTCAAGGAAGGTATACCATCTCCAAACCCTAGATCCCTATGTATTATAAGATGATTTTAATTAGTAGGATGATATTGTAGCTTGTTGTTGTGATTTAGAGTTTGGGATTTGGAACGGTAGTGAAATGGAATGGTAAATGTTGTGGTTTTGATTAAAAGAACTTAAGTATGATTAAAGTTAAGCTTAGGCATAAGTATGAATGATTAAATTGAATTGGTTGGGGTTGTTATGATGTGATAAGGATGGATGTTGGTTGTATGTTGGATTTGAGGTTGGTTTGTGGTTGGTTTTGAATGGCTTAAAATTAGGAAATCGCGTAAACATAGCCGTCGTAACGTCCGATTTTCTTTGGACTGTTTTTGTGCATAGCATTAGGACCCGAGAACCCCCTGCTAGATTATGACCACTGCCATGTTTAGATAGCTCATGTTACGAGCTTCGTTTTGATATGTAGTTCGTTCGATTCCGATGCACAGTTTAGGAGAAACGACCGTTTCAAGTAACGGCGTTTCGCGAACGAAACTTTTTCCCTCGCCTTACTTCGAAACATAGGTTAAAGACCAAAAAGGGTTAATTAATGTATGAAACATTTATGGTAAGTGTGTTAGGCAGTTGGTAAGACACTCGCGAAGGAATCGCTTTAAAACTCGTAAAAGTTAAATTATTAAAAATGGTGGAGCCGAGGATACCCGAGTGACTTAAGCAAATCAGTGAGCGCAAAACAAGCGTTAGAGTCTAAGTTAGTTAAAGTATAGATTTACAAGTGATTTTGGTTTAATTCCAACTTACTTGTTGTTTATAGGTTACCAGACTCGTCCCGAGCCTTTTATCACCCCAAGTCGCTCAGGCAAGTATTCTATCCGTTATACTGTTGTTGTGATGTATACATTTGTATATGCATGATCTTGCGATAAATGCATATTGGTTAATTAGCAAATGTTGCGATATATTGAAGCATGCTGATATGGTATATATATATATGCATGCCTGTCTCATATTCTTGAGTTATATATCTGTTGGTTCAGTTGATAATACCTATGCTAGAGGATAGCGGTAACTTGCATATACCCTTAGTATAGGGACCCAAAGGTGAAAATATTTTCTAAAACCGGGAGTCGAGGATCCCGAGTAGATTTTGTATATATGGATATGGATATATATATATATATTTATATATATATATATGGTTATAGTTTTCCAAACTATTAATCGAATAAGGTTTATTCGATAACTTTAACTTTATTTTATTATTGAATATTATTTCGAATATAATTCGAAGGCGTATGACTCCTTTTATTTATTTATTTGAATATTATTTGAATATTCATTCGAGGACTTATGACTCCTTTTATTTTATTAATGAATATTATTTTGAATATTCATTCGAGGGCTTATGACCCTTTTATTTATTTATCTGAATATTATTTGAATATTCATTCGAGGGCTTATGACTCAGTTTATATTATTTATTGAATATTTTTGAATATTCATTTGAGGATCTATGACTCCGATTATTTGCTGAGATATATTCTTTATTTTATTAAAGAATAAGGTGTAAATAATCAAACTTATTTTTGATTATTCAAATAAAGATAGTACTTTTATATAAGTATATCTTTGGTTATTTAATATCCATTTCAAGTATAAGTTTTAATACTTCTACTTCGATTATTTTTATAAGGATTATCTTTATGAGAATATTATTTAAATAATAATATTCAGGCATTTTTCTAAATATACTGGGGACTGATTTACTTCATTAAATCAGCTTTACTCCAAACACTCTTTAAAGTGTTTTCGAGTCTTCAAAATGATTTTTAAAAGTTAGAGCGGATCCCAAAACTCATTTTTATATTTAAGATCTTCCTTTTTAAGGGGATTTAAATACTCGCTCAAAACCTGGGGAATCCGGCTCTGTGGTGTATTTTATATTCGCAACAAGGTTGCTGTTTTGATAAATGAATTGATTACTTACCCAATATTCGGGAAGTAAAATTCTTGGAACAAGTTAATCCATTAACAGGCATCGCCTGGGAAATATCGGTGAGTTTTCCTTTCCAACTAGATACGACTTCTTGGTGAAGCCGTATCAACAAGTTTCTACTTGGGGAAAGGGGGAACGAGCTTTACGTTTCAGAGTCATGGATTTCATCTGAACTAGGAGTGGCATAAGTGGCCGAGTAGCGCCGGCCCAGCCTTATTATATTGGCCCAAATGGCCTGGAAGTTCCGCTAAGGTGGTCCATTCCTTAGGAGTTCAGTGTTCGGTTGACAAGTAAATCCGACAGGTTCTCCTCTACATGTAGAAAATGGTGGGGTTGTACTACTACGACTGATCATCGTAAGTGGTCTTCCTGGCGCGGCAAACTCCCGTAATGAGTTCATCATCCAATTGGATATTTCTGCAACACTACCCAGAGCATTTCGATAGAAAGGCTACGGTTGGGCGATTGTTGAGTGTTGGCAGGGTCAAGTTTTCAAAATGATGTTTGCATCAAATGAAGTATCTCGTAACTTCATTTTATTTTGATGATATTTTAAAGATTTAATCTATTCAAATCTTGTCTTGTAGTCTCATCTATGTGATGAACTGTTGAAAGCTCATTATACTAGCTTCATAAATGATATAAGTATAGTGAAGTATTTGGTAACTTCATCCCTTGTTTCTACTTATATCTAGTAAGTAATTATCTTACTCGTGATAAAAGATTCTAGTAAGTATCCATTTAGATACTTATATTATTGTTATCACTACATATTATCTTGCGAGCTGTAAGGCTCACTCTTGCTTTATTTCTTCATCACACAACAACAGTTAGGAAAGATGGCCAGACTCCAGCAGACCCAGCGCAAGCGCGTGGGAAGCATCCCGCGTCTTCACGATGATGTTGTGGCTGCTATAGCTGCAGAGGTAGATCTATTGGTAGATCAGGCATTCTATTTTTGAGAATCAAATTATGTATAATTATAACTTGTGGCAGATAATAGCAATTAACTGTAAATTTATCAAGTAATCATTTTGGGTTGTAATAACTTTTAAATTGTGGATTCAAAGACTTGTACTTATTTAAATTTCATCTCTGAGACTATAACGGGTTGTGGTGTGTGTTAGTGTGGGGTCACAGTATAAGGTTATTATTATTAATTAAGTGAAGTGATATTGTGGAAAGAAAGACCGTGACGACCCGGATCCCCGGCCCCGGATCTGGGGGTGTTACAGTCCCCGTTGGTGTTCCTCCTTCAAGGGCTCTAACTGTTCTCCGTGTTTTCGCCATGGTTGTTGTTGTACTTTCCCACAGACGGTGCCAAATGTTATGGATTAAAAACTAAGATATATAATTGCTGTATTTATTACTAAGGAACGTGAGCTTCGAGGCTCGATTTGACTGCTCTTGTGTTTCGTGACTCAATCTGCCTTAACAAGATGCCTACGTACCTTGTTGTATGCCAATGATCAAGTCCAAAACGTAGTTTTGATTTGTGGGATGAGCCCCTTATATAGATGTTGGTGGTCCTTGAATTGGACTTGATATAGGAGAATTAGAATGGACTTTGGAGTCCTAAATAGTAGGAAACTGATTTCTTATCCTTCTTGGTCCCTTAGAGGCTAATCTGTAAGGATTTATGTCCTTATTGGGACTCTTCTCAATAACTGATTTTTCCCTTATTAATTAATTACAAAATTAATTAATATTCAGGGTTTTTGGGCCTTTTTTGTTCCATCAGGCCTGATCTGGTCCATCATGCCTGATCAATGTGTTACCCTTTTTAGTCTGAATGTCATAAATCTTCTTATCGGGTCTAACAACCCAAATATAATATTTAATTTAAACATTCAGGATTTATTAATCCCTATCAAATATGATAACTTACAGCTACCTGGTGGATTCCCCTCTGTCTTAACCCCCTGCTTGCTGATATGTCTTCTTATTTAGTCCCAAAACATAAGAACCCAACCCCCTAGCAATACCGCATCAAATTCATTTAGCAAACTAGTTCTAAGCCATGAAAATAAAGACTTTACCTTCACATTTACATAGAGCTATTAAATATTGCACAAGTATCCGGATAAATATATTATACTCCCTCGGTCCTTTCCAATTATTTACATTTCTGAGTAAGTGTCCGACACACATTTTAATGTGCATAAAAAGTATAGTTATGTAACTTATTTTTACAATTTTCTTTTTCTGAATAAAAGTTGAATGTTTTAATTTTTATTCAGAAAAACAAAATTGTAAAAATAATTACAGAACTATAATTTATATGCAACTTAAAATACGTGTCGGACACTCTCTAAAAAACGTAAACAATTGAAAGGGACGGAGTGAGTATATTTATATATATAATTTATGATAATATATATATATATATGATATATAATAAATAATAAATTATCCGGATCGGATCATTAACGGATCAGATCGGTCTAAATTCATATCCGATTCTTATCGGATCGGATCGTTACCGGATCGGATTTTTTTCAAATCGATTTTTTTTTAATTGATCCATATCTGTTCCATTATCCTTCGGATCAGACCGGATCGGACCGGATTTTCGATCCATTCACAGCCCTCGACAGGAATGTCGTCTAACCAAATTCTTGTTTATATCATGGACCTCACTACTTGATATGTACCTTAAGGCTAATTGTTAAATATTTTTAATTTTCGATTAGCAAAAAAAGAATATATTTTTAATTTTTTTTAAAAAAATATAATGTTTATTTCTTTATAAAAAATGAAAATTTTAAAATTATAATTTATAATAACCATAAAATGTATATCAAAATATGAGAAAAAAAAACTATAAAAAATTAATGCGACGGAGTGAGTAATATTTAACCAGAAAACAGATATATTTAATTCAAAATTTGGATATATGTAGAATATTATCAGCAGATACATTGTCAGATTTGAGATAGTTGACAAATTAGTGTATCTAGAAAGTATGACAAATTATGAGAAAATCTTTTTTTTTCCTGTTAAGATGATAGAATTTATCTTAATTTATAGAAGTATAAAGCAGATTCTTTTTTTTTTTTTTGACAAAATGTTTTTTATAAATTGTATCAACCAAAATTACAACTTAATTTCAATAGGAACAAAACTCCCATCGAAAAAAACACAGTCAGGATTAAACAAATAAACGAGCTAAGCAAATAGTCGCTTATGTTTTCAGACTATTTAACATAATGAATCTCACGATTCTTTGAATGAAAAAAGATTAAAATGGCTTCCCGATCAATCATACATGCATCAATTCTGGAACTAGTAATATAACAAATGACCTTCACATACGCACCACCTGTAGCCCAATGTTCAGAAGCACCCAAGCTATCTACATGCCAAAAACCAGCTATAGACAAGCCGAGGGTGAAAGATCTCAAAAGATGAACACATTTTAGTTCTGAAAAGTAAGCTCTTGTAATAATCGGCACCAACCCAAATTTAATGCACGGAAAACAGATCTCCCACAAAACCACATAAATCGTTTTCAAAGTAGTCAGATTAACCCAAGCATGACTAAGCAAAAACATAACAAACACTCCAAAAGTAAACACATATACACACTCCAAGAGGAGAGACACACAAATATCCAAAAAAATTGGGTTTTATTGAAAAGAAATAAACGAGAATAAAAAATGAAGGGATTGGGGCTTTCCACTGGAGAAAACCAGTAGAAGCCCCTCGATTTACTTGAAAATCTGGATATGTTTAAACAATTTTCACGGATAATAAATCTATCCAATTCGAGTAATTCAAAAATTGGGTAACAATGTTATTCCAAATAATGTGGAAATATGACGTGGCAGGTAAATGTAGAAGGTAGATTTAGAAAATCAAAATAAAATACTAAAAAAATCAGAAAAAATCCGAAAATATTATCTCACATCTCATATATGTTTGTTAATCAGTTATGGATACAGAAAACACTTTAATAAAATATTTTTAATAATTAAATATGATGGGAGACCTTGATATTTGGAAAATGTTTTGAGACTTTGAATATGAAAAAAGTTTTTTAACATAATTAATTTGAAAATTTTAATAATAAATAATATCCAGAAGATTCCAGGCATACAACATCCGTTTCAAAAGTAACTGCCGGTGCAATGGTTGACAATCCGAGTGTAGCTAGATATAAATTGGGCACAGGGGACACTTCTGTTGCAGTCAAGTGGTAGAGAGTGAGATATGGAAGGTGCTTATGTATTTCAAAGTTTTCTCTTCATTTTACTTGCCATTTTCTCCTACCTTCTCTTAAATCACAAGAATAAGGCCTCTAAAACAGATTCAAAACTTCCTCCTGGTTCCTTGGGATGGCCTTATATCGGAGAAACCCTCAAGTTATTCTCGCAAAATCCTTCCCTTTTCTTCGACTCCAGATGCCAAAGGTTGTGAGCATTAATTAGTACTTATAGAAAGCTACAATTATTTTTAAATTTTATTTGCTAGCTAAACACACACTCCTCTTGTATTTGACAAGGTTCGAATCTCAAATTCCCCTCGGAGGTGTTGGGTAAATTACAATAATGCTTGTACAGTTGTGTTAAATCGTTTGTTTGATTTTGTAATGGTTTGTTTCAGGTATGGTGAGATATTTAAAACGCACATTTTGGGGTACCCCTGCGTCATGTTGGCTAGTCCAGAGGCGGCTCGGTTTGTGTTGGTCACACATGCAGATTTGTTCGAGCCAAGCTATCCCAAAAGCAAAGAAACATTAATCGGACCTTCAGCTATTTTTTTCCATCAGGGAAATTACCATTCTCAGGTTAGAAAATTGGTTCAGAGCTCGCTCTCTTTGAATATTATCCGCAGCCTCATCCCAGCTATCGAGTCTATCGCTCTTTCAACATTAGAATCCTGGTGTAATGGCACAACGATCAATACTTTCCACCACATCAAAATGGTAATCCCTTTTGTATAAATGTGTTACTCTTTTGTTCTTTAGATTTGGTTTTAATTACACTCAAATTATCCATACTTTAATATCTCCATTACATAATGGATCCTTTGGTATAATTATCTCTAACCTTTACTATTGTCTCATCTATAAATTGCACTGCTTCTGACTAAACTTGACTTAAATACGTACTACATGCAGTTCACTTTTGACGTAGCTGTTCTGTCTATCTTTGGGGAGCTGGATGCTAAATATAAACACATGCTAAAGTATAATTATCGTATCCTGGACAAAGGATACAACTCTTTTCCTTTCAACCTCCCGGGGACTCTATTTCGCAAGGCTCTACTAGTAAGTTCACACACATACACAAATTCGCCAATAGTATCAAGTTTTAAATATGAAGCATTGTATATGGTGATGTTTTTAGGCAAGAAGGAGGCTCGAAGGGATGATCCACGATAAAATTACTGAGACGAGAGAGAAGAAATGGGAACAGAATAATCTTTTGAATTATTTTTTGAACTACAAAGATGAAGATGAACAGGTCTTGAGCGATACTCAAATTGCGGATAATATCATTGGGGTGTTGTTTGCTGCTCAAGATACTACCGCTAGTGTCCTCACATGGATTATCAAGTACATTAGTGATCATCCAGATATTCTAGTAGCTGTTGAGGTAACATTACATATACAACATACATAGTTTCACGCACTTTGTTATTAAGTTTCCCATCTATATAGTATATATACGTGTTGCGCTGATGCATGATGTCAAATTACAGAGGGAGCACGAGGCTTTGTATGTGTCGAGTGAAGGAGGAACCCAAACATCACTTACATGGGCTCATACTAGGAATATGCCATTTACTCAGAGGGTACATCTTTTATCTAATTAATAGTCTTATTAATTTTAATAATAGTACTTCTTTATTTCTTATCTTGGTTATGTGTGTGTGTGTGTATTAGGTGATCTCGGAGAGTTTAAGGATGGCCAGCATTGTAGCCTTCACCTACAGGGAAGCAGTTGTTGATGTTGAATACAATGGTGAGCACCACATGCATGTTTCCAATTAGCAAACAGTGCTTGGCACTTAAATTTTTAGTACAAGTAGGTGAAAATGATATTTTCACCACAGGGCAAACTAAATGCATTAACAGTACACGAAAGTTGACGCTTGCACACATATCCACTACATGTCTAGCACTAAAAAAATATGAGTAATTCTAAGTGCACAAAAAATGACTACACAAATGTTCACAAAATGATGGGGGCAGGACACCTATCTATCATTAATAAGATTGTCATTTTCTGAACAACGCTGTCATTTTCTGAACAACGCAGTAACCGTTTTTGTGCACCTAGTATTACTCAAAGCATATAGTTAAACAACAGTCAACATATCAGATTATCTGTGAGTATTGGCTTATATTTGGCAGGTTTTCTAATACCAAAAGGATGGAAGGTCTTGCCTTTGTTTAGAAACATTCATCACAATCCAGAATTTTTCCCTCAACCAGAAAAATTTGATCCATCAAGATTTGAGGTAAACGAATGAGCTTTCCTCTCACCTCGATAATCTAATGAATTGAAGTATTTGTTTACATCTAATGATGTTGTGGTTTTAATTAAAGGGAGTACAAAAGCCAAACACGTACATGCCATTTGGCAATGGAATGCATGCTTGTCCTGGAAATGAGGTTGCCAAACTAGAGATGCTTATTCTGATTCATCATCTTGTTAGAAATTTTAGGTAATGCAAGTGCTTTGTCTTCTGCAATAACTCCAGGATTTTGCAATGCAAAATCTTGATTATTAATCTTCGCGAAAATCGCTGATATGACAGGTGGGAATTGGCGATCCCCAAAAGTGGAGACAGTGGAGTTGAGTATGCGCCATTCTTGATACCTGCGGAAGGGCTTCGCGCTAAGTTCTGGAAGAAATCGGATGCTGGACATGCATGATTATATCATATTAGTCGCCCTAAGAAAATGACTGCATCCAAAAGTTTCCTAGTCCTTTATAAAGTTTAGTCCCAAATCAGACTATCTGTTTATATAAATAAGATGGATGCGAGTTTGCGCCAAGCTGTGTTGTTAATATATCCAAACTTTACAAGGAGCAAGGCGTTTGTTGTTTTTTATTCTAAATGATGAATTAAGAGTTGTCCCAAATCTATCGGACATACAGCAGAGAGAAACAAAGTCTAAACACGGCTGTATATATTACTAAGTAATAAGGAAATTTGCATCAAATTAATCACCCAAAACTATTACAAGGAATTTAAATAAAACAAGATGCATAAGTCGTGGCTAATTTTTAGGAAAAAACTAAGGACCTGTTTGGATTGGGGGTTACGGGGGTTGGGTTAAGCCGGGTTGGAGTGAGTTTTAACAACCCATGTTTGGGAAATATTTTAATCACGAGGGTTGAGCGGGATTTATCGGAGGGTTAAGAAGGGTTCATAACTTATAACAAAGCCTACCATTTTCGACACCCCGATTAACAAGTCCAATGCAAGATGCAAAATAGTTATAGTTATTGTTATAATTTGGCATCAAAAAGTGTCTTTTGATGCTGAAACAAAACTTCAACTCCAATTCCAATGCTAGATACATTTTGAAACCAAATACTTTCTTATTTGCCTAAATTTTGTCATTTTGCCCTAATATTTGTTTAATCTGTGACTGACAAATCTGTCTTGCGTGTTTTTGTTTAACAGACTAATGGAGAACGTGAACAATATGACTGGTAACGATGTGGTTGATCCCAACGCACAGATTATAACATCTGATGGGGATCACCAACCGCCGCTAAACCCTAACGCACAGGTACTGGTACCTGATGGGGCTCAGCCGTCGTTTGGACATGTGCCTTCGGGACATGTGCCTTGGGGAAGAACGCCTCGAGGACATACTGTCATTGGACAGTTCCAGGTGCCTCTTGGACAGAATATTAGTGTACAGACACCTGTTACGAATGTCCCACCTGTTGCGCCTACGCATCCTGTAGCGCCTACTCATCCTGTTGTGCCTACTACACACGCTGAGAAACCTGAGAAGTTTAATGGATCGAACTTCAAGCACTGGCAGCAAAAGTTGTTGTTTTATCTAATCACTCTAAACCTTGATCGATATCTTAAGGAGGAAGTACCATTGCTCACTGCTGAGAGTGATATGCAGACTGTGTATGCTGCGGATGCCTGGAAGCACACCGACTATATCTGTCGGAACTATGTGCTAAACGGTTTGGATGATTCATTGTATAACGCATACTGCTCGAAAACAACAGCTGTAACGACCGAGGAATTACGCTGGTATTATATTATAATAATGATAAATTATGTGTATTATGATGTAATTAAATGTGTAAGTTGTTAAACCCTAACTGCTATGTGTTATGTGTTGGCTGTTTTGATCCAAACGTGTTTTGGATATTTATTGAACGTTTTATCGTCAGTTATATATATTATATCAAAACCTGTACAGCTCAAAACTATGTTTTAAAAGCCCGTATTTCAAACAAAATCATTGGCCATATTTTGCCAAAAATGCCCTATACCATATCGCTATTCTGAATCCTTAGACGTTTTACCAATTGACCTTTTTCGCGAAAAAACGACTTTTCCGGATCCCTTCGGGTACCAAAAACCCCACAAAAATTATATTTTTATTTTTATATGATCATAAAATTATCATATATCATTTTTCTTTGTATTTTTGTATTTTTCACAATTTTTGGGAATTTTTAGTATTTATTTTGTATTTATTGGACATTTAAAAATTCAATAATAATACCCAAAAATTATAAAAATTGGGGCCAAATATTTTTAATAGGAGTGTAATTAGACCCTTAATTTTACTTAGGGGTATTATCTTCATAAATATAAATACCTGAATTATTATTAATTAAATCAGTTAATTACAATTAAAAATCAGGAAAAAAAATAAAAAGAAAAAGAAAAGGAATTAGGGTTAGGGTTTGGTGAAGAACATGGCAACAGAATCAAAGCTGATTTTCATCGTGATTCCGGAGTCCAAATCGTTAGTGTAAGTACTTGTTTTGAAGCTTATGATCTGTAGTTTTCGATTATGTAAGTGTTTTTGATGTTTGATTGATCGAACTGAAAGTTTATATTTTCGGGTTTTTAATCGCGAACTCGGGTTTGATTTTCTGGTTGTTGTTTGATGTTTTGATGATTACGAGCGTGTAGATCGTCGTTTTGTGAGTCGATTTGTAATAACCCCAATTTTGGGAAATTTTTGAAACCCTTATGAATAGTGTTTTTGCTGAATGAGAAAACTTTTCCTGCCACACTATGTAGGGGTTCTGTTATTGATCTTCTGGGATATTATTAGTACTCTATGTGGTATATAAGTGTATGTAAAGATCGTCAGAATCCAATTTCCGAACACTTTGATTTTTCCCGGAAATCCACTAGATACGGAAAGAATTGAGAAAAAGGTAACAGGATAAAAAGGATTTAAATTAAAGGATTATAAGAGAGGATCATAGAAGGAATACAATATATTGAGAAAGGTAAAGGGAACCTAAGTAATAAGATCCCGGGTATGATCCCTCAAACGATAAACGAAAACGAAAGTTAAGCGAACCGTATAACAGATCAGCGGTCATTAGGCAAACAATTAAAAGCTAATCAAAGGGATTAGTGGGGATGATGTCATCCAACCAATATAAAGAGGACAAATGAGGGGTGATGACATCACAAAGTGATGTAGGCATGACATGGGAAGGAAGGAGGTGTGGTTGAATGAGAACCACACAAATTCAAGGGCAACAAGGTAATTGACTAAATCAAACAACAAAAATCAACCAACCAAAAGCAAAACAAGGCAAAACACAAAAAAATCTCTCTTCTTCTTCTTCATGCTCTCGGCCCATTCCTTAAAAAATGAAGATCCAAGCTCCACCACTTACTATTTAGCAAGGTAATTATCTAAGCTTCCCCATGGATAGTTACATACTTCCTATAAGTTTAAGCTTCTAATTCCAAGCCAATCTTTTTCTATAAATCATGGAAGAAGATGGTGAATAGTGTTTTTCAAGAAATAAAATTTGTGTTCTTGAAGTTTTGTTTAGATTAAGCTTGGATAAGGACTTTAAGGGTGATTCCAAGCCATTCTCTTGATTCTCCACTCTCCAAGGAAGGTATAACTTCTCAAACCCTTAGTATTAAGTTTTGTTGGTTTGGATTTCATAATGTTAGATGATGGGTTAGTGTAATGAGTGTGTACTCATAATAGAGCTTTGTTTAGTAAGCGATTTTGTTGATTTTGGAGTTAGGAGTGATGCTTGTTAGATTTGAAGTTCTTGGTCATTTTTTTTGACTTGGTTTAGATGAATAAATTGGTAATATTGAGTTGATTGGGGGCTGTTATAATGTAGTTTAGATGGAGGTTTGATTGGGTTGTGAATTGGAGTTGAAATTGTGGTTGTTTGAATTGGTTTAAATTTGGGAAATCGCGTAAACATAGTCGTCGTAACGTCCGATTTTCTGTAGACTGTTTTTGTGCATAACATTAGGACCCGAGAACCCCCTGCTAGATTATGACCACTGCCATGTTTAGATAGCTCATGTGACGAGCTTCGTTTTGATATGTAGTTCGTTCGATTCCGATGCACGGTTTAGGAGAAACGACCGTTTCAAGTAACGGCGTTTCGCGAACGAAACTTTTCCCCTCGCCTTACTTTGAAACATAGGTTAAAGACCGAAAAGGGTTAATTAATGTATGAAACATTTATGGTAAGTGTGTTAGGCAGTTGGTAAGACACTCGCGAAGGAATCGCCTTAAAAACTCGTAAAGGTTAAATTATTAAAAATGGTGGAGCCGAGGGTACCCGGGTGACTTAAGCAAATCAGTAAGCGCAAAACGAGCGTTAGAGTCTGAGTTGGTTAGAGTATAGATTTACAAGTGACTTTGGTTTAATTCCAACTTACTTGTTGCTTATAGGTTACCAGACTCGTCCCGAGCCATTCGTAACCCCCAGTCGCTCAGGCAAGTTTTCTACCCGTTATACTGTTGTGGTGATGTATATGTGTATATGCATGATCTTGCGATAAATGCATATTTGTTATTAGCAAATTCTTGCGATATATTGTAGCATATGATATGGTATATAGGCATGCCTGATTTATATTCTTGGTTTATATATCTGTTGATTTCGATGCTTATAGTTGCATAATACCTATGCTAGAGATAAGCAGTAGTTGCGTATATCCTTAGTATAGGGGACCCAAAGGTGAACATATTTCTAAACCGGGAGTCGATGTTCCCGAGTATAATATATATATTTTTATATATATATGGTTATAGTTTTCCAAACTATTAATCGAATAAGGTTTATTCGATAACTTTTATTTTATTAATTGAATACTATTTTGAATATTCATTCGAGGGTTATGACTCAGTTTATTTTATTATTTGAATATTATTTCGAATATTCATTCGAGGGCTTATGACTCAGTTTATATTATTAATGATTATTAATTGGATATTCATTTGAGGATGTATGACTCCTTTATTTTATTTAATGAATATTGTTTATAATATTCATTCGAGGTATTATGACTCCGCTTACTATTTATTAATATTCTTTATTTTATTAAAGAATAATGTTCGATAATCAAACTTACTTTTGATATTCAAGTAAAGATATTACTTTCGTATAAGTATATCTTTGATTAATTGCTATTCATTCTAGTATAAGTTTTCCAACTTCTACCTCAATTATTCTTTATGGGAATATTATTTAAATAATAATATTCAGATATTTCTTTCATATTGGGACTGATTTATTTTATTAAATCAGCATTACTCCAAACATTCTTAAAAATGTTTTCGAGTCTTCAAAATGAATTTAAAAGGTAGAGAGGATCCCAAAACTTGTTTCCAAATTCAAGATCTTCCATTTTAAGGGGACTTGAATACTCGCTCAAAAATCTAAGGGATCCGGCTCTGTGGTGTATTTTATATTCGCAACAAGGTTGCTGTTTTGATAAATGAATTGATTACTTGCCCAATGTTCGGGAAGTAAGCCCATCTAATTGAGTCGGCATAAGCGACAGGCCGGGGTACGGTCTATCAATGTGTAAGTGGCTGGGTGACAGTCCATCAACGCGTAAGAGGCCGGGTGGCGATCCAGCACAAGGTCCTTATGTGGCCAGGGTGATGACCGGTGGGGGATTCATCCATCTACTAGTAGAAAAGGTTACTTATTGGTATCTTTGCCTGATCAGCAAGATATCTGGTTTATGCCAAAATTCTTTTCCTTCCAAATACATTGGATATTGCAACTCTGTTCATACTTTACATGACAGAGGTTTTCAGGAAATGTATGGGAGATATATATGAATATATTTATATATCGGGACTTAATGAAGTATTTCGTAACTTCATTATTTATAATGATATTCAAAGATTGAATCTATTCAAATCTTGTCTTGTAGTCTCATCTATGTGATGAACCTTTGAAACTGATTATAACTTGAACGGGGGTAGTTCAAGTAGTATTTGGGAAAGATATAAGTATTTTGGGGTATCTTGTAACTTCATCTTTTAAACTTATATCTAGTTAATGATTGTCTTATGAATGACAAAGATTTTCGGAAAAACGTTGAGACAAGGTTAGATATATGAGATCACCTTGCAACGATATTTTTTTATATATACAGTTATAAACTGGAACTCTGTGTATATTATGGATGGAAGAGGACTTCCAAGATTTTGAAAAGTATATATGTATATATACTGAATATTTTGCGACTTCATCGCATTAAGATATCAAACTTGGTTCATTTCTTTTGACCAAGACTTTCATGAGTACTATGAGAAGGCTCATATATTGTTAATCATTATACATATTATTTTGGTGGGCTTGCTGCTCACCCTTGCTTTCTTCTTTCATCACACAACAACAGATAGAAAAGATGAATAGGACCAAGCTCCCGATTCGCAAGCGGTTAGAAAACGTTCCGCAGTCTTCTGAAAGCGTTGATGCCGCCGTAGCTGAGGTAGGAGCTACCAATAGGCTAGGTTTTCAACTATTGATGAACCAGACTTATGTATAATATGAATTGTAATAATGGCAAGGAATATGTAAATTTATTCAGAACCTTCTTAAGGTGTAACGGTTTATAATTGTGGAATATAAGGACTTGTGTTATTTTTTGAGTGTTCATCTCTGAGACTATAACTTGTGGTGTGTGTTTATTGTGGGGTCACAGTACAGAGTAGTTGATTATTTATTAAGATTGGGTGTTATTAAGGGAAATGGAACTCGTGACAACCCGGATCCCCGACCCCGGATTTGGGGGTGTTAAAGAAATGGTATCAGAGCTAAGCGTTATAAACCTCAGAGATGATGGGACGTTAAGATAATAAGTTCACAAAGATAATAAGAACTCTTGCCAAGTTCATAGTCGGGCTACCTAACGTAGTACTGACAGTTAAAACCCTTATGGGAACCCTTATAAATATCGTAATAGGAGCGTAGTTCGTTATCGTATATGGTAGCGGGACTCCGAACCCTGAGGTTGAGGAGCAACAGCGCGATGATGTTTTATTACTAATTGGAGATCGGATTGTGGATCCGATAGAGTGTCCTAATGCAGGACCGGATGATGTTGATATTGAGGATGTAGCGGTTGAGGATGTTGTCCTAGAAGGGATAGTTGTTGAGGAGGATCCCATGGAGGATCCTGACAAGATTGGATAAAGGACCACTGATGAATTGATGACCATGGTTAGGTCGACTACCAGAGGTAGGATTGGCCGGTCACTACCGGAGGTTCGTTCAAGTTTGTAAAGATAGTAGCCCCTTTAACGCGGCTTAATCGTAAGACTGAGAAGTTCGAATGGACAAAGAAATACGAGAACAACTTTCAAGAACTGAAGCAAAGATTGGTGATGGCCCCTATGTTGGCATTGCCGGATGGAAAAAGGAGATTTTGTGATTTGTAAGTGACGCTTCGCATAAGGAATTAGGGTGCTTCTTAGCACAGCAAGATAATCGCGTCTGCGTCAAGACAATTAAGGTAATATGAAATTCGATATCCCCGCCCATGAGCTTAGGCTCGTGGCAATAGTTTTACCCTAAAGATTGGAGGCACTACTTGTATGGAGGGAAGTGCGAGAATTACCTAAGCCATAAGTGCTCTAGTACATTTTCACGTAGAAAGAGCTCAACATATGCCAGAGGAGGCAGTTAGAGCTAATCAAGAATAATGATTGGGAGATTCTTTATCATTCGGGGAAAGCCAATGTGGTGGCTGATGGCCTTAGTAAAAAGGAGAGACTCAAGATGATAATGTCTTTGGGAGAGTTTATAAGAGATTTTGGAAATAGAAGTGAAGGTAACCGGAGCCGGTACCGAAAAGCTGTTTGAGATTGCAATAGAGACCGAATTATTGGAAAAGAGCATATTGTGCCAGAAAAAGTGATGAATGAAGGTAGAGAGCCAACAATTAGATAAAAGATTAATACCGAGAAAGATGATAAAGGAATAATGAGGTATTCCTACAGAATTTGGGTTCCAAATGTTCAAGGGCCTAAAGATGAAATCTTAGATGAAAGCTAGTTTGAGGAATAAGATTTAGAGCAAACCCTGAACGTGATAGTCAGGGAGGTCGCCATCAAGATAGAAGGAACCCATGATATAATGGAGTGGAAAATGAGGATTTTAAATTAAAAGATAACCCCAAGTATGGGAGAAGGATGAAACATTTCATACTAAGGAAACAGAAAGTCGAGTAAGGAAAGGAGACCGGAGACGGCACCCCTATACGACAATTCATGGACCTGTCTAAAAAGGACTTAGACTATTATCCCCAACCACTACCCCGAGGAAACAATGCGGTGAGAAATTCTTTCAGGACCCTTCAGTCGCTAAGCTCTCTGAGTTCTAAGGAACAAGCTGACCCAGTCGAGGCAAGAGCCTGGCTAAAGGAAATACAGGAATCATTTGAGATTCTAAATGATTGACGAATCACAAAAGACTATTTTTGTCACTTACCCTCCTAAGAGAGAGGCCACCCGCCGGTGAAAGGCCAAGGAAGGCACGGAGCAAGAGATTATAATAAACTGATTTAAGTTCAGTCAATTATTTTCAGGAAAGTACTTCCCAAGGTTATGGAGATAGTGTAAAAGCTTTAGAGCCAGAACAAAGGCAAACGAGTATGATGAATTGTGAATCTAAGTTGTAAAAGTTGTCAAGATTCGTTCTAAGGGCATGAATACAGAATGACGGGATGTTTGAAATAAATGCTTATGTTGTGTTGGTTCATGAAATAATGATAAGAGAAAGGAAAATAAAAAGAAATTGAAGTGGAAAGGAATATAACGGCAATAGACTTTGAGGAATGATAAGGGAGTTGGGTATGAGGAAACCCTAAAGACTCGTAGCAATAGAAATAGAAAGGTATGTAATCGTCAGGATGAGGGTGATTCACCATGAGTTAAAATTGATGGTTGAAGGAATAAGAGATACATATATTTTATCCCCTGTAAGTTGGGAGGATTCGAGGAAACCTTGAGGTAATTCGAAGGATAAATAATGAGACGCGGATAGACTGAGGAGACAAGGAAGTAAGAAATTAGGAAAATTGGATGAAGGAAGTGACCTTCAAGAATATGAAGTGTAAGACCGGTGGCTTGATACCCAGAAAGGGAGACGCCATGTATGAGAGATATCCCAACATTGAGGTGACTGTTGAGATAAACAACAAAAGAAAATGAGGATTTATTAAGAAGATGTTCATGTGAACATGACCAATATCTTCCAGAACATCCATGTTATCATTACCAAATCAGGAAAGAAAAGAGGACGACCATTGTTATCTTTTGGAGGCCATATGGATTGACCTCAATTTGAATAAGGATGCTATTATGAAATTAGGTATAGACTATCGAGGTGAGAATGATGAATAAGATAATCTATCAAGGATATATGACTTGATTTATCCATGGATGGATGCAGGTACCTTTTAAAGGTGGAATTAAGGATATAACTTCGATAACTTGAGATGAACCATAGGGGAATGCATGCAGGTTGGCATTTCACCCTTAATAGGGATAGTATGAGTTTTGACAGTATGAATTGGAAAGGATTAAGGTAATAACAACCTTTAAGAATCAGTGGAGAAATTTTTCAGAAGTATATAGACAATGATTCTGGTATTAATAAATGGTATCTTGATATGCCCTGTATCTAGGGAATACAGGAGGAACGATTCAAGGATAACCTTAGAGGTTTTACAAGGAGAAAGGTAATATTCAAAATTCTCAAAAATAGAAATGTTGATAAAGGAAATATGACATAATTATAATGATGCCAAGTGGGGCACGTGTTAAACCACGAGAAGGTATGGATCGAACCAGTAATGGTCGAAATTGTTCAGGGCAATTAGGACTTAAGATAAAAGATGTTCTAATTATGATTGAGAGTCAGTCATGACAGTGATTAACCTCTAAAGACTGAGGCAATAACTTATAAAAAAAATGGTGATTTTTTTTTTACTCATCAGACTTTAAGGAAAGCATTTTCACATAAGCTGTGATTGAAATAAGGTAGAAAATTTATTTGGAGGTGGTTAAAATGACATTGACTGTAAGGAAATTTTACTATCAGGAAAGGCTAAAGAGGTGGCCGACACTTTAAAGGTAAGAGGATAATTATAGGCGCTTGTGCCAAAAGAATACAGTGATGATGGTTAAAACTGTGAAGGTTGTATTATGGTTTGGAAGATTGACAGTCCTCCTGATGACTGTGCAATACCCAACCGTAATAGTAGTTGGTAAAGGTTTAATTCGTGTAATCGCCATGAATGGGCTATCTATCTTAGAAGGTCCTATCTTGAGATAAGCCAGGACCATGTTTCAAAAAGGACTAGATGAACCCTTGAGTCATGTCTTCTATTTAGGGCGTATGATTAAGAATGGTATTAACCTGCTATCGTTGCTTTGATTGAAACTCTTCTGCACTTTTATCTGCTTCATGTCATGTATGTATGTCAGGATCAGGAGTGTTCTTCATGAATCATGAATGGTGATTATGTTACCTCCTTAGAAGGATTTGATACGACATGTATGGACTCCGTATGGTTAGATATTAAGATTTTATGGAAAGGTGAATGACGACAGTAGGTCAGTGGTGGACCATAGTAATGCAGTAATGATTCCGCGAGTAATGAGTTGTTTACAACCGTGAGAGTTGTATTGGAATGGGTGTTGAGATTGAGTACCACTAATCGGGTCATGGTAGTGTATAAGTTATCATTGATAGAACATTGATAGACTAATTAAGTAGAGTATCTACCTATTGAATATTTATTCTTTCTTATCAATAGAGAGTCATATTATTATACGAGGAAGGTTACGGTGCAAGCATAGAATTCTAGTAACGATGATGTCTAGAATGAGATCCCAGATTCGATTTTCGATGTCGAGGGAGTTTCAAAGGTGATTATGTATAAGCTCGAGGAAGAGTGTGGGTCCATAGAATGATGGACGGGATAGCGAAAATATTTAAGCATGTGAAATGCGATGCGATAATACTCGATGTTGATATAAATACATATATGTTTTGTTCTCCTATGACAAACCTCTATAGTTCAGAGGTAGATTCCAAGCCAGATATTTTATGGCAATATTTTTTTACATATATATACAATTCTCTTCAGTTCGCTCTTTTCTCTTCTTTTCATTTCATGTAAGCTGAGAAGAACAACCCTTCCAGAAGGGGAGGTATTGCCGAATGACTATCTATCTTTGTGATAGAAGCCTAGTAGGATACCACATGTTATTTAATTGCTTGTCAAGTACTAAAGGCTGGCCACCTTCTGTACTAACTATGCGATATAACAAGTGTTCATGATCATAGTGATCTCTCAACAAATTCCTTTACTTCTATTTGATTGATCAAATTTTGGAAAATAGAAACAACTGAAAAAGGAGTAATAAAGTGGTGGTAGTATGCGGAATGGAAACACATTCGTGATACTAAGGTTGACGTGGTTATTAAAAAGTTATAGAACGCTAACGAGCAAAAGTATAACCCGTATAATATTGGGAACGGAGGGTAGTAGCGATTACGAACTGGAAAAGAATGGGTATTGAGAAGCAAAGTTCTAATGATAAAAGCTATAATGAGAGTCTGTGCAATAGACTTGAAAGAATTTGGAATGATCACTTAACGCGGATTAAGTTATCTTACGATAATAGATCATATGTCAGTATTGAGGTATCGCCTTATGAGATCCTTGAGGGAAGACAATGTCGATATCCCTTATATTAGGATGAAGTTGTAGAGCGCAAGATGCTCAGACCCGCAGTAGTCCAAAGGACCAGGGATATAATAGATCTAATCAGAGGACGGCTGGTAGTAGCCCCAGATGGACATAAGAAGTATGTTGATTTAACACGAAATGACAAAGAATAGGAAGGAGGCAACCTTGTATTGTTAAAAGTATTCCCTTGAAAAGAATTAATGAGATTCGGAAAGAAAGGAAAGCTAAGTCCACCAATTGTTGGACCCTTGGATATATTAAGAAGTATTGGGAAGTTAGCATATGAGGTAGCCTTACCCCAGAACATGTAGCAAGTCATAACGTGTTTCACGTATCAATGTTAAGAAGGGGTAATTCGGATGCCAGATAAATAGGGGCATAGGAGCGCATAGACATGCAACCAGACGTAACCTATGTGGAGCAACCATGAAGGGTATAGATTAAGAAGGAACGAGTGCTTAGGAGAAGGGTTATCAAACTAGTAAGAGTTTGATGGTAGAACCACAATGTGGGAAAATTTACTTGAGAGTTAGAAAGTGTAATGCTAAGAAAGTATCCCTATTCATTTTCTATCTGATTCCGGGACGGAATCCTTTTAAGGAGGGGAGACTGTAATAACCCCAATTTATGGAAATTTTTGAAACCCTTATGAATAGTGTTTTTGCTGAATGAGAAAACTTTTCCTGCCACACTATGTAGGGGTTCTGTTATTGATCTTCTGGGATATTATTAGTACTCTATGTGGTATATAAGTGTTTGTAAAGATCGTCAGAATCCAATTTCCGAACACTCTGATTTTTCCCGGAAATCCACTAGATACGGAAAGAATTGAGAAAAAGGTAACATGATAAAAAGGATTTAAATTAAAGGATTATAAGAGAGGATCATAGAAGGAATACAATATATTGAGAAAGGTTAAGGGAACCTAAGTAATAAGATCCCGGGTATGATCCCTCAAACGATAAACGAAAACGAAAGTTAAGCGAACCGTATAACAGATCAGCGGTCATTAGGCAAACAATTAAAAGCTAATCAAAGGGATTAGTGGGGATGATGTCATCCAACCAATATAAAGAGGACAAAGGAGGGGTGATGACATCACAAAGTGATGTAGGCATGACATGGGAAGGAAGGAGGTGTGGTTGAATGAGAACCACACAAATTCAAGGGCAACAAGGTAATTGACTAAATCAAACAACAAAAATCAACCAACCAAAAGCAAAACAAGGCAAAACACAAAAAAATCTCTCTTCTTCTTCTTCATGCTCTCGGCCCATTCCTTAAAAAATGAAGATCCAAGCTCCACCACTTACTATTTAGCAAGGTAATTATCTAAGCTTCCCCATGGATAGTTACATACTTCCTATAAGTTTAAGCTTCTAATTCCAAGCCAATCTTTTTCTATAAATCATGGAAGAAGATGGTGAATAGTGTTTTTCAAGAAATAAAATTTGTGTTCTTGAAGTTTTGTTTAGATTAAACTTGGATAAGGACTTTAAGGGTGATTCCAAGCCATTCTCTTGATTCTCCACTCTCCAAGGAAGGTATAACTTCTCAAACCCTTAGTATTAAGTTTTGTTGGTTTGGATTTCATAATGTTAGATGATGGGTTAGTGTAATGAGTGTGTACTCATAATAGAGCTTTGTTTAGTAAGCGGTTTTGTTGATTTTGGAGTTAGGAGTGATGCTTGTTAGATTTGAAGTTCTTGGTCATTTTTTTTGACTTGGTTTAGATGAATAAATTGGTAATATTGAGTTGATTGGGGGCTGTTGTAATGTAGTTTAGATGGAGGTTTGATTGGGTTGTGAATTGGAGTTGAAATTGTGGTTGTTTGAATTGGTTTAAATTTGGGAAATCGCGTAAACATAGTCGTCGTAACGTCCGATTTTCTGTAGACTGTTTTTGTGCATAACATTAGGACCCGAGAACCCCCTTCTAGATTATGACCACTGCCATGTTTAGATAGCTCATGTGACGAGCTTCGTTTTGATATGTAGTTCGTTCGATTCCGATGCACGGTTTAGGAGAAACGACCGTTTCAAGTAACGGCGTTTCGCGAACGAAACTTTTCCCCTCGCCTTACTTTGAAACATAGGTTAAAGACAGAAAAGGGTTAATTAATGTATGAAACATTTATGATAAGTGTGTTAGGCAGTTGGTAAGACACTCGCGAAGGAATCGCCTTAAAAACTCGTAAAGGTTAAATTATTAAAAATGGTGGAGCCGAGGGTACCCGGGTGACTTAAGCAAATCAGTAAGCGCAAAACGAGCGTTAGAGTCTGAGTTGGTTAGAGTATAGATTTACAAGTGACTTTGGTTTAATTCCAACTTACTTGTTGCTTATAGGTTACCAGACTCGTCCCGAGCCATTCGTAACCCCCAGTCGCTCAGGCAAGTTTTCTACCCGTTATACTGTTGTGGTGATGTATATGTGTATATGCATGATCTTGCGATAAATGCATATTTGTTATTAGCAAATTCTTGTGATATATTGTAGCATATGATATGGTATATAGGCATGCCTGATTTATATTCTTGGTTTATATATCTATTGATTTCGATGCTTATAGTTGCATAATACCTATGCTAGAGATAAGCAGTAGTTGCGTATACCCTTAGTATAGGGGACCCAAAGGTGAACATATTTCTAAACCGGGAGTCGATGTTCCCGAGTATAATATATATATTTTTATATATATATGGTTATAGTTTTCCAAACTATTAATCGAATAAGGTTTATTCGATAACTTTATTTTATTAATTGAATACTATTTTGAATATTCATTCGAGGGTTATGACTCAGTTTATTTTATTATTTGAATATTATTTCGAATATTCATTCGAGGGCTTATGACTCAGTTTATATTATTAATGATTATTAATTGGATATTCATTTGAGGATGTATGACTCCTTTATTTTATTTAATGAATATTGTTTATAATATTCATTCGAGGTATTATGACTCCGCTTACTATTTATTAATATTCTTTATTTTATTAAAGAATAATGTTCGATAATCAAACTTACTTTTGATATTCAAGTAAAGATATTACTTTCGTATAAGTATATCTTGATTAATTGCTATTCATTCAAGTATAAGTTTTCCAACTTCTACCTCAATTATTCTTTATGGGAATATTATTTAAATAATAATATTCAGATATTTCTTTCATATTGGGACTGATTTATTTTATTAAATCAGCATTACTCCAAACATTCTTAAAAATGTTTTCGAGTCTTCAAAATGAATTTAAAAGGTAGAGAGGATCCCAAAACTTGTTTCCAAATTCAAGATCTTCCATTTTAAGGGGACTTGAATACTCGCTCAAAAATCTAAGGGATCCGGCTCTGTGGTGTATTTTATATTCGCAACAAGGTTGCTGTTTTGATAAATGAATTGATTACTTGCCCAATGTTCGGGAAGTAAGCCCATCTAATTGAGTCGGCATAAGCGACAGGCCGGGGTACGGTCTATCAATGTGTAAGTGGCTGGGTGGCAGTCCATCAACGCGTAAGAGGCCGGGTGGTGGTCCAGCACAAGGTCCTTATGTGGCCAGGGTGATGACCGGTGGGGGATTCATCCATCTACTAGTAGAAAAGGTTACTTATTGGTATCTTTGCCTGATCAGCAAGATATCTGGTTTATGCCAAAATTCTTTTCCTTCCAAATTCATTGGATATTGCAACTCTGTTCATACTTTACATGACAGAGATTTCAGGAAATGTATGGGAGATATATATGAATATATTTATATATCGGGACTTAATGAAGTATTTCGTAACTTCATTATTTATAATGATATTCAAAGATTGAATCTATTCAAATCTTGTCTTGTAGTCTCATCTATGTGATGAACCTTTGAAACTGATTATAACTTGAACGGGGGTAGTTCAAGTAGTATTTGGGAAAGATATAAGTATTTTGGGGTATCTTGTAACTTCATCTTTTAAACTTATATCTAGTTAATGATTGTCTTATGAATGACAAAGATTTTCGGAAAAACGTTGAGACAAGGTTAGATATATGAGATCACCTTGCAACGATATTTTTTTATATATACAGTTATAAACTGGAACTCTGTGTATATTATGGATGGAAGAGGACTTCCAAGATTTTGAAAAGTATATATGTATATATACTGAATATTTTGTGACTTCATCGCATTAAGATATCAAACTTGGTTCATTTCTTTTGACCAAGACTTTCATGAGTACTATGAGAAGGCTCATATATTGTTAATCATTATACATATTATTTTGGTGGGCTTGCTGCTCACCCTTGCTTTCTTCTTTCATCATACAACAACAGATAGAAAAGATGAACAGGACCAAGCTCCCGATTCGCAAGCGGTTAGAAAAACGTTCCGCAGTCTTCTGAAAGCGTTGATGCCGCCGTAGCTGAGGTAGGAGCTACCAATAGGCTAGGTTTTCAACTATTGATGAACCAGACTTATGTATAATATGAATTGTAATAATGGCAAGGAATATGTAAATTTATTCAGAACCTTCTTAAGGTGTAACGGTTTATAATTGTGGAATATAAGGACTTGTGTTATTTTTTGAGTGTTCATCTCTGAGACTATAACTTGTGGTGTGTGTTTATTGTGGGGTCACAGTACAGAGTAGTTGATTATTTATTAAGATTGGGTGTTATTAAGGGAAATGGAATTCGTGACAACCCGGATCCCCGACCCCGGATTTGTGGGTGTTACACGATTGGCACCTGTTTCGTCGAGGTTGGTGTACGTTTTGAGCTCGCCGGAGTTCCGCCGCCGCCGCCGCGTTTCTCAGGTTTCTGGCTGTTGAAGTCGACGAGGACGAAGGAGGAACAGAAGGGGAGCGTCGTTGTGTTGCTGTGCGTCGAAAACGCAGAAGGAACGAATGGAATCGAACGTTTTCGTCTCGCCGGAAAATCTCCGCCGGCGTCAGATTCTGGGCAGTGGCCGGTGTTCTTCGTGACTCGATCGGGTCGAAGACGACCCGGTTGCAACCCGGTGTTCGATCCAAAAACCCCCAATCTGTTTTTCCTGATTTATGTTTCTGAATTTTTATTATTTAATTCTATTTTATAAAAACAGAAATTAGGTTTATTAATTCTAAAAATCAATTAAAAATTAATTTTGAATTCTGAAAATAGTATTATTAATTTCTAAATTATTTTATTAAATTATAAATTCGAATTTATTTATTTATTATTTATTTTATTATTTTTCTAATTATTTATTAATTATTTAATTAATTAATAATTGGATAATTAATTAGTAATTAAGTACTAATTAATAAATAAGGATTAGAAATAATTAAGAAATGTGATTATAATCTAATAATTAGTTAATAGTGCAAATAATGATTCGATAATTAGAATTATTATTCGAGCGCTAGTTATTCGATTTAATATTGTAATAATTATTTGTATCGTATAATTAGATATTAGTAACTAATTGATTAGCGAATCGTATAAGTCTCGATAGTAATTTAATATTCGATAATTATGCGGGAATTGCGAGTAATTCGTAGTTATACAAGTAATTAACCGTTAAGTGATCTATAATTTGAATAATTCGTAGTTATTCGATAAATAGCGTATCGGTTAATTAGTGATTGATTATTTGTAAATAATCGATATATCGAATAAATATCGATAAGTTATAAATATTATAATAAATTGGGATTAATCCTAATAATTAGGGATTTATATTTTAAATTATTAATAAGTATTTATTAATTATTTATTAGTTATTTATTTATTAAATCTTTAAAAGTGATTAATTATTTCGATAATTAATCACATGATTTTCAAATAATCATAACTTCTTCATTTTACTCCAAAAATTATAAAAAATTATTTTGGACTTGATTTTTCTTAAATAATTATTTAAAAATTATTTTAGGATTTAAGAGGTTGTAATAATTATTTATATTGAATAATAATTGAATCATCAGTGTTTAATTCATAACAATTCAACCGTTAGTCCGATTTAAGTGAAACGAAGACCCCTAGACTCAGAAAAATGAGACGAATCCAATAAAAATAGTTGTAAGTTATAATTTCTTCCGAAAAAGAGTGGTTTGGTGATAATTGATAGTTCGTAAGTCCTAATAGGGGTATAATTGAGCCGAATAAATCCCGAAAAATTATAATAAATCGAGATAAGACTAGTAATGCAGGTATAAGCCTAGAATTGATTCTAAAATATAAAATCTAGAAATTAATTATGTGTTTTACGTGCTACTGCTTTGTGATTATGTGAATAGATGTGCTGTATAAATGTATGTATACATATGCGAGTCAGATAGAAATGCATGGGTAGACTGATAAGGTTGTGTGATATCAATTCAAGATACACGTATATAGTAATTATCTAAACACCTATCTTTCCATGATTTGTTCAGTGTTAGCAAGGCAGAGCAAGCTAGGGTCAGAAGG